>NW_025113167.1:0-32131 GCF_010416935.1 Polistes fuscatus | reverse complement strand
AGTTTAAAATTATATTAATTTTATTTCTATTTGTTTATTTAAAATAAAATAAATCAACTATGTTCTCGTCGCCACCTAAAAGTATACTAGAACCAGGGTGTTAAAAAGACAAAATCCAAACGTAGAGACTTTCGAACATCGTGCTGCTTCTGATACCCAAACAAAATGTAACCACGGAGGGGGTTACCCACGAAAAAGTGATAGCGTAAACGAGCTTGGTCATTCGGAGAATTTTTTTCGCTAGCGAGGTATAGGGAGTCGCGACTTACTACCCCTAGTTTTGATTTAAATACACGATTTCAATATAAACGAATATAACGATAATTAAACGAAAAATAATTTTTTGAAAAATATCTTAAGGTAATAAAGTAGTGTAACTAAGTAATGAAAATGAAAATTTTGTAAAGAAAAATCAAGATTTATATATATTTTAATATAATCACCATACACATTACTTTAAATCTTACTATTTCCTTTTAAACCTTACGTTTACTTTAAATCTCGCCGCCTTATACTTTAAATCTTGCTTCTTATCTTAAAACCTTGCTTTCTATCTGTTCCTTGTTGCCTATATATACATTATCCTCTCTATTATCTTATTTTTGTTTTTCATCGGTTTCGGTTCGCGAATATTCGAGAGGATCCGATACGACAACATATCAGGTGATAATTTCAATCGCCACCATTTTACACATAGCACACTCTTACGCAACAAAGGGTTATATTTAGTTTCTACTTTCTCTTTTCTTATACATATAATGAAAAAAAACTTGTGTGTGTACTTGTGTACGCACGTAAGAAGTTATACTTCTTTGGCATACCAAAGCCAGTATAACCTCAATAACCTCAAAAATAACTTTAAAAAAATAACTTAAAAAAAAAATTACTTTAATATTATTATATATTATTATTATTATATTATTATTATTATTATTATTATTATTATTATTATATTTTATTATCACTATTAATTTTCATTGTTAATTTTTATTTTCCTTATTTATTTTTTATTTATGTTATTATTATTATTTTTCTTTATTATTATTATTATTATTATATTATATTATTATTATTTTCTTTTTACATAGAATATAGTTGATAAGAATCCTGTTCCCCCCTCCCTGCTTGATGATCGATAATATCCGCTAATGTAAGCCGATTATTTTCTTTTATTATTATATTTGTATTAATTTATTTATTTATTTAATTTTAATTTATACATTATTAGCGTGACCAGTAAAAAGGGGGCGTATTGGAAGTATGGGAAGATAAGCAACTAATTATTATTATTTAATTATTTAAAAAAAAAGAAAGGAACATAATCCAGGATTGCCGACAGGTAAACAAAACCAATGCAAAATTTTGTTTTTCTGTATTCCACAGATTCTATTAATTCAAAAGTAGTTTTAACTTGACGACTACTTTACTTAGAATAACTGATTATTGCTCATTACTACTATTGCACACCTGGATTGCAATCCGTCTTTTTAGCTCAAAAAAATCGCACACACAGTATGCAATCGGTCTCGAATAGGTTGAATAATTTTTTAACAAGTTCATTACAGTTTTCTCTACTTTTTGTTCCGTACCAAAACATAATTTGAATCTTAATATATAACCAATAATAGAATCGCATGCTATTCTGCCTATTAAACCGTATTTGATTATTTTACTTGGATTATAAACTTTGAAATTGAGTCGACCGCGACACGGTATCCTACCTTCATTAACGGATATATTCTGCCCTGGAGAAAAGTTCCCTTCAATTTTTTAGGAAAGTAATCGATTAGATGTTGCACTTAGTACAACATGTCAGCATTTGAAAAACTATTTTTGTTATCAGAAATGTAAATTTTATAGATTTCTCGAAACCTATATAATTGCGGCTCATGGTTTACGAAAAAATTGGTGTTTCAATGATGGGGTTAGTTGACTAATACTGGTTAATTCTTGCCCTCCTAACTAAGCCTATAATTATTACTAATCCAAAAAATTTTGTAATTCACATGTTGTGACATCAGCCACTTTCCGCATTTTTTCCCCTTTTTAACACTTATCCGACCGCGCGAATCATAGCGAACTGTATTGCTTTCACCGTGCTTGGGCAAGCTAAACTACGCTGTCTACCGCCGCGCATTTTTTGCAAGTAACGCGGACTGGTATACATTATTTGAAATAAACGAAGTCTGAAAAATATTTAACAAGAAGTTTTAATTATATTTTACGGTAACAATTTTGAATAACTATTTTACATATTGTTTATACAAAACATGAAATTAATATATGTAACAATTATTCTGTAGGTCGTTTAAAAAGTATAATTTTTCTAGTTTGAAAATTAAGATAATCAAAGATGACTAAAGATAATACCACGTTCCAAACATAAAATAAAAAAATAATAACGCATTTT
Organism: Polistes fuscatus; assembly: GCF_010416935.1. Lineage (NCBI taxonomy): Eukaryota > Metazoa > Arthropoda > Insecta > Hymenoptera > Vespidae > Polistes > Polistes fuscatus. The sequence goes on along the minus strand of NW_025113167.1, from coordinate 29,721 downwards.
AATATTTTTTAACAGTGCGATTCCGTTCAAAGCATGCCAATTTATACAATGGCACATTACAATAGTTGCATCATACCGTGTATATCCAATATTGTTGTTAGCATTGTATATTCTACTTCGTCGGTTAGAGTATAATTTATTTCCACCCATAAAAATTTTTAATAATTATTGTTTTTTAAAATGTTGGGATAGTCTAGTCGTTGGGTCATATTTCAGTGCTCGTTTTGTTCTTCCATTCGCGTTCGAATATTATGCCTCTTCGGTGTCTAAAATTAGAATTTCGTGTTTTTCTATCAATGCTATTGTACTTTCAGTAAAAATACTTTCTATGTCATTTTATTATTATTTATTTTTTTCTTTAACTAAAAATAAATTAAAAAGAGCAGCATTATAAAATAAGGCATTGCTTTTTTTTGTCCATTCGTGATTTTTCGAAAAATATTGTAATAAGACATAAATTGATCTGTTTTGGAGTTTTAAGTGATTGTGATAGAACATTTCATTTTCACAAATAGCAATATCACACATTTAATTCCAAAATTATAATATAAAAGTTACCAGGTGTAACTACAATCTCTTACATTTCTTACTACATACTAACAAACGCGCTGAACGCCACTAGAAATAAAATACGTTCCAAGCCCCAGCTGGCCCAGGACCGTACATACATGGCGATAGCTCAGGGTCTTATATATTTTCTCAAAATCTGCATGATAAACTCCTCTCATATTTGTTGTATTCCATAACATATTTAGGTTCTGTTCTTTTCCCTAACCAACGTAAAATGTTTAGCATTTATACGGAATGAATGATAAAAATGTTTCTTACTGTTCGGTTTTACTTTGCTTGCTACACTTGTAGAAGAACTTTTCCCTTTCTCGAAAATTTGGTTTTATTTTCTTTTAATGTAATGTTCTTTGAATTTTAAGGAAACCCGCTATTTGATCGTATTGCTTCGTAAACTCTTATCTTTTTCTGTATAAATAATTCAACTGTGTGTACGTTATTGTAATAAATGTCTATGTAAATATAATGATGGAATTCTACATAAAGATCCAGGATCTTAAAACTACAAATATATCCTGACATTGCTTCGCACAGCATCCGGATTCTATATTTCACTAATTTTGCAGGATTATATGCGTGAAAGATAATCTTTCTTGCCAAGGAATTATGCCTTCATCCGGTAATAATTTTCGCTTTCGTGTATATACACTTTGAAATTTTTATTGTAAATAATATCAATTTCTCTAATTTTAAATAATTTGTCTGATTTGTTATTCAATAAATCATTATTAAAAAAATGCCACATTTTTCATATTTCCATTTCTATTGCGGCTTTTTATTTTAGGGAATATTGGAGTTTCTATATATGAAAAGAGTGGACCAATAATCATTCATATTATCTTTTTGTCTTTGTTTCAACACGATAATTAAATTAAAAACTTTTCATTTTTCTCACTGTGACGTCAACTCATTTCACTGCTTTAATCTTTAAATTTGTTTACAACCTTCGAGCTATATTTTTTTGTTCTGTGACTAATAATTCAAAGAAATCATTACCAAGAAATAACTGTACTATTCCCAATACGTTTTCTTGATCTTGAGTCATCGTGTTTCCGCTGGAGGTTCTATCATATGCTTCTAGTTCGAATCTCATATCATTCTCTAATCAATCATCGACATCATTGACATTTACGTCTTAATCTGTGTCATAGAAGGATCTAGTATCATCTTCCGATTCGATCAAATGTATTCAACGATTACTTTGATATATGAAAACAATAATACCACCATTGTCGTTATTTAGAGCCACTTATCTGCATATAGCATGAGAACAGTCTGATAGTATATCCATGAACAACTTTTCATTTTAATTTTCATTATTTCTTCCGGACATTTTAGGCGGGATTTTTTATGCATTATAAATTGTTTTTGAAGTTAGAAACTTATGATAACTAAAATATGACACATATAATTGTGATTTTAAAATATTTAAAAACCGTCTAAAAACTGCGTCAATAACAGTATCACCGTTAGTTTTCGAAACATTTCGATTTGTGTTCATTTCGAGTTTTAGTTCATCATTCAAAAAAGCTATGAGGTTCTAGTAACTGAAGTTTACGTTAAAATCACCAATCAAAATCATGAGATTCGAGTAATAGTTTTTTTTTAAAAGTGCGGAACTGCCTTTAATATATGGTAAAAGTTTAAAATGCAAGAAATCTTTAATTTTTGAACCATTTGATTCGGAGAAATATATACGACCACAGAAATCACTGTTTGTCCATTTTCAAATAAGCATTCTGCCGCACATGTGTCTTCACTATCTTGACTAACAATACCCAGTCCACTTATTTGACGATAAGTAATGTCCATATGAAGAGTCACAACATGTGAGTTTTTCTGTTTGCGATAGATCGCTACGCCAGCTGCTCTTTAGCCCGGTCGTTTAAATTGTACGCAGTAATCGAGTTAGGTATCGAAACACGTTCGTCATTATCTAACTACTTCTTTGCCAACATGAGTAACGTATAATTTTGTGAAATAGCGTCGTCGAAATTTGTTTGGTGAGCCCTGAAACTTTGACAATTGAGCGTAAGGATCGCAAGTTTATCCTGGTTGAAGTCTAATAAGACTTGCTGGTATGTGCGAAGTGGATTTAGAATCAAGCGCTCGAGTTCAGCTCGCAGTGGCGCAGTAGCAGCAGAATTTTTTAGCCCATGGTAAATGTATTGTCTTGAGTAGGTGATACTATAAAAGGCTTTAAAAGCTTGTAACTCGCGATAATGCGACGTAGACAAGTTGTTGTTGATGAGATTTTTCATAAAAATAAACAGTCTGATCGAATGCTCCACCCTGAGATTTGTGGATAGTCATGGCATAAGTAGGCGTCAGTTGAAAGTGATTCCTTTTTGCCGTGACAGTTCGATTATTGTTGAGATGAATAGAGGCGTTGCGTCGACCAATAGTGACCAAGTTTTTGGATATATTTTTGTCATGCATATTTTGCGGCCAGTAATCTCGTCTTTTGACCAATTCTAGAGCTGCCAGCGAATTTTAACAAAAGTCGTTTAACATTTCCAATGTTTGCATTCTCCTCTGGAGGGACAGCTTCGTATTTTTTAATAAGTTTTAAATAACCGTAAGTTCCATTAGATAATCCATCGACTACATCTACGTTCGTTGTAATGATGTATGGCATATCAACCACTAGAGTCAGTTCGTATGACAAACCACATGTATAGAGTATCAACATTTTATAAATTTCTGCCGAACAAACCCTATTTTCTGCGCTTTAGCATCCGACGAATGTGTCATTCGCAATGGAGACTAATCTATCTTCTGCCCTGTTGAGTATACTCAAATTATATTCATTCACTGTGTGATTCCACCAAAAGAGTCTCACACCATACGGGAAAAGATTATCTGCCTGTTCTTTCGTAACAAATATTGACTCAATTAATCTCTGCTCGTCGGCTTCCAATTTCTCACCATGGCCAATTTTAGTGAGTATACGAGAGAAAATTGCATTCGATTGCCTCATGACATGAGTCAATTGATAAAATTGATGGCCTTGCCAGAGCATTGAAATAGCTAGAGACAATTTAATTTGTTTAAATATCGAAGTCGCACGGATTGGCAGAAACTGTCGCAGATCTCCAACTAAAAATATGTCTTTTTCATCGAAGGCTCGATCGTAATCTCTTCCGTTGTCTGCTTCAATCTGGCAACGACTTGATGTAAAAGTTCTGCTGACATCATGCTAATTTCATCGATAATAATACAACGTACGTACTTGAGCGACGTTCGAAATTGTTAGACAACCTTATTAGACAGCGGTAAATTTTGCCAATGAAAATTTTCAATGTAGTGTAAATAGTCAGACCATTAATTGCAACAGCTGCTTTGCCTGCTTCACATGTGGCGCATGTGATATATCCATTACAGTATCCATCGGTTTCGGTAAATCCGAACGGTTATGCCTTTACATAATGACTCTTAAATGGAGTGTGTCGTTTTTATTGTAAAATTGCCATAATTTTGTTGTCTACGAGTTTATTAAAATGAATCGCATATGTGACCGGATCTTCATTTATAAGCGTAGCTTTTGAATTGTAGTGAAGAGTGGCCAAGGTATCATCGTTGATCTTAACACCGTCATTCTTCAGCTTGTAAAGTAATTTCATTAAGTTTGACCTACCAATCTCGTTTGCACTCTTTATTAAAAAAAATGTTAGTTTTCAACCTGTTTTATCATTGCCAAACAGATTTTTTTTACGCGCTGCCCAATAATATGCTGAACTTGGAATATGAGATAAAAAGCCAATTGTTTTCAATACAATTATTTATATAATCGGTAGACTCTACTTGCGCTCTTGTAATTGTGCTATCTTTGCCGATGAATTTAAAAGCTACTTGCAAGTTATCACGTGTACGTATTCGCAGAATTTTCATGGCCATATACAGTAAATGCGTGGAAGTAACTCCTCGCCGATCGACCTGCCGTAATTCACTCGTCGCCATCATAAATGGGGTAACTTTTATTTCTTCCTTAAAGGTTCTGAATTGTCCAAGGTAGATCAATGAAAATGACAGCTATTCACAATGTTCATCAATAAAATACACTTGTAAACGTCTCATGCAGGTTCGTGCACATTGGCGCCTGCACTAGTGTGAGTGCGTGCGGATGTTTACTTAGGATATCGTTATTCTTAAGATTAAGTGTGAGGAACAGAGGCTGTATGCGTCACCCGTGGAGGGAGGCCGATGCTTCGTTGTTCGACGGAAAAGTAAAAAAGGGAGTCGGACAATACGGGTGGTGGTAGGAGGTAGCAGTGAGTTAATCTTACGTTCTTATGTGTTGAGTAGTAGGAAGTAGCAGTTAGTTAATCTTATGTTCTTATGTGTTGGGGAGTTTACAAATTTCAGAAGTGGGATGTTTACAAATTTCAGAAGTGGGATTCAAACTCGCTAAATTAGAAATTCGCGATTCACGCGTGTGTTATGAAAAGTGGGATAAGATTCACGTTCAGTTTCGAGTTAAGACTTAAGGTCAAGTTTAAGATCCTCTAAGTTTTATGGACGTTCGGTAATTTTACGATTTATTGTATTACGCGTCGTGTGTGAATTAGAGGTCTGTTAGTGAATTCGGGATCAAAGGATACTGGACGAAAACATTAAGATGAGTACACTGAAAGTGAACCAGCTTAAGGACATGCTCAGTGCAAAGAATTTAAGTACGACCGGAAATAAGACCGAGTTGGTTAAGCGGTTATTAGAGGCAGGAACGCCTGCTGCAGATTTATGTTTAACGTCGGGAGGCACTTGTGAAGAATCGGACGAGCAGACCGAAGTCATGTCGGTACAAGGTTTGAATTACGTACCACCCCCTAACCCCGCATCTACGGAAATGGAATTGTTACGGCGGGCACGGGATTTAGCTGAGCGAGAAGCTGATCTCTTACGTAGGGAGTTGGAATTTTTAAGAAGGACGCCTCAGTCAGTGATAAGTGAAACGGAAAGATCCAGGGTGAAGAAGTGGCAAGATATTAAGGAGTTAATCGGTGAATTGACGGCAGTGATATCGAATTCGACCGATGGGAGAAGCAGGTCAAAGACTGCTTGCCAGTTACGATCTGGATGCACCTAGTTCTAAGGCCCTAGTTTGTAGCCGACTAAGAGGAAAGGCCTTAAAATGGTATCACTCGCGAGTGGATTGCGTTGATTTGAGTAGCAACGACCTTTTGCGCGAGCTTAGGAAGATGTTTGGGCAGCAAGTTGATCCCCTAATTTTACGACGCAAACTCGAGGCGAGAGTGTGGAAGCCTACCGAGAGTTTTACGGATTATGTGCATGACAAGGTGACATTAGCTAATCGCATCCCGATTGATGAAAAAGAAATAATTAGCTACGTGATCGACGGTATCCCAAGCCAGGAGTTACGCACTCAGGCCAAGGTGCAATGTTATGCATCGTTGGAATCTATGATAACAGCATTCGCAAGTGTGTCGGCACCGAGGGAGACGCTTCATCGGCGGCCGACGGGAGAAGGAAAAAGAAAACCGATCGACCATAGGGGGCCGTCGGAGGAAAATTATGCCGGATGCTTCAACTGTGGAGAGACAGGACATTTTGCGAGGAACTGCCCCCGTCCGAAGAGGGAAAGAGGCAGCTGCTACAAGTGCGGTAAACATGGACATCTTAGACCAGAATGCCCGGAGAAGGGTGGCGAAGTCCACAGCGTCACCAGGAACGTGACCACCGATGACGACTACATCAGGAAGATAACTTATGATGTCGATTCAGGCAATATACACTACATCTTAGTTTTAGACACCTTATTGGATTCCGGCAGTCCCGTGAGTTTCATAAAGAAAGGGTTAGTGATGGGACCGATCAACTCTGCGCCGGAACTCGGAAGTGAATATTATGGTATTAATCATAGTCGTCTGCAAGTACACGGCTCGATACAAGTTAGTTTAAAATTAGATGACGGCGAAAGGGTTGACACTCGTCTGTTGGTAGTACCGGATACTACAATGATGAACTCCGTTATTTTAGGTCGCAACGCATTAAAAAAATGTGGATTAGTTTTTAGCAGAAAAGATAAGCGCTCCGAAGAAGAGGTAGTGATAGATCAGATTATGAATATAGAAATAGATGATTCCACCGATAATCAAACTACCGAATTAGACATTAATCCCGAAATCGCGGTGGAAAAACAAAATGAATTAAAGGAAATCTTAAAGGTAAATTACTTAGATGCACCTCGTCCGGAAAAGCCTAGGATAAGCATGGAGCCGAAATTAACATTACAAGAGCATAAGCCATTTTATTTATCTCTCCGTCGCTTATCGTTTGTCGAGAAAAACCAAGTTCGAGAAATAATAGGAGATTTACTAGAAAGGGGGATAATTCGACCGAGCGAATCGGATTACGCGTCCCCTATTGAGTTAGTCAAAAAGAAAAACGGTAAGAATAGGATGTGCGTCGATTACCGCGCGTTAAATAAAGTCACAATAAGCGAACGCGATTTAAAAGCAATTAGGAATAAGGCAGAAGATAGAATGGCTGAGAAGCAAAATTATAACAAGAGGTATTATGATAAACGCCATAATAAGATACGGTCAGAATTTAATGTCGGTGATTATGTGGTGGTAAGGAATTTTGATAGCACTGTAGGGATTGGAAAAAACTGATACCAAAATTTAGGGGTCCGTACGAGGTTATAAAGAAATTACGAAACGATAGATATGTAGTTGCCGATATAAGAGGCTTCCAAATATCTCAAAGACCGTATCAGGGAACATGGGAATATTGTAACATGCGTCCCTGGCGAGGAACGGAACGGGCCAAGGAATAAATATTATTTTAGTTATTGATTAGATCGAAAAGAAAAAAAAAAAAAAGGAAAAAGAAATATTGTATCCGAGTGATTTTATTTCTTATGTATGCGTTTATTTAATCTTTAGACCCTTTTATATCAGCATTTTTAGGACCTTTTATACTAGCCTTGCGCTTGTGTTTATTTTGTGATTGTATTTCTTATGTATGGATTATCTTATATTTTTATTCTTTCAGATTATTACTTTTATTTATGTATTAATTTTGATTGTATTCTTGTTTATATTCATGTACTTCTTATGTATGTATTAACCTTATGTTCATGTTCATTTTACGTTGCGCCTTTATGTATGTGTGATGGTCTAGTGACCGAGGGCGGTCACCGTCAGGACTGGCCGATTGTAAACGTCTCATGCAGGTTCGTGCACATTGGCGCCTGCACTAGTGTGAGTGCGTGCGGATGTTTACTTAGGATATCGTTATTCTTAAGATTAAGTGTGAGGAACAGAGGCTGTATGCGTCACCCGTGGAGGGAGGCCGATGCTTCGTTGTTCGACGGAAAAGTAAAAAAGGGAGTCGGACAATACGGGTGGTGGTAGGAGGTAGCAGTGAGTTAATCTTACGTTCTTATGTGTTGAGTAGTAGGAAGTAGCAGTTAGTTAATCTTATGTTCTTATGTGTTGGGGAGTTTACAAATTTCAGAAGTGGGATGTTTACACACTTAGGTAAAGTATTCTCACCAGAAGCAAGGCAGAGATATTTATTTTCATTCCAAAGTAAAATTTGCTGTTGTGCTGTTAAACTTTTTGCAATTTCAATTACTTCACTGAATTCATCACGATCTATCTGATCTATAGGGGGATATTCAGCATTAAGCAACGACTAAACGACTGTGATTTCATAAATTTATAAAGGTCTTAATTAATTAAATATTCGAGCCAGATTTTTACAACGCGTTTTTTGACGTACCCCATAAGATAACTAGATTTATGTATTTTTTTACGCAAAATAGGAGCATTGATTGCATAGTCATCGTCAAGATCACGCGGAAGAGTTTTGACCATATTTTCTACAGATACTGGTACGTTGATTACCTGCCCCAGAATTCCATACTGACCATTTCCGTGTCGAAGTCTCCTGATGGTCATAAATGGCAATCGTTGCGAGATGAGACGCTCCGAAATCAAGTCAAGTTCAGGCAAGTGAGGTGTGTGTGTGGCTTCGATGGATATTTAAAGCCATTAAGCTTTGATAATGTCGGAATATTATTTTTACTGAAAATGAGTGCTAAATGACACGTTGCGCAGACGGAAGCAGTTTCAAAATTGACATCTGGAACTTCAGCTGAGAAAAGTTCTTTTGCACGTAGAGATAGTCTTTTCATATTATTTTCGTGCCATAGACGATCACAAACGCTGCATACTGCACCAAAATTATTTTCCAAAAATTTGGTTTTAAACTCATCATTAGCGGTGCTGAGTTTTTAATAATCGTGATACTGACAAACCGTCCAGTTATTTGCAACATGTTCCACTTGTTGAACATCTCCTCTAATCACTCTTTCTTGTTCGGCATCGGCAAGGCGCGGGTGAATTTCTGCAGGGCCTGTATTAGAAACATACGCTGTTGATTTAGACGAAGCAGGAAATAATGGCAACGATGACAATCGTAAAGTTGCATGACTGACAACTAGATTTGGTAAAGCAGTAATTGGGTCGGCCGTTGATGTTTGTGAGAGAATTGTGCTCGCAGCACGTGCCAGAAAATCCCTGCTGCGTTTAGTTGAATAATGCGCAATTTTTTTCGGCTATACTTCTCCAATTTTTAATTTTTCTTCACGTTTCTTTTGCCTTCACGATAATTTCGCATATTCTGCTCTGGATTTACCCATCTCTCCAAATCACAAAATCATGAAAATTTAATTAGCTTGGTAAAAGTTTACAAATTAGAAATATTAGAAAAAAAACAAAATTACCCGTGTAACTAAATAGTTTTTCTTTTTAATCGAGAAAACTTTTTTAATTACAATTAAAAGTATTATATTGACAGCGACAGGAATTAACCTCAACATATGAAAAAGATACGCACTAAAGTATTTATTCGAATATTTCCACGTATTACTTACTCGCATTTGTTTAAGAATGATGAACTTTGTCAGATGCTTAACAGAAAATATAATTATTAAAACTTTGACTTCCGGGCGTTTCAAAAAAATTTCTTCACTTGGCGCCGGCAGCGCTACTTCGGATTTTTCACTTGGCACCGGCAGCGTTACTTTGGATTACTTCGTTTACGATCGGCCGTTCTTGGAAGTAATAGCCCGGTATGACAGCCGAAATTTCGACTTTTTCTCATGAAATTTTTAAATATGAAAATAAAATGCGATCGTTTCGAAATTTTTACATGTTTTTATAAGTGTCTTGAAGTGTATAAAAAAAATTTTTTTTAATGAATTTTACATTACTTTGTCAATAATTTTGTCTGTCTATGTTGATTCCCCAAATAATAGTTGAGTTGTTTCGGAGAAGTACATAACCTTCCGTAGTCATTTGAAATAAAAAATTAAAGAGATTATTTTTCTGTAGGCTTCATTCTAATGAACTAACCTATAATATGCATATAAAAAAAATAAAAATAGCAGACTTGTAAAAAAAAAGTTTTCAAAATTGAATTTTTCTTTTGATAAATTTTTTAAAAAAGTTAATTTATTATAAAAAATGTAATGTTTTAAAAATTATGTATTTAGCTTTTTAGTGTTTAAAACAACAGGTCCAATTTTTAGCCTAATTGGTGAATAGTTTTAAATCAGTGCTTCCCCGAAATTATGTGAATGTGATATCTAGAAAAACGCGTTCAAAGTTTTTCAAACTTTCATACAAACTACAGCGAGCTTGTTTCTTTTGTCTATAACTTTGAAAATATTCGAAATTTTGATCAGAAACCTTTAGATAATATTTTTCAGATGTTTTTCCTGCAAAAAATGTAAAAAAGAATGAATTTTTTAAGTTCCTTACACCGGCCTACTACCTAAAGTTATCAGGAGATTATAAATTGTCAAGTTTTACTAATCTCATCATTAGATCTCATGAATTTTCAATCCTGTCCCCCTATTTTAATGAAAATTCGAAAATATAGGTACGTAAATAAATGTAAAATTTGTTTATTTTATTTATTTCTTTATTTTAATTTTTTTTGGTACTTAGTATATTTTTTTTTAAATGATATGAAGAAAAATAATCTCCAATATGTTTTTTGTTTTTGTAACATACATAGCAGTTTCTTCGTTCTCGTTTGTTAGTTTCGGAAATGAATATCAGTTGTTGTTGCGATAGCTGATCGGAAAGTCTGTCGATCGCATCATGATGATAGAACGCACGCGATGAAGTAGCGACCTCCAAATTTCGCTCAACAGCAGGTAGATGATATTATATCCACGTATCAAACACTTTTAATAAAAAGTCATGAAATAGGGGAGACTCTTGTGTTCTGTATTGAAATGTTTATATGTCCTGAATACATTAAATAATGCGCAAATAAAAAGTTACATGGAAACCTCTTTTGACCATTTTATAGTTTTCTGTAAATAGTGTAGTAACTCAGATATTCGTCTGCCCGATCCACTCTCTTCATGTATTTATCATAGTCCAAGGGTTCAGGTTTTTTTATTGTGCAATTGGTTTTTCTGCATTTTTTTTAGTGTCAATCAAAGTGGCACTATGTATCCTAGAGGTAATTTGTATCATTTTGGTTTTAAGTTTAAACTAAACAGTCGATTAATCATTATAGTGCCATCTGAAAACATTGTGTGAAAGTAGCAATCCCTCTCTTTTTTCGTGGTAAATTAAATTATACCGAAATTGTCTATATTTTATAAAAACTCGAAATCATATTTATTATGAAAAATTCTACTTTAACAAGCAAACTTTAAAAGGAGTATTGATATTGTAGGATTTTTAAATGAAAAAACAGTTTTATTACAAAACGCAGATCCTCTCTCTTACAACGCTCAATACTCACTACCCTTTGTCGCCCGTGCATTCATTCGTCGCATTCACACCGTCCTTTATTTCGTCCGTTGTATCAGGTTACTTAAAATCTAACCGATATTAGATATATAGCGTCTTTGTCGGCAGACCCAAAAGATAAGACGGCGACGCTTACCGTCTCCTACACTCGGCCATTCTGCAGCGGTATCTGTCCTCAAATACCGTTTCGTTTCACATTAATTCATTCGCATCAATTCCATTTACTCATATCCATTTACACGTCTGCCACAATAATCACTAATCGTCACTCGACTCACTATCACTCAATCCGACGTTTATACTTTCGACCCACGGTTTCATGTGATCCGCCGATGTAGAAGTTTGTAAAGGGCCCTCCGATTCGCCTACCTTACGCACCACATATCGATCATTACGCAAGGCTTTTTAGAGCAAGAGCCCGTGAGTGCCAGACCTTCAGATTTTCATAAAAGCTGAAAATTTTTCTATGTGTGTTCCTAATACAGGTAAATTTGATCCCCACCCATGAAGCTGAGGCAGCGGTGGCTTTGGCAGTTAACAGGTAACAAAGGTGTATAAAATTACATCTCAAATTTATCATAAAATAAAACTGAATTTTTTTATATTTGGTTCATAATAATATCAAAACTCGCGTTGCTCATTGCCAGACAGTTAGTATGGTTGCAACCCTCTGCCGGACACCCTTAAACTATTATAATTTATAATTTTACTTACGTTATATTATAAAATCTCAATTTTATATATAATTTTTTGGGGGCCTATTAATCTGTGTTTACATAATAGCCGGACAGTTTCGACGGTTCTATCATCTTGCTAGACGCATTCAAAGTGAGCAGTAGTTCGGGGAGCAAGGAACGTATACAGTAACTAGTGCGAGTGAGACAGAGCGCTTGGTCTATTGCGGCCCTTCACTGCGCATCCACTATTATCAAGTTCAAATTGTGCAGCTTATTTTTTTATTAGTCAAGAAATTTCATTAAATAAATTTTTACAGTTTGAATAACAAATATTTAAAACAGTACTCAGTAAAATTGTTCTTATACAACTTCAATCATATCGAGACTCTAATAATTTTATTTATATTATTTTTCATTTTTACGAAGTTTATATTTTCAATTCTATCAAAATTGTAAAGCTAATGAATTAAAGTAAATCAAATTTTATTGTTTATTATATCAAAAGGCAAATTTTTTTTAAAATAAAAAAGTTACAAAAAAATACATTTATTTTAATAAAATCTTTAAACATTTTCATCATTTTCATCGTCGTCGTCAATACATCCATACTCCTCGTCACTATTACTCCATTCTGTGGATTGATCGTCTTCAATATCGCCTTCTTCATTGTTTTCTGCAATAGTAAAAAAACCAAGTTAATTTAATTACAAATAGTCCAAAATTAATGTATAATAATTTAACATAATTATCAAATACCTGGAACTGTTTTTAGAGATTCGCTGACATAATTCGGTAATTGATCTCCCTCAAACCATTTAAAATAGTAGAGGTCATTTTCCTGTATCCAACCATTATTTACTGGTTTATATGCTGTTGGCTTTTGTAAGTGAGCGTTGTTCCATATGCTACATATGTAATTCGCTCGCAAAAATTGCTGCCATAGCTCACTTTTGCAAGGTGGTAAACAGCTAGCATCGAAATTTTGCAACTTTTTTCGATTAAAAGCTTCGTTCACATCAGATACTGTATACGAATTAATAAACATTTGTAGCCTAGCAGCATCAACATCATTGATATCATTCATATTGTATAGATAGCATATAAAACTTTGAATTATATCGAAGATTAATACTTGTTCATTGTTATTTTCGATGATTTTGCTGTCACCAAACTTCATGAATGCTTGTTGAAACTCTACATATTTTTTTAACAATTTAAACGGTTTCAATTTTGCTTTTCTCTAAAATGCAGGATTGTAATCACATCCTGTGAAAGCGTGTAGTCCAGGTAAGCTTCTGCAAATAGATTCTCCTAATTTGGCGTGTATTTGAGTAAGGTCTACATATCTTAAATTATTTCCAGCTCCTGTAAGCATCCAAACATGTGATCCATCATTAAGACGATGCATATGACTTAGCATTATAGCAGCAACATCGGTGTCAACAGTTCGAATCACAATGTTTGCTTCATTGTTAATTTTACACGCGTGGTACACTATTTTGGTGTCTGCTTCTTCATGCTCTGGGCAAGACAATTCCTCATTTATACTTGACATCACTTTGTTGGCCTCATTAACAGTAAACGAATGACATTTTCTGAAATTTATATGTATCATTTTATTGCCAATAAACGGCGCCATTTCGTCAGAAGCCCAGTGTAAAATAAAAAAATCAACTAGAGCTTCTTTAAAATTAGAATTTTTTAATTCTTTGACAAAGTCACTAGGACGGACTTGTTCAGGCCCAGCAATAGTATACTCCAATTGTGCAGATTCAAATCGCAGAGAACGTTCGTATCCTTTTATCGATAGGGTAAAATACTGGTCGAAAACGACATCAATTCTTGACGCTTTTAATTGAGTTACCATCTGCAACATTTTTTTGAAATGCCTCCAAATTTTCTAGGAACATTTTTCATAGTATGTAACAAAAAAAAACAGTCAATTATTAGAATATCAATTTGAGATGGCTCTTCATGCTCGGCCTCTTTGTCTAAACATTTCATCAAAGCAGATTTATCGGTCTTGCAAATGGTCCCATCCAAATGACACATTGACAACGGTACTGAAGTAATCGGGTAGGATAAGATTTTTGAAATGTCAATGCTGTAATCCATTGAGATTCCCAGCATACGTCCAAATAAATCCCTTTGAATTTTAACTTCTTGAATTTTTCCCCCGACTTTAATTTTTTTTTTTTCATAATCTTTAGAAAAATTATTAATAGATGTTTTTTTAATAGCTTTTTCAAATCGCGTAATATCAGATTGGCATTCAGAAATGAATGTTTTTCGGAGGCTATCGCCGTTAGCTTCTAAATTTAATAGAAATTCTTCTACTGGCAGTGATGCGGACTTTCCTGATGAAATATTTACTAATTGGTCTTTGGGAACTTCTAAACTGAAAGGATTGATAAATTGATCGAAAGTTGCGACAAATTGTTGTAATTGTTTGGCGTTTTTCCTGATATTATGGGGATTCAAATCTGCTGAAATATCTTGATGTTTTTGTAGTCCAAGTTCAAGATAAACTTGACTTATAATTGTAGATCTCACATCATGGTTTCGAGCCCACCGTTGTCGCGCCGAAATTGAGTTAGTGAAGTGTATAACACCTGTCAGCCTTCTTGCAGCTTCTGATTTATAGTTTGCTCTAGAACCAGGTCAATAGGTTGTCTTGAAAATGGCTTGGTAGTTCTTTTAATTCCAAAACAGCCTTTTAGGAATCCTTCATACAAATCAGGATGAGTTTTGTCAACTTGCAGTAGATTATCATAATATTTGACGCTCCACCTAGCATAGTTTTGTTGATTCAATATAAAAAAAATGCTTGTAATTTTAGGTAACACTGATTTAAAGAGTTGAAAATTTCCAGCACGAATACTTCGAGATAAGTCCAAGTAATGATGTATAAGATTTATATAAATTAGATAAAATTGTGACGTTTTACCATGCTCCCCGTTAAGGGTTTGTTGTTTGTAGATACCGTAGTTATTTATCAGCTCTTTAAGGCCATCATTTTCAATTTCAAACAAAGAAATTTTACAATTTTGGGGTCTTTTAACTTCATCTATAATATCCTCAGTTAAGGTAATGTTATCATTTTGTAAAAATGATTTAAAATGTAGTATTTCTAGTCCTAATGCTACTAAAGGATGCAATCTTTTGCAGCGATTAAAGTGTTTTCCATCTAAAAACCCATTAACTGAACCGTTTGCCAGCAAATTACTCTCAACCATTACAGTAGTCAACCCACAATCACTAATTACTTTACCAATAGCTTTGAAGTAAGCCATCATTATATGAAATGGTCCTAAATGAATGAATAAATTATCAAATGTTGGTTTTTCTGTAGCTCGTATTTGTAACGCTACTTTAGCTATAGCTAGATCGTAGGTTACCTGTATGTAGGGTTGCTGTAAATCTTCAGCTATTTTTTGGCTTTGTTTCATAGTTTCTAATACGATTGATGTACTGGTTGGAGATGCATTTATCGGCGTCAAGTAAGATATATGTTGTTGTGGACTATCCTGATCATCAATCCGACTATTGAAACCAACCCACATAGGTACGTCAGGTAATTCTAAAGCGTGACTAATCATCCATATGTTGTCAATTTCCGTGTTTATTTGAGAGTCTATACATTCTATATCATCGACTGATAATTGTAACTCACTTGTCATTTTGGGTTCTTAGGGTATGGCATTTCATCTATATTTATTTCATCAAATGTTTTCTTCTTCTTTTTTATTCGGCGAAGTATTTTCACTTGAAACTTCGGACATTTCAGGCTCGTCAGCTGTATCTGCATCGATATTTTGGTATATTATTCCGACTGTGTCGTGTAAAGTATCCTTACCACTAAAAGTTTCAACAAAACGATCAAAATTATCGTATGCCACACCAGTAAAAAGCTCTGGTTTTTTTTTTATTGTTTCTGGACATAAGCTAGACTTTTTCATTGATGTAAATGTAGTTTCAGTTTCTAATTCTTCAACGCCTTGATAACTAATACAGTGTCCATATCTGTTTTAATGTCAATTATTTTTCTGCTGCTTGTTAAGCTTTTTAGAGTCAAACCTAACATGATATGCTTCGACGTTTTAACTCGACCATCATGAACTCCGAAAATAACATCTTGACAATAAGAACGAACTAGACGAGAACATTTTTGGCCAGTCTTTCGTTTTTGGTTACATCCACCAAGAAGGGTAGAATAAAAGTTTGATAATTCTTCTGGTATTGAAACTTCTCCGGATATTAAATGCTGTGATTTATATTTTTTGTTGATAATTTTTTTTTTCTATTTGGAGTATTATTTTTCTCAGAATCAATGCAGATTTTTGTAAAATGTTTTCTTGTTGTAAATTATCCAGTACTGAATCATCGATGGCTTCTAGATATTTTGGAGCTAGTATTTTTTTATTACGAACAGTAAAGAATTTTATATCCTTAGAGAATACTTTTAAAATTTTTTCTTCAAGATGGTGTGCTGTGAAAGTAGCTGTCATTTGAATAGAATTTTCTTGAAAAATTTTTTCTAATAAATCGATATATGATTCATGTAAATACACTAATAAAAAACACCGCCCTTTTTTAATCACGTCTTCTTTAATGATTGTACTAATTTCATTAAAAACTGTTTGATGATACTCCCGGTGATAATGCCACTCCGTTTTGCTAGGCGTTGCTTTTAGTGAAGATAACTTATTATTAAAATCAACTCGGCATTCAGTATGATAATAGATTTTTGAGCCAGAAAAATTATCCAATTTATTAGAAAAATCTGTAAACTCTTCATGACTTTCAATATTAGGTTTGACACTATCTTTAAATTGCTGAACATCAGCTGCATGAAGCAGAAGCATTCTCGATCGCACTTTTTTCTTCTTTTTATTACAAATATACAAACAACTTCGTTATCATTTTTACCAGCAATATTATTAGTCGAAATATTAACATCTTGAGTTACAAAATTATTATCACTAACTTCTGGTTCAAAAACGTCAGAAATATCTTGAAGAGTTGCAGATTGTAGACCTATTGATTCACAAATTGGAGCTGGCTGAGATGTCGTGGGAGATTCTGAGGGTACAAGCTGTAAATCAGATTCATTTTCAGATGTCGAAGGTTGTGTTTCTGTAGACTGGGATAGTAAAATTAGTTAAGATGAAGATTCTGTTGACGAAGATTGTGGATCAGGTAGTTCGGAACTCAAATCTCGTATCGACGACAAGGTTGAAGATGAGTTGCTTGTAATTACACAACTCCTTTGTTTTTTTCCTTCTTGTTTTTCAGCACTTAATGGTTGAGAGGTGAAATATTTTTTCATAAGACCTGTAAATACCTTGTAACATACTCTGTGATAACCACTTTCGGTGTATTCACTAGGTAAAATAATGTCTTTGTATTTTAGCTTATGTATTTTTCGTAATTTAAGAATAGTCTGGCATTTTTTTAAAGTTTCTTCAGAAAATAATATTATATGTTCATCACTTTTCCTGCAAACAAAGCAAACTATTTTTTCGTAAGTCATGATAGCACTTTATTACAACTGATCACATTTATTTTATAAACTGCACAGAAAAATAATACATTTATTATGAGCATAGCCGTTAAACAGATAGTTACAATAAACAACAGCTGATGCGCAGTGAAGGGCCGCAATAGACCAAGCGCTCTGTCTCACTCGCACTAGTTACTGTATACGTTCCTTGCTCCCCGAACTACTGCTCACTTTGAATGCGTCTAGCAAGATGATAGAACAGTCGAAACTGTCCGGCTATTATGTAAACACAGATTAATAGGCCCCCAAAAAATTATATATAAAATTGAGATTTTATAATATAACGTAAGTAAAATTATAAATTATAATAGTTTAAGGGTGTCCGGCAGAGGGTTGCAACCATACTAACTGTCTGGCAATGAGCAACGCGAGTTTTGATATTATTATGAATCAAAAATAAAAAAATTCAGTTTTATTTTATGATTAATTTGAGATGGAATTTTATACACCTTTGTTACCTGTTACCTGCCAAAGCCACTGCTGCCTCAGCTTCATGGGTGGGGATCATTTTTACCTGTATTAGGGACAAACATAGAAAAATTTTCAGCTTTTATGAAAATCCGAAGGTCTGGCACTCACGGGCTCTTGGACTATTTATTATCTGATACGGACCCAAGTATTTCGATGCCAGCTTCAAGCCTGGTGCCAATTGCGTTCGCTTGATTGCCACCAAGTCATCCTCGTTATATCGTTTTGCTTCCTTACGTCGTTTGTTATATGTTTTTATATTTTCCCGCTGCACTTTCTGCAACTGGTCTCGAACAGCATCTCTGAGTTCATCGCGATCTTTTTGAAACTCCCGTAGCCACTCGGTCTCTATAATTTCTCGAATTTGTGGATCATTTCTTACTCTCATATGCACTCCAAAAAGGACGTTGAAAGCGGACGTTCCTGTGCTGCGATTTGGAACGGCATTTAAGCACTGTTGTGCCCTTCCCAAATATTTGTACCAGTCTTGGGGTTTTGGCGCCGCTAACTTGGTAAGAACAGGAATAAAGGTTCTGTTTATCCTTTCAACTTGCCCATTTCCCCTAGGCACACCGGTTGTAATTTTTACGTGCTCAATACCTTCTTCTTTACAATACTCCTCAAACTCACGCGCAGTAAAGGCGGTGCCGCGGTCCGATATGATCCTTCTCGGGTTTCCGAATATCGCCGCCTGCTTTCGAAGCCTATCTAGAGTTTCGGCTGTATTTGTTGACCGAACCGCGTACAACCACACAAACTTATAAAAAGCATCTACTACCACTAAGATATGTCTATAATTTTTCTTCATCGAATTTAGCGGTCCCAGATGATCTATGTGATATACGTCCAGCGGTATGCTGCCCTTTTCAATAGGATTAAGGAATCCTTCCTGTTTACCCTGTTTTCGTTCCGCTAAAATACAACTTACACAAGTACGTACAACCTTTTCAATTTTTGAGCGCATATTCTGGAACCAATAATTCCGTTTCACTTACGTTTCCGTTTTTGCCGCTGAGAAATGCCCATTTTCGTGAACACGCCTAATTATTTCGGTGATCATTGATTTCGGTACAATTAATCGCATTTCCCCTTCGTCTTGTTTAAACAATAGGCCATACCTAATCTTATAATCATTAAGCTCATCTCGCTGCGCCATTTCGAAGAACTTCCTAAGTTCGTTATCGCTACGCTGCGCCCTACCAATCCTCACATTCACACTCTCATCGCTTTCATCTATTACCATGCTTGTCGGCAATGGATTCCGACTCAACGCATCGACATGCAACATACTTTTACCTGGTCTATGCTCTATTTCATTCGTATCATATACACAGTCTATCTTTAAGATTTCGACTACTTCCTCGCTGTTCTCCCCGCTTCCCGACGGTTTGCTAATTGCAATTTTTCCCTCTCTAATATTAATATCCACCGTATCCAAGAAATCAGTTCCTATCAAAACAGCATGCTGCATCAATGTATCGGGTACCACGGAAATCCCAATGGTATATTGATACCATCAATCTCAATACCCGCAAAGAATTCCCCTAACGTTTTATTGTCCTCCGAGCCTATTCCACGAAATCTGATCTCATTCGGTTTCAATCTAGGCGATCCTATTTGTATGTATTGCGCGGCTCGCATTAGAGATATATCGCTTCCGGTATCGATTAGCGCGTCGATTTTCTGACCATTTATTACTACTTCTTTGTAATACTTACCACGCACCGATCGCGAGATATTACATGAATCTTTGTTAGTAATATGGTTTCTAGAACAATTAACCGCGATATGACCAAATTCTCTACATTCGAAGCACTTCGTACCTCGACATAGCATTCGATTCCTTCCTTTTATGACCATGCACCCTTGCTTGATCTCGTAGCGATTGATCTGGTATCCCAGCGATGACGAATTCGATCATTTCTTCCTCGTCGATCTCTATCCGGTTCGCTAATATGATCTTCTCATGGAAGTAATCGCTAAAAGACTCGTCACGCCTCCAAACACGTTCCTGGAACCTCGTTCGCAAGGTCATCTTGCTGATTCGCTGATGGAACATTTTTCGCAACTCAACTAAAAGTTCATCCACTGTGAGATGCAGGTATTCTCTTCGCGATCTAAACCACTCTAACTCGCCCCTTTAAACGCTGTACGATCATCACTTTCGCCTGGTCTTCGGTCAAATGATACATGTCACGCAGGTAGTTTACGTGGTCTTCCCATATTGTAAACTCATCTGCCTCCCCTTCAAAGTATCCAATCAATTCAGTAACAGCTTTTAAAGATAATTTATTTATCTCCGTTTGCGCAGGTGGCCGGTTCGCCTCTTCCAACCCGTACGACTGACCAATAGCAGGACTTTGTGTCCTTCGCAGGATCTCTATTTCCTTCCGCGCTAGTTCTACTTCTCGTTCCGCTATCTCTTTCTCTTTTCGAAAGATTTCCATCTCTCGTCTTAAAAGCGCAAGCTCATCTATACTCTCACTCACCGCGGCTACGGTTGTGTTCCGCGTTTCTTCGACATCCCTCCTCGCAATACTGTCTCCTATTACCCAATTTCCCGATGGATCAGCTTCCATAAGGCGGGCTATCAACTCGCTTTTAAAACCTGTCGTGGCAAGTCCCAAAACTGCCAACTTCTCCTTCAATTCCGATACCAAAAATTCCGAAGGCGCTTTACGTACGTCGCTCATGATTTTTTCTTCTTCTATACTGTTTCGCACACACGACTCTCTGTCACGCTGTTCAACGCTAATTCTTCACTATCACAAAGGTTCACACCAATTCACTATCGCAAAAGTTCACATCAATTCACTATCGCAAAACTTCACACAATTTCGCTATCGCAGTATTCGCTGTCGTTTTTCCGCAATCCTACTCTTCGCACGCTGTAGCTCTTGAATCCCGGCTGAGCCCCCAATTTTGTAGGATTTTTAAATGGAAAAACAGTTTTATTACAAAACGCAGATCCTCTCTCTTACAACGCTCAATACTCACTACCCTTTGTCGCCCGTGCATTCATTCGTCGCATTCACACCGTCCTTTATTTCGTCCGTTGTATCAGGTTACTTAAAATCTAACCGATATTAGATATATAGCGTCTTTGTGTCGGCAGACCCAAAAGATAAGACGGCGACGCTTACCGTCTCCTACAATATTTTTTCTTGATTTTTTCGCAAAATGAACCCAAAAATCATAAATAAACCTTAGGACAACAAAAAACCTTTTTTTATTGTGTTGTGATATATAGAGAATTTTTATTGTTTTTGTATTATTAACTCTTTTTCGTAGCGCAGCGCTCAGATATAAATTGCGTTCTGGGCAGCCGGCGTGACAGGGAAAGATGGACCGCGCGTACATCAAGATACGCGAGTCATTCCTAACACGATGTGCAGAACTAATTATGCTGGTCATTTCCCTGTGGCAGCTAGCCGGCACGCTGATCAAACAATAATATTAATTATAATAACAGTTTTAGTAATCGCTAACAATCTTTTATAATCCTTATTAATCCTAGATAATTTTGTAGGATTTTTAATAGGAAAAACAAATTTATTTAAAACTCAATTAAAAAACACAGAACCTCGCTTATTCATCGCTGAACGCTGACTACTTTCATCGCTCGTGCATCGATTCGTTGGGTCTCTCCTGTTCCTTGTTTCGTTAGATGGATCAGGTTACTTAAAACTAACAAACCCAACGCCCTACTCTATACGCACCGGTATCTTTGTCCGACAGACTTACGAGATAAGACGGCGACGCCTACCGTCTCCTACAATTTTAACAATTTTTATTAATTTTTCTTTGTATGATATAATCTAAAACAAGTTTCAATACATAATCGAACGTTACAGTCTTTACATTCGAATCGTGTTTCGGTTTGCTTTTTGTGTTTGCTGCAAACCACATATTTCCGCCAACCGTTTTCCCGCTTCCTACGGGATTGGTATATTTGGATGGAAAATGTCTTTAATCAGTCGTAAAAATTATCTTTTGACGCAGTTTGGCCTTCAGACTTATTGCTACATATATTTTCATTTGGATATTTTAGTAGAATTTCTTGAATGATATTTAAATGAAATTTCGCAAATGTTATATTCTTTTTGGACGTAGTTTTTTAGAGTATGTAAGCATTGTAAATCGGAAGGTTAGCATGTGGAAAAAGAATTTCTTATACCATTTTAGAGTTTTACAAACAGTATTAGTGGAATTTAAAATCATATCGATTTTACCGACTGCTTCTATAACACGATTATAGCCTACTATGACACTTAATTTTAGTTTTAGTGGTCCCGCTCTTAACATCATTTTTTTTTGTTTCAGAAGAATGATGTCCTAGACAGAGCTCGAACAACTCAACCACATCTATAAGGAATTCTCGGACATTCATGCGTATATCGAACTCAATTGGCTAGTAGCGTTTCTGGAGCACCTGTACTACTCGAGCAATATTCATTAGCAAGAGACGAAATAGGATGCAACGCTTCTTGATTCTTGTCAGTGGTCAGAGAAATGAGAATGCAAATGAGTCTGAGTATGGAAGCTACTTTAATCCGAGAATTTTGGTAGTGCAATTGTCAAATGAGATAGCCGTTGAGTTCTCTTGAGCCAGTGCGAATGTTCGGAGCAGATTTTGCTCTGTTGATTGCCATTTTGCAAGTGGGAAGCCTCCCGCATTGCATAGGTTCTTGAGTTAATAAGCAATATTGATGAGTTGCTCGCCTGAGTCAGCTTCGCTAATTATGTCATCGACATATCTGCCTTTTAATAGTGAAGGCACAGCTAACAAGTAGCGATGTCCTTCATCCTTAACTAGTTGTAGCAATGTTCGTACTGGAAGAAAGGGCGCAGCCTTCGTTTCATACGTAACCGTGATGATATGATATTGAGTCTCCTTGAGTTACTTGTCTACCGATAGAATTCGCTGCAAGTCTCAATCGTCTTCATGCACTTTGATTTGTTGGTAAATTTTCGTGATGTCAGTCGCGATGGTTCTCATCGATGTGCTTGAGTGAGTAACCGATGTGGTTTTGCTCGTGCTATTAAATACCATTCGCAGCTGGGTTGTTGTGATGTCTGGTTTGAGTGCTCTATGATTTAGCAGATAGTATGTCGGTCGAGACTGAATCCTTGCTCGTAAGCTGCTGGATGAGACCCTCAATCCTCAAGATGGTCATAAGCATCTCATGCCAAGATCATCCCTCTCAACAGTCTCCCAAGTATTGGATTCACATTGTCGCGCCGACCTCTCTGAGTTGCCTGAGATGCCAACCATGTGACCAAACTCTTCATATTCCTCCATGAATGAGGTATATAATTAACGATAATGGCTATCTCGCTGGAGCCTCTTGAGTGTTCATTGTAAACAATGATGAGCTGCTGAGTATGAGTTACTCAGTAAGCTGGGTGATGATTTGAATGGGAGCTGCACAATATATCGTCCGGAGATATCACGCGAATGCGTGGTGCGGAAATGATTTTCACACTCCTTCTCTTCTGGAGTTAGCGTACTTGCAGTGTCGGATGGTAACTCCTCTTGTATCCAAAATTTAGTGAGTAATTCTTGCAGCTTTATTTCATTGACTTGAGTGGAAACATGGTGTGCTTAATGTAATGATAAGTGCAATGAGTGAACAGGATTGAGGACCAGCTATCCAAAATTGAGAGCTTAGCAATTAGCATTGACCTGGAGCTTTTGATAATGTTGAGCTCGATGATTTGCATATATGAATCAGCTTCAATAATGATGTCAATGGAGCGATTCTCGAAGAAATGAGGATCGGCTAAATTCAAATTTGAGAGATGAGACCAGTTATGATTGTTAGATTGGAACGATGACAGTATGGAGGAAACAGTCTTGAAAATGTGAGCTCGAACGGTATACTTTGAGCTCGTGTAGATGGAACCCAAGGTGAGATTTACCATACTGTGGGTTTGAGTTCTCTTTCCTCCAATTCCGATAATTGGTATAGATTAGTTCTGGCGTTTGATGTTCAGTTGACTGATGAGTTACTCGGAGATGAAATTGAGCTTTGAGCCAGGATCAATGAGTAAACGAGCATGATGAGTGAGTACTTGTGTATGAACCTTAGCAATTGCTATGCCAAGCAGCGTTGAGTGATGAGTGCAGTGAGTGGATGATCAGTGGACGATTGCACCTGAATCCTAGTGATTACTTTAGGTTGAAAGTTACGGCTCCGTATTAGGTGCGGTTTTTGGTTGAGGACGTCCGGGTCGTGGAACATGGTGTGATGCTTCGCTCCACACTGTTTGCAACGCAGGCTTTTTCGGCATGAGTTCGCGTTGTGTCGTCCTTGACAGTTGTAGCATAGCCTAGCGTCAGTTGCTATGCTACGCCTTGCAGTGACATTGAGTGCGCGAATATTTGGGCTTGTTACGATGAAATGCTTGTTCTCACATCAATCACAGAAGAAGAGTCGCGCGTTCGTTTTAGTGTTGTCCTGATGAGTGGCGGCCTGATGAACTGTCGCCGGCTTTCGGAGTGGTTGCGTCTTCACTGCATATGACTGGGCAGTGGTAATCTCGATGCGTTCTAACGCACGAGCCCTTGAGTTCACAAATTCTTCGATCTGCTTGAAGAAGAAGTACTCGAGGGACGAGCCTAGTGAGGTCTCTCAACCTTCTTGCGTTGAGTTGTCTAAATATCGTGTGACGTATTGAACTTATATGATGTCTCCAAAGTTGTCAACTACTCTCAGTGACTCCAATGTCTTGCGTGCTTTCGTTACCGTAGAAATGAGCTTGTTGAGTCTCGTCGCGGACTTCGATGTTAGTGCTAACTAACTGCTAATATACTTTGAGTTGGGGCTACTCAAGCAGCTTTCTTTTTAAACGAACTCTAGGTACTCAAGTCAATCTCAACTCTGCTAAAGGCTCACGCTTTCTCTAGATTAACTGCCTTTCTTGATCACCAAGCAGTCGTACGAGTAAGAAGGTCGGTTTAACCTGTCCTCACTAACATTGGATAAAGAACATGCAGCAATATTGCCACGACACTCCTCAAGCTTTATTATGCTTATCATAGAACACTCGACTCTACGTACATCATGAAGGCATTTAAATCACTCTTATTGACACAAGCTAATCATACTGGATTCTTGGAGGTAGAACTTCAATCAAAACCCTCATTCTCCGCTGCATATCTTGCGGGCAACAACAGGAAATTCGTGCGCAGCGATTGATGGGACAGCTGTCTGTCGTGCGTGTCACACCATCACTACTATTTGCTCATACCAGCGTTGATTAAGCTGGTCCACTCACAATCAAATGCTTAAAATGCCGTGGTGAAAAATCAACGAAAAGTTTGATCTGCATCTTTGTATGTCTTACAACGACAGCTGTGCACCTCGAGACTGTCAGTGACCACTCAATTGTGATGGCTTTATCGCAACATACAGAAAATTTACAGCTAGAAGAGGCATCTCACGCGACCTGTGTTCAGACTGCGACACAAATCTCGTAGGCGCAGGCTCAATGTTAAAACCAATGTTTACTCGATGCACTCAGGAACATCATGCTATCTTATCAGTACTTTAAACCGACTTCATTTAGTGACATTTCAAACCAACCTACTGTACACACATGGGTGGCAAATAGGAAGCGATAGTGAAGTCAAGCAAATTTTTACTTCGACGCACGATAGGAGATTCAGTACTCAAATTCAAGTAACTAACAATTCTGCTTTTACAATTGAAGCAATATTAAACTCAAGGCCACTTGAACCACTCAGTGATTAGCCCGACGATGTGTCTGCACTCACACACGGTCACTTCCTAATCGAGAGCGCATTTTCATCTTTACTAGAACCATCTTTGTGGGATTTGAACATTGATAGCCTTTCCAGATGACAACCCATTCAACAGAAGTTCCAACAATTCTGAGATCAATGGACCACTCAATATCTGCAGCGCACGGAATCAATCTCAAAGTGGCATTATCTGTCTAACAACATCAACGTAGGCTCATTAGTTCTTATCACTGATGAGAGATTCCCACCGAGCAAGTGGCCTTTAGCTATTGTCACAACTCTCCATCCTGGCAAGGACGGGCTTATCAGGGTAGTAACATTGAAGATTGCCAACTCAACACTCACATAACCAATTGCAAAGTTCGCATCTCTTACAACTTAGTCCTAGGATCACCTTAGCAAATACATCAGAAACCCAGTTGCTGATGACGGGAGAATGTTCGGGAATCAGCCTTGTTGCTGACATAAGTTGAGCGAACATCGCAATCGGACCGCATGAGGGTAGCGCCTCCCGGCGAAAACTCTTTTATCTTGATGATTGATAACTGGATCCTATACTTCGCGATCTCGATGCTCGGGTTCGAATGATCTATCTACCGACTCGAAACTCTTGCCATTCTCAGACTCTTTTTCGTCAGTCGATGAGTCGTCCATGACCTGAGCGTGTAATTGACGATTTTTAAACAGCTCAGCTTCCGACTTTTCTTGAAATCCCAACAGTTGCGATTGATCGTCTTGTTCGGTTTTTTTTGAAAGTTCTTCGTAGTGATCGTTCTCTCGGAAGATTACATCTCTTTTCGTGTTCCCCCTATTGGTTTTTAGAAACCAAATCTTGAAGCTTCTCACGTCCTTATTTTATACCACGAAAAAACCTTTAACAGCCTTGCTGTCGAGCTGCTTGAGTTTTTCTTTGGAAATATGCGAGTAGGCAGTTACTTCGAAAGTAACTAGCTTTCCTAGCATAACGTCCCGTCCTAACTATAATTCGTACGGAGTTGTTTTGGGTTAAGAACTCGTGCCAGTGCGATTAACCCTTTCGCTACGGACACCGACTATAGTCGGTGGCCGTGCAAGTGCTGTTTACGACACCACTTAATTAGTTAAATGTTAATTTCTGAATACTCAAATTATATTCATTTTTTTTTTTTCATATAAAATAACGGAACAGTTGTTACATAACTCTCAAAAAAGTATCCACACAAGAGAATTCCAAAATACCATTGAAAAACGTAAGCCACTGCAAGTAGCATAGCCCTACTCTCGCGGAACGGAGCGCCGTAGCGAAAGGGTTAATATTTAATTTATGTATGTAGTTTATGTAATGATCCCTCTGACTTATTGCAAGGATTAAAGGGCGTTATTATGAAGATAGCTTGTCAGGACGAAAGTCTAAAATACACATACATTTAACTTCACATAAACTTACTTAAAATAAGGCTTCACAATAACAAAATCATAACCATAAGAAAACGTAAACATAAAACATAAAAAGATTTAATACATAAAACATAAGAAGACATAAAAGGACTTGAGACATAGGACGTAATATTACTACCATAAAGCCTAATAAGACGTAATAAGGCCACCATAAGAACTCATAAAAAAAATAATCACTTAATAAGACCAGAATAAGACCACACTTTTCCTTTTTCCCTGTTCTTATATCCTATGCTCCGGTCCTACCTCCGATGGAGGGGGAAACTAGACGCAGGGCGGTCATAGTCCTTTTCCAATCCATCATTGATCATCAACCGTCTTTCTGCCTCACATAAGTGACGCCTTAGAGTGGGAGTACGTACAAAGGTTCTCGTAATCTCCCTGTCTAGATACCCACGTGTATTTTGTTTAACAAACTGTAAACAACACGTTGTTTTGTTGAAACAAATGCCACATCCTTTCTCTTAGAAGGACCTTATCCTTCAGATCCTATAACGCTATAAATCTTTCATCTATCTTCTATAAACATCTATCTTCTATAAATATATAAGATTGGAGTATCCTATACCTACCCTAAACAAATATTAATTCTTAAGATATTCTTTACAATATGACCATTCTGACAATGTTCGGTTTCCGAACTCGCACACTTCTAAGATTAACGAAGAAATTAAAGTTCCTTAATTTCTTTTTTAGGCGGGTACCCACGGTCGCATATTCGATGATTCCCATGTCCCAAAATATGGCGTTTGTGCTAACTGAAAACCTTCGACATCTTTTACAACGTAGCAGTCGTTTCTTAATACTCTATCTACTTGATAAGGACCTTTGAAGCGCGGTATCAAATTCTGCGATATACCCGGTGTAGCATCAAAATTTCTTATCATAACCTTATCGTTCACATGGTATTGCCTCGCTACTCTATGTCTTTTATCGTAAACGCTCTTATTATTCTCCGTCGGTTTTTACACGCGAGCAGGCTAGTGTGCGTGCGAGCATTCTTGTGTATTAATCCACAAACGAAGGATCTTTGGCAATTTTCGGGTCTCTCGGCCTTGAAAGCGAGTGCGAGTGAGAGAAGAAACCGATATTTCTCTCTTTCTATTTGTTCAGGCGATAGCGAGTATTTTTCTTCTTGGTCATCGACTGTTGAGCGTTCTTTATACGAGTGCGAGTGGGACAAGAAACAGATATTTCTCTTTTTCTTAATGCTTATGGCACGCCGTTTTTTTATTTATTGTCAAAAATAGTAAACTTTGATTAAAAGAAAAACAATAATTCATTTTAACCTTTTGCGGTCGGAAGGCGCCTCTCGTGCGCCACGGCTATTCGTGCCGCAGGTCGGATAGCGCATGAGACGCGACAACGTAGGCTTGGCCAAAAAAGCCAAACTAAAACGAAGCACTATTCGATTCAGCGTCATTAATTTACCCTTAGATCAAAAAATCAGATTGTTGCCCAAAAAAATTCTAGTTTAGCTATGTTTGACTTGCCTAAACGGTGTTTATGTTTGATTGCGTTATTTATAAACAATAGGAATGTCGTATAGGTATTTGAGAATGTTCTTAACTGTTGATACCCTTTCGTATCAAGTGTAAAATAACACATCTTAACAGAGATAAGATTAGAATTAGTAAACGGTTCTTTTGAGTCTTGGACTTTTTGTAAATTATCATACAAAACTAAAATACAGAGATTAAAATTACAAAATTATTTCTTAATGGTATAAATATAGAAAAACTATCAAAATATAACATTTTTATAAGATTATTTATGTAGAAGTAATTTTATTCTACCTATAACGTGCCCGACACATGCGTAAAAATCGCGTCGACCTGCTACTCACCCGGCCGAAAATGTCGCCGACCGCAAAAGGTTAATAGAAACTATTATTATCTAGTCGCGAGTAAAAATAATTAATTATATTTTTTTCGACATAAAATTAATTAGTATAGTTAATTGATATAATTTTTTTGCCACACAAAAATTTATTTGTATATCAAATTGAATACGTATTTTTTTAAGACAAAATTGAAAATTTAAGTATTTTTCCTATTAAATTATGTATTTTATAAAATTCTAACTCTTTGCGGTCGACGATTTTCGGGCCGGGTGAGGTGGTAGGGATAGGTACAATAAAATTACCTTCTACATAAAATTTCTTATAAAAATGTTATATTTTGATAGTTTATCTATATTTATACTATTAAGAATATAACTTTGTAATTCTAATCTCTGTATTTTACTTTGCTATGATAATTTACAAAACATTGTCCCACGATGCATTCTTGGTTTGTTGGACAGTATGCAGTATCATGTGTTTCGCGTCTTCCACCTGGTATGTTTCGGATGGAACAAACTTACGATCTCTTTCTGTGCCACTCAGCATTACGTTGAGGCTTTCCATTGAGCCGAATCTCATTCGAACTGGAGGTC
>NW_025113166.1:0-101007 GCF_010416935.1 Polistes fuscatus | reverse complement strand
AAAATTTTGTAAGCTAGAGTGTACACAAATCCGAAAAAAGTCGTTGTGAAAAACGCGTTTGAAAAAAGCTCGACCGTTCCGTATTACATGCCACTACATATACACTTAATCGTTTATAACTTTGAAACGACTTGGATTTTGACTTGAAATTTTGTGACATATAGTTTTTTAATAATTTTTTAACAAGCGATTATAAAAAAAATTAAATTGTGAAGCCTCTACACGTATTTCCCCCTTAACTAGACATTAGAATACATAGTAAATAAAAAAAAAGAAAATATGATTAAAAAAACAGAACAATGTAGGAGAAAATAGAAAATTAGTGGAAACAACAAGACATTTAAAAATACCGGTAACTAAAGATAAAAAGAGAGTTGTTGAAAATAATTCTATTAATCTTCTAGATATATTCCTCAGTATTGAACGAAGGAATAGATTGAAAAAAATTATAACTATTTTTTTTTACCAATTTAGAGCGAAAATTGCAGTCAAATACGAAACATTATTTCAAATAGACCCATTTTGTCAAAAATCAAAACTTTTATTATTCCTTCGTTCAATACTTTGCAATTATCTATCCTTTAAAAGAATCCACCATATTTTTGATATTAGATAATCCAAAAACGCTGAAATGGAGGGCAGCTGCTAAGGCGCCTTTTTTTAGAGGACGTTTCAGGAAATCATCTACAGGAGCGGTGGGCAGATTAATATTTTACATGATCGACGCGCTATTGAATTCTTAAAAGTAGGCTCCTATTTGAATTACCATCACTTATAGTTGATAAGTTAAAAACTTTTTCTATAAAAAATCATAAAAAGACCTCTTTTTTGAGCCCGCGCCAACTGGTATAACCCCTTAGGGGTAATAGTTGTCATCGACTTTATTGACAGAACGGTTAGGGACTTTGTGTCTATAATACTAGCGAGACTGACCGCTAGGATTTTTATTTTCTACAACTTAACACAACTGCCTTTTGACTCCGCCGTCACGAATGCATTTTCGAACCACGTTGTCGCATAACCTATGTGCAAGTAATAATAACGAATCATTTTGAAATCATTCTGCTTCCAAGTATCTGATTTTTGAGGAGGTTAGGAGACTAAAGGAAAAAAGTCCTGGGAAATGTGAAATTAACGTATATGGTCATTTATATACATAGAAGTAATTTTTACGAGTTTAAAAATTCTTCTTACAATTATAAAACGATTTGTAATTTTAAATTTTAAATAGAAGTATAATTCCTCTCTCTCTTTTTACGTAGAAAAAATCCGTAGAACAATGTTCCTCGATGTAGCATAAAATCATGGAGCAGGACGGGTTTCAAAAGGTATTCAGAATTAATTTAGTTAATTAAACTTAAACGCCAAGCTTTTTTTTGTTGAGCTTTCATTAGGCTATTATGATCTGCCAGTCATAGAAAGGATAGAAATAGTGGTGCATTAGTGATCGACATAGCCGGATAGAAAGTCTAAAGCCAGTCCCTAGGGACTAGCACAGCATTTAACATGTTTTAATTTATTAAATTTAATAATATTAAATTTAAAGGAAATACATAGCAAACCACAGAATATTGCAATCTGGTTATCAAACGCTGGCTTTAGATATAATGCAAAGAATGACGCTTCTTCAAGAAGCCGCTTTGGAGAGGTGATACAGATGACGCAGAGTCAATGTAAATATATAGAAAATGAACAGTTAGCACATTTACTGTTAAAGCGATGAGTAAATTGCAAGATAGACCTATTCTATTCAAGTACGTTGAACTATTTATATTTTGTAAAATAATTAATTTTTTGCAATTATCATTAAAACTTTTTATCAGATATATTTTAGATGAATATTGCGCTAATAGAAGAACAGCTCTTATAGGGTCTTTTATCAACGCTTAACGTTAGGTGAATCCATTGGTGGAACAACCAAATCCTATAGAATGCACGCTCATGATCTTAAAAGATAAGTCGGCGACATGCTTGCTTGGTTCATCAAGCATCCTATTGAAAAAGAGAACATATTTTTTAATTAAACAGGTAAGAAATGCTATTCATAAATTTCTAATAAGATACTGTATAATTATTAGGAATATTATTTTAGATGTATGATCAATTAAGCAGTGTCTAAGTAATTACGGAAGGATTTGTCATCCTCACAATCAAGAATAGAACACATAGTCTCTGTCAAAGCTCCAGCTACTGTCTTATATCCTGTTACAACTCTAATAAGATTTTATCGTGCTATAATTCAGCAAGTTATACCAGATAGCATTCTAGTTTCAACTTTGTATGATTTGTTAGTATTAAGCGAGAAATGTTTTCTCAGTAGATTACAAAGAGAAACTAGAATAGCTCTTGGGAAACGAGCTGAACCACCAAGAAATGATTTGGTACCGGCTCCATCAGTTTCAAGATTACTATACCTCTTGAATGAAATTCTATCCGTGGCTAGCATAGCTGAAGATAGAGAAAAGATATGCTTCAAGTAAATTCAATCATATTGATATAATACATTCAATCATATTGGTATTAACGCAAATTATATTTTACAGATAGTATCGTGTATCATCGATCCATTACTACAAGAAGTTAATGAAACAGCTTCGAGGTTACCTACGGTTAATAGGCTGTGTATCTTCTTAATTGTATGTATCAACTAGAATCAACATTAGGATTATATGAATATATGGATCAAAGATTAGAACGATGCAGGTAAACAATTAAAATGTAAATGTCTAATTTAAATCTTAATGTAATATTTTATTATTTTTTTCATGTATAATTTTTTAATTTATCAAATATAAGCTCACTCAGATGCTCAAT
The DNA here is from genome assembly GCF_010416935.1 of Polistes fuscatus. Lineage (NCBI taxonomy): Eukaryota > Metazoa > Arthropoda > Insecta > Hymenoptera > Vespidae > Polistes > Polistes fuscatus. The sequence goes on along the minus strand of NW_025113166.1, from coordinate 98,193 downwards.
TGATATGCTTACATTGGAACAAGTTAGCTCTTAGTCGCAAACTTAAATCTGCGATCAATTTATACTATTTACAAGGATGTAAACAGGGTCCTCTTTCTGATATTCCTGGAATGGATCCATTAAGTGTTAACGAATTCACGGTAATAATAAATCATATTTTCTGAAATTTTCAATTTAATTTTAATAAATAATTTTTATTGATATTTTAATATAATTTAATATTCTGATATATTAACATGTTTTGTAATTTCATTTAGAACAAATTGGAAGCATTTTAGTAATGCCGGATGTATTATTATTACCTCAAATAAATTTACTACAAAGTAACAATCATCGTGAGGCTACCATAAACGTCCATTTGAAGTAATTGGAGCTATTTACAAACAGCTTTACAAAGCTTGTCACGATCCGAAAAATTTATATAAAAATCCGACTGGTTTATTTACGAGATCACCGGATGAACTTTACAAATATTAGTTTCCCAATGATTGTGACCTTGGAGAATGAATATATTTAATAAAGATGTAAATATATAATCAGCATATATATAGTTATTAAAATAATTTATATTATTCTAACAATCGTAAAAAAACCAAAAAGGCGAAAGAATGATTAAAAATTGGATAACAATGTTTAAAAAAAATCTATTCTGTGTGTCATGTCTTACTTTTTAACTCGAACTGTTCTTATTCGTCGTATTTATTATATAACGTAACGCAAAGCATATTTTCTTCTTCAATCGCTTCGTAAGCATACTATGTACCATGTTTGTGTTCATTATTTTTGTAAATTCCTTTAACAACGTTTTCTTAAGCCATTTCCACAACTTACTGCACTTTCCATATCGCACGATTAATTTCGCCGATCTCCGCAATAGCTAAGAGTTTACTATAGACAAACAGCAATAAATCAATCCCTTGGTACTAGGCTGAGTTTCATAAATATGACTGCAAATCTAAATGTACCACAAATAGGCGTGCTTGTCATAAAAACCAATCGCTATGTGATGTAAAGTGTCACCAATCTTTAGATTGCACTATTAAATAAGCATAATTTTCTTTGTTTTGCAAATTCATTTCCTTAATTGTAATAAAATTTAAACCGTTGATTCTCTTTCTATTATAGTTTTTTAATTGATAGATGATTGATTCTATCAACTAATTTGTTGATTGTTTGATTGTATATTAACTTGATTTTTAGATATCGAAAAATAAATAAATAACATTATGTTAATTTAAGCATACAGAAACGTTTCTGTTGTTTCAGCAAAGATTTTATTTTCAATTTAACGAGTGCCTAGTAGGGAATGTGCAGATTATCTAGATAATTTTTAGAATAACTGATTCTGTACTTTGTCGGTAACATACATATAATCCGAGTAATACATTTTGTATTTCGTTGTTATTTATTATATATATATATAGAGTATTTCATAAATATATAACATAACAAATTAAAAATATGAAAAATTTTGAAAACAAACAATATTTAATTGAAAGTATATTTATCATTTAAAACATTGGTGTTTATCAAAACATATTAGATGAATTCTTTTTTTATATTGTACGCAAACTACAAGTACTGACAATAAACTGACAAAACTGACAAGTACGAACTACGAAGATGAGGTCTCGTTTTTCTTTACATAGGTAAAGATAAGCCCTATCGCGCTGCTGGATCTTTTCTCATTTCATTCCTAAAGCTCTATTATGCTGTTCGGCTTTGATCGTATTTTTGAACCTTTGGTACTTAAATAGTTAATGTTGTTAGACTTTTAGTTTATGCTAATCCTTTTTATGGCGTTACTATTTAGTATAATGGTATAAATGTTCGGCCCCCATCCATCCCGCAAAATAGGTTTTGAGGCTCCAAGAAAACAAAACAACTTATTATATAAAGAAAAAAAACTTGCATTACATAAAAAAACAATTATATATTATATAAAGATTATTATAAGACTTCTTATTAATTTTTTTATTTATTATTTATTAATGTTTATTAATAGCTTTTCTTAACAATTAAAGAAAAAAGAGGACAGGAATTATATATATAAATATATATTTATTTAAAGACTTGTTAGTAGAATCTCTCGTCGTATCTCTTAACGTCGCGTCAAACATAATTAATGTACTCTCTGAAAAGCCTTCAATCCCCTATCCTTAATTTATTTTTTTTTCATTACATTTATATATACGCTATCCTTCTCTATTGTCTATCGTCTTTTCTTTTTGGCGTATTTCACCTTACCTTCTTTTCTTTCTTCGAAATCTCTCCCTTCGCTCCATTGCGGATCGTATAATCTCTGTTTACGTACGATTATGTACGTATAAAAACGCACGGACATACACCCTTACAACTCTCTTATTCCTTTACACATGAAAAAAAGAATATTTCTTATAGCTTTACTTTCAAGAAAAACGTCTTTGACTATTCTAAAAATATCTAAATACTCACTTACAATACCGATAATTCTCTAATATAACGTCTTAAATTCTCTTGTTCTTATATGTATGTACACTTTTACTCTCGAATTTCTATTATCTTGACAATACAGTAAGTATGTGAAAAGTAAAAGATTTGTATTTTTACATTATTAATTTTAATATAATATAATATTTGCATGTCACTTACTAACATTAATAGTAAGTTATATAATAAACAAAAGTTTTAATTATATATATTTTTTTAAATTTAATTCTTGTAATATTTTATAAAAAAAAATTATTTTAAAAAATGCTCTGGTATTTAAATATAACTATGGATTTTATATTTGGAAGTTATACTTCTTTTGGCGCGTTTGTGGTGTGTGTGTGTGTATGGTAGCGTGGTATGGGTTGTTGTTGGTGGGGAGTCCGTATGTCTGGCTGTGCCTGTGCGCGATAATGTATTCTTTTCAATGTGCTTAAATAGTAATTTGATATTCTTTAGGATACCAAAGTTTTAAGTTGGTGCGTATGAAATGTCGGATTTTTAAGTGAATATTTAAAACTGCATTTTTTTTCAAAAACGTTTTATTTAATCAAAATATGCTCCATTCGCTTCAATATACTTTCCCCAACGAGATTATAGCACTGAAGTCGGTCTTAAAGAAATTCTGATCTTTAGAATCAATAAACTCTGATATTATTTTTTCAGTCTGCCTTCATCTTTAGATTGTTTAGCACGTAAAAATTGTTGTAAAGTTTTAAAAAAATGAAAGTTAGTTAGCGAAAGATCCGATGAATAAGATAGGTGCGCCAAAATTTCATATTTTCATTTATTTGAAAAAATTGGGTTAGTAATGATGAGAATACGTTTAATCGATCCAGTTTATTTCGCTTGGTTAGTTAGTACGGTATCCACTTATCCACTTTTTTCACCTTGCCAATTTCAGAAAGGTGTCGCAATATGTTGTATGATCAATTTTCATTCTGGTAGGAAATTCCCTTGTAGATAAAGTTGAATTCGTTTCTAAATATCGTTTTTCACGGACGTTTTGGGTCTTCGACGCGGTTCGTTTTGAAGGGAAAATTCACGAGACCGAAGTTTTTCAAACCAACGATGCACTTTTCGATCGTTACCAGTATTCTTCCTAAACGTCTGGTTTATATTGCGTGCAGATTTTGCACCATTATTACCAAGTTTATCATATTAAAAAATTAAACATTTTTGAGAAAATTTGTTTTGTTGAAATGTAACTCTGGCTGTCGACAGTACTACTATAAACGAAGTTATGCCAAAAATAAAAGAATAACGAAAACAGGGAGAACAAACATTCACATTAGGGTGCTTTTCTTTTTCAACTATTTTTTTTTTCAGTCTCATCGTGAAATTTTGTTGCAAGTACTCAAAAAAAATTCCCTTAAAGTTTGGGCCTTAATATTAATATTAAGTCCTCGACCAAGGCGTGTAAAGACTTCCCATTAAAAAACACAGAAACTCTGATTTTATATCTTTAAATTTCTATAGCTCAGTGGCATTTCATAGCATCGCTTCGACCATGGACGGGTTTTTTTCAAAATCGAATGCTCTATAAAAGTGTCCATTGCGGCCAAGCCGTAACTCGAACTCGGCGAGGTAGTACAGGCCTCTAAATTTGATTTTTCCATGAAATTCGCGTTTTTTCGCATTTATCTCGTGAATGAAAAGAGCTACAGAAAAAAAATGTGAATGATAAACTTGTAGAAAATTCAATTTCCTACAAAAAAGGTTTGTATACTCTCTCTCTCTACCTTATTCTCTCTCACTCCTGTATATTACTCTCTCTACTTTATATATCTGCCGTTAGCGACAAGTCGGTTTTTCCTTTATCACTTTTCAACGAACATATTTTTAATTTTGACAAAGAATCTAAATCATTGGTAACCGGTACGATTATATCGTCAACATACGTAAATACAACTTTGCGGCAGATAAGCTTCCTAAAAATATCTGCTATGTACCGCAAAAACTTGTAGGACTATTACATAACCCAAAAGACGGATCAAAGCTTTTTCTTCTCGTTCCGTTAACTTCTTTAGTTGACCTGAACAGTATTTATTTCTTATAATTCCTTCAGATTTCGATTTTTTAAGAATGTGTAATGTATCGTAGATCTATTTATATAATAATAACACCACCATAAAGCCCTGATATTAATTCGATTGAACATCTGTGGGCAATAATAGGAAAAGAATTACCAAAATTTAATATAACATCAAAAACAAATTTGAAAGACAAAATACTCGAAGTATGGAGTTCTATATCACCAAGTTTTACGAAAAATTTAGTAAAGAGTATGCATAATCGCTTAAAAAAGTTATTTGTGCTAAAGGTGGTCCTATTAAATATTAAAGGCTTAAAAATTATCTGTTCAAATACTTTTGTGGCTTCAGCAATCGTTAAGTTTGTAAGAAATAAATCATAACTATTGAATAATATTTCGATTTGTTTGAAACTATACCTGTATAATCTAGAGAGTCATAATTCTATCCAATATTAATAATATGTCGGTAAATATTCCATAATATACTTATTATAATTAATAAAATATATCATGGGGCAAATGTTTAAATACTTTCGTGAGTCACTGTAAGTTGTATTTAGAACGTATTAGATATATTTATAAATTGTAAACATTCGAAGAAGACTCGATAGAAATCAAAAAAGAAAATAAATATATTTCAAATTAGATATTTCAAAATTTGAATCTAAGGATATATAAAAATAAATTAACGCTATATTATGTTTATATTTATATTTAACAATGAGTAACATTAACGAATAAATATGTGACTTTTCCAACTTTTAAATAAAATTTCGTTAGAAAACTTATTATATATTTTATTATTATATAATATATTTAATATTTTATATAATTTTATTTATATAATATTTTAATATATTTATTATATAATAATTTATATAATATTTTTAACATACTATTTTATATATATTTGATTGATCTATATTATCTATATTAGTTTCACATCTGTATTATTTATAAATATTATTTTTAACATAATTTTAAAGTTACATGAGATAAAGTATGCTTAAAACTTTACTAAGCGTTAAAGATCATTTTGTGGAAGTTGCGTATGTGAAGAGTTGCACGTTGATGTAATCTTAATAAAATATGTATATATTTAAATATATTAAGGTTCATTTAAAGTGTGAAAGTGATGCAGATATTAAAAGGAATAAAATAAAAAAAAAGTAAAAAATATAATACTGACAATTCAAAACAATGAACCCATAATTATTGAAATTTTTAAAAATTATTAAATCTACTTCTTCTAAATACCAGAGCATTTTTTGAAAATAATTTTTTATTTACAAAAAATTGCAGAGTTGAATTAACAAAAATTTATATATAGTTAACTTTTGTTTATATTTATATTACTTGCTACTAATGTTAACATATATAACATGCCAACATATATATTATATTACAATTAAAATGTAGAAAATACAGATCTCTTTCTTTCATATACTTATTGTACGAATACTATTGTCGCACACTGTATATAATCTTTTACATATATTTGCTTTCATTTTTCTGATTTTTTTCTTTTATTTCTAAGGGAAATTAATAAACAATTATTAAATAAACTATAAAATTTAAAAAATCTTATTAATTCATTTTATTTTCATAATTAAATTGTAAATTGGAAAGCGATAGTTTTCTTAGTGATATTATTTCTACAAATATTCAATGAAAACGAGTAATTACAACAGATAATGAAGATAGTAATAGTGATTTCTATGAAATTGTTTTTTCACTTCGGAAGCAATGTAAAATCATATCTGATAACAAGGAAGAATGTAAAAATGATTGCGAAATTAATCTTATATCTCTAAGAGGAATGTATATGAAGAGACATTGAAAATATGAGCAAAATATGGTAATATTCACGAATTTCTAGAATAAACATAACGGTTAAACAAAATGTCATTTGCTTTACAAATGGTAAATGGAATACTATTACGATACTTTTGGAAAATCGTTATGAAAGAATCTAATCATTACGCGAGTCAAACGATCTAATTGTAAGATGAAATTCGCAAATTAAAAAAGTTTGAAGACAGTTTAAGAGATAAAAATATAAATGAAACAATAGCTCATTTTGTTTCATCTATTTGATGTTACGAGTGAAAAAATCAAGTGTTCAATCTTATTAGTCTAACAGAAACATAGTCGAGACTACCATATTTCGAAACACAATGCCATTTTGGAGATTTGTCCAACTTTCTCGCTTTTTACATTTCACTAACAACGAAGTTGTAGACAAAAATAATGGTCTTTTATATAAATTGCGAAGTATAATCGACTGTTTAAATAAAAAATTTAAGACTATTACATTCTCGAAGAATATGTATGATATAAGAGAAAAAATAATCAAATACCAAAACATAAAGACGTTTATAAAATACAATCTTCCAAATATAATAAAGTAATCTTCGTTTAATTCAAAACGCTAATTGTTCTACATATATTTATACATAAAATATATATGAATAAATATATCCTAATAAAACTTTAAAATTACAAATTGTCTTTGTAACTGTAAGAAATTTTTAAATTCGTAAAAATTACTTTCTAGTTTATATCAAAATGATTATATTCGTTAATTTCATATTTCACGGGAGTTTCTTCCTTTCTTCTCCTAATCTCCTTAAAATTTAGAACCAAAAACAAAAAATAATTATGTTACTGTGTTGTAGAGGTTGAATATGTACTCATTATGTTCAGACATATTTATTAGGTTTTTAATTTCTATTAGTAAGGTCAGTAAAGTTAGTAAGATCATAAATGGTTTCCAAAGTAAACGCTACCAAGCGGATTAGCGACTGGTGAAATCTGTGCAGATACAAACTTACTGGTACAAACTTGCGAATGCAGCGCGGAACGGCTGCGACGAAACGGTGGAGAGTGCTCGGTCCGCAAAGGGTTAAAAAGAAATCCGCTGAAAATAAACGATGATAGACGATAGAGGGGTATGACGTACGTATATAAATATATAAATGACAAAAAGAGGTATAACTTCAAAAATTGTGTTAAGAAGTACGACGTGAAAAATAGAGCAAAATACGACGATAATTAGTTAATGATTCGAGAGATTATAGACACTTACAATTCTATCAATTATATTTCATTTTTCTTTATCTACTATATCTGTTTAAATAAATGTATATATAGTTATATATAATTCTTTTTCGCTTTTCTTCAAATATTACATACAGCTATTAATGATATTAAATAATAATAAAAAACTTTACACTAATACTGTAATTAATATACTAATATTAATACTATATATATATATATACTATACTAAAATCCATGTATTTAACTCTTACAAAAGATTTACGTTCGTTGAAAAAGTTTTTTTTTTGGTCAAAGAATATTACCAAAATTATTCACATTTATTAATAACAGATGTTATTCTAATAACAAGAAAACAGTTAATATGATATATATGTACCTACATATAGATTCATATTTGGAATAACTGTATGAATCATATTCTGTTGGAGAATCAAAGCGCCCGTCTATCCTTTTAAATGCGACTTATTACCGGGAGGTGACAGCATCTACCGGTACAACCTATTAGGAAGAAAATTGAGCTTTGCTTGCGCCTGCGCTGTGATAGCTCCCGCGCTTCTTCTTTTCCGGCAATTTTCACATTCATTCCGTCTTAGAAGGTGATAACGTGAACTAGTGTTTTAAGAAGCAATTTTGTTCTTGGCTTTCTTCAACGGCTTTCGCCACCTTGGTCTCCCGAGTATAGTTAGTTCATTTAAATTCAGTCTACCTTTTTTTAATTGCTTGTGCAAAAGATAATTCATATTCAGTCAATTTTTACGTTACTCAATTTGGTACCGTTTCGCAGCTGGAATTGCAGGTGCAGTAGCTGCTCAACTTGAAAGCTCAATTCAAAGTCAGGTAAGGGATTATTTCAGCTTTGATGAGAACAAATCAACGATCCTCTTATCGAATGTGAGGTGATCTGTCTTTCTCGCTTACACTTTTGTGGCAGGATCTGCTTACCGGATTACATTAGTTCTGGTTTTTGCAAAAATAAATTTGCGATTTATTTCCATTTATCTTGCTTTGTTTTCCCTACTTATATCATCTTCTCCCCATTACCACCTCTTATCGTTAAGATTCGCCAAAATATTCATATTCTGATACCAATGATTATAACATAAATAATTAATTACAACATCATATATATATATATATGGGATTGGAATAAATATAGAAGCAAGAGACGTTGAAATATGAATATTCAAGAACAATCGAGTGTAAGTAAAATTGTTGTTCAGTTAGGTAAAGGTATAAGAAATGTTTTCCTTTTTTATTGTAGAATAATATAGAAGCAAGAGACGTTGAAATATGAATATTCAAGAACAATCGAGTATAAGTAAAATTGTTTTTCAATTAGATAAAGGTATAAGAAATGTCTTCCTTTATTATGGTAGGATAAATATAGAAGCAAGAGGCGTTGAAATGTGAATGTTCGAGAATGATCGAGTATAAGTAAAAAGTTTTTTTCGGTTAGGTATAGGCATAAGAAATGTCTTCCTTTATTATTGTAGTATGAAGGGAATGAGAGAGTATGTGTGTATGTATGTATTTAGCGTGGATGCGGGGAAGACAAAAGGAAGAAAGGATATAAGGTGAGAGAATGGGCAGAGGGGTACGAGTTTGACGAGTGTAATCTGAGTGTATTGATGAGTTTAATGAGTATGAGTTTGATGAGTTTGACGAGTGTATTAACGTGTGTAAAAAGTATCGGCGAGTGTAAGAGTTAAAAGAGTAAGAGTACCAATCAGAGTAAGTAGAGTAAGAGTTAAAAGAGTAGAGTACCAATATCAGAGTAAAGAGTAAATTAGAGTATCAGTAGGGTTAAAAAAAAATATTTCCTATATATATATGTTTTTTGATTTTATAGTTATTGTTTTATAATATTTATTATAAGGTTTTTTAACAATTAAAGAAAAAAGAGAAAAGGAATTATACATATAACTATATGTATTTATTTAAAGACTTCTTAGCAGAATCCTTCGTCGTACTTCATAACATAACTTCATGACATTTGGTCACCAAATATATTCTATCTACACTCTGAAAAACAATCTTCAATTCTATATCCTCAATCCTGTTGTTGTTTTTTTTGGTACATCTATATACGCTATCTTCCTCTATTATCTATCGTTTTTTCTTTATGGCGTATTTCACCTAAACGTTCCTTTTCTTCGAAATCTCCCCCTTCGTTCCATCGCGGATAACAGTGGGTCGTATGATCTCTATGTTTATGTTTAAAAAGGACAACATTTTTTTAGCTTTTCTTTCGAGAAAAACGTCTTTGACTATTCTAAATATATCTAAATACGCATTTTGAATAGCTACTGTTCTCTAATATCTACGTCCTTAACTTTCTCTTATTTTTATATATATTTTATGTACACATTTACTCTCGAAATTCTTTTGTCCTTGCATTATTAATACTAGTATTTAATGTTTTAAAATGTAGGATCTTATTTCGAGATTTGAAATCTGCAAAATTTAACTGCATTTTTTTTTTGTTCATTTCATTTACAATTTCAGATTCTATTGCTAAAGGAGATAAAATCGTGGAATTGTTCTTTTTTACTGGAATTTTCTAAATAATATTTTATTATCTTTATTTTTGAGAAAGATTTTTGTTACTGTCACGGTAACCGGCAAAGTGAAAAATAAAAATAAAGTAGTAATATAACATCAGCAAAATTTAAAGAAGTTGGGAAATATTTAACTATTAACAACATCGCAAATTTTTTTATATTTGAAATTTGAACAATTTATTCCCTCAGCATCGCAAAAATATTATTAACTACATTAGACTAACTGCTATTGATAAATCATTTAAGTAATTTGATTGGAGCGTCTCGGTAGATTTTTAAAATTCTACCTCACTTAATTTTGCTAATTTTACATGGGCATGAATGAAAAAAAAATCATGATATATTCTTCCTACGCTCTTGAAGTTAATGTATTTTTGTACTCCATTGAGGTTGCAAATTATTTGGTAGATCAAGAGGGAGAGGGGGGAAAGTAGCCTTATAAAAGAGATGGCCCTATAATGGTAGCCTTAGAAAACATAAACAAAAAATTTTTTTATAACTTTTTTTTATTGTAATGTACAGTCAATCAAAAACTGATCAACTTTCGTTTTAAGTATTTTTTGTCAGGTTATAGCAAGTACTTGAAAAATCGTGAAAAGAGTTATATGGGACACCTCGTATATATATACGTATTATAATATATAATAATAAAATATAATATATAATATAAAAATATATAATATAATAATTAAGTAATAAATAATATAATAAATATATAATAATAAATGTAATAATTAATAATATCTTCTTCTTCTTCTTCTTCTTTAATAATCTTTAGTATAATCTTTAAATAATAATATAAAAATTAATATAGTCTTTTTAAATAATAAATAAAAAAATAATGTAATATTATATTATTATTTTTTTTAATTTATTATAATAGAAATATTTTCTTTACATTATCCCTCCCCCTTGCCAAATTTTTTCTGTAGCTCGGACACACACACACAATATATTGGATACATACACAAATTTGGTAGATTATCTATTTTGTTTAAAAGTTATTAACCTAACATTTATGTTAATCCAAATTATTGTTCGTTAAACAAATTTTTAATGGAAAAATTGAGTTTTTGTAAAGTATGCTTCTTTTTTAAATGTTTTTACACACTTATATTGATGCTTTTCATAAAGTAATGGCTAAAAAATTGAAAAAAGTATTGTTCTTATAAAAAAATATAAAAATAAAAAAATAAAAATGTTGGTAGCGATTTTTGACGGAACGTAAACGATATAACCTAATTTCTTGTATATTGGATATAAATTAGAAATAAATTGATATTGTTTAAATTTTAATGACATGGTAGTTTTAGGATTTGTTTGTTCAAATATGTATGTGTAATTTCGAAGTTTTAAAATCAGTATTTAGAAAACATAAATTAATATTTATACGATAGTGTAAAAGGTTTAGTCACGTTGAGTTACGGGTTTCCATTCGATCATCAAAGTCAAGCAACTCTGGTCACGTTTAGGAGATGGATGGGTGACCCGTTCCGTTGGTTGGATTCGATTCCAGGAAAGGTTGGTTTTATACACAATGATGATAACTTTAACAGTTTGCTGAGATTCTAACGATTGAACCTCCAATAGGGGGATCTTGTTGAATCTATGAGATCTAGCAGCTGCAGTCATAGTTACTCTGAGTGTAAATAAAAATTCGAAAGAAATAGAAAATTCAGAAATATTTTTATAAAAATTTGTTTTTGTATTAATATAATAGATATGTTTATCTAATAATTATTATTATTTGTTTTATATAAATGAATATCTTTTGGAGATGAAAGAAATTTATTGCTGTACATTTTTTTCTCATTTAAATTTTATTCTTATTAGTAAATAAAATTTTTTTTAGTATTTTTATATTTTTAAAAAATATTGTTTATATTCAGCCAAAAGTCATTAACTACAATTTCATTTTTTTTTTATGAGAAATTTTTTTTTAAATTTACTAGGCATTGTTCCATAAAAAGTTTGTTTGACGAGCATTAATTCGGATTAGCATAAATATTAGTTAGTAATATTTAACTGAACATAGACTATATTTTCTTATACTTTCATTTTTAAAAATGTGATTGTTTTTTAGCAATTTTTTATTTATCATAAAATATATTTATATTATTTTATACTTGTTTTATGCTTATATATAATTATATATAAAGTATAATTTTTTTTTATAATTATTAGGTAGAACAATTAATATTTTTGTATTTATTAACAAAAAATATTTATTTATTATTACAATAGGACCTTAATTAACTAGCATTATCGGGATTAATAAATGACGTGATTAAATGAAAGTTTAACGGAAAATCGAGATCATGGTATAATTTTTCAAAATACGTTTTTTGTATGCAAAATAAGATTTTTTCTATGTTTTTTTTTTATTGTAATAGAAATATCGATACATTCTAATGAATATATTTAAAAAAAACACGAGTATGTGTACTTATGTACGCACGTAAAAATTTATACTTCTTTGCCGTAGCAAAACAAAATATAACCTCAATAACCTCAAAAATAACTTCAAAAATAATACCTAAGATTTTAACCCGCGTGCCAATATACTCTACATTTGTAGAAAATACAATAAAATAATAAAATTAAGATATTAAATACAATTTATAAAAGTTTAATTAATAAGCATAATCTAATTTATTTGTACATTATATTGTGCACAGATTTCTCCAGCATGGAGACCTCTTGCGATTGCGATAAACTATGATGAGAAAGAAGAATGGTTTAATTAAAATAAAAATAAAACACTTGGTTGAGTCAATACTAAATATAATACTTTACTACTGGTCAGGGAAAAGCCTTGTAGCATAAAACTTTGGTTGATAATTTACATAAATTGAAAATAACTTCAATAACTTCAAAAACAAATTACTTCACACATGACAAAAAAGGACAACATTTTTTTAAGCTTTTCTTGCGAGAAAAACGTCTTTGACTATTCTAAAAATATCTAAATACGCACTTTCAATAGCGATTGTTCTTTAATATCTACGTCTTAACTTTCTCTTATTTTTATATATTTTATGTACATATTACTCTCGAAATTCTTTTGTCCTTGCATTATTAATACTAGGATTTAATGTTATAAAATGTAGGATCTTATTTCGAGATTTGAAATCTGCAAAATTGAATTGCATTTTTTTTTGTTCATTTCATTTAAATTTTGAGATTCTATTCCTAAAGGAGATAAATCGTGGAATTGTTCTTTTTTACTGGAATTTTATAAAAAATTTTTTATTATCTTTATTTTTGTGAAGGTTTTTTCTGTTGCTGCCACGGTTATCGGAAAAGTTAAAAATAAAAATAAAGCGAAGAATAAGATAAATGAATTGAGGCCACTTTCACAGTCTGACATAAGAATTGGAATGACCAATAAGCATTGAAATCATAGTTAAGTTTGTTTATTTAAAACCTTCGTAGAAAAGTATCTAATATCCAATAACGTTCTTTTCTCCTCGCAAAGAAATCATCGGGAAGCGGTGACTGCCATGTTAGTCATATATGACCGAGCCCCGGTTTTTTCTATGGCTTCACGGTGGTCACTGGTGAACTTTTTACAATTGTAAAAATTCAATGAAAATTGTCAGTTAGTACGTTTTGAATATAACCGAGAGATAAATGAAGGATATTTATTTATATTTTCTTGAATACTTAGTATTTCTACTTTAACCCTTTACACTCGAGCGGCGTTGATACGGCGCCCGGCCGATTTCAAGTGTCAACTCAACCAAAACTAATTACAGAGTGTAGTATTTATCAAAGTTTGTTTTTTTCGACATATAAATGAATAAATTGATGATATTTTATTATTTCTATACGCTTGTTTCTTTATAAATGTTTTTAAAGTACCTGTAAAATGTCTACTTAATTTGGCCGAAATCGTCTCGAGTTGCTGGTTCGCGCAAGCGAAAAAGGCCTCGAGTGCAAAGGGTTAATACAGGGTGAATATTCAATACCACTAAATGTGTCAGATTTCGTAGGTTCTGTTATTAGAAGTTGTAATCGCAAACGTCGAAATTACGATAATTTCAAACTTCCATGTCAACTCTTTATCTAAAGATTTAATTTACATGGTTCACAATGGTAACATAAAAACTTACCAAAACGTAACAAAAAAAAGGTTAAGCGTTGACTGCTCAGATTGTCCAATAATTGAGAGTTTTTGATCTACATTATTTCATTTCGTAAAATGGATGCTGCCGTTTGTAAAATATCCTAGTCTTTTAAAGGATCGAATAATGAGTCGTTAATAGTAGTGATGCTATGAAGTGCAATTACTATTTTATGATGGAATTTTAATATTTGAATTTTACTAGCAAATTTATTACGAATCTTATCTTCTAAATATTATGCTGACAATATTGAACTTGATGACCCTTCCCTGTCGTCATTTAACTCTTTGAATGAATCAAGATATTTTTTATATAAGAATGAAAGAAAATAACAACGATATTTTTAATAACATTTTCTTCGACCACATCATTTATTTCCTCAAAAACAATTGCATGATTCTTTAGATAATTTTTTTATGTCTGTTCTGAATAATTTAGATAATTTTTGTTTGTCTGTTCTGAAAATGAAGCCGACAATTATTTTGGTATAAAAAACTTTTTCTTCAGTAGTATTTTGTAGTTTCTCTGCTATTTCATTGTATTCATTTGTATCAGCCTTCAAATTTTTCATAATACTTTGCTTAAACTGTTCTACATTGTACATAATTTTTTATTTAGTAAACATCGATAGAAGCATAAATAATATCAATTAAAAAAAAAAAAAGGTTTTGCTTGCCTCTACTGCAGACAGCTTGTATAACATTTATTTTTTTATTTCAAGTTGATGGTATTAGCAACTGTCATGAATATTGGTATTAGTTGTCTCGGAGACACTACAAAATTAAGATGTATATGCCATCTCATTAAAAAAACTAAAATTATTTGGTAAAATGCCGAAAAATTATCATGTTACCTGAAAATAACACTGACCCATAGAGGGTTAGTAACAATTTTTACTGTACTTTCTCTTTGATAACTTTGTCTAATTATTTTCTTTAATTTATATTCTGCATTTCTTTTTGTTGTAGCTGTTGCATCAGGAGAATAGTCCATCAACTTTCGTACAAATGCAATGGAATTCTTGTGACTACTGGAAGAGCTGGCCGAGAAATTTTATCAAATGTGTTATGCTGCCAAAATTTGGCACTATTGAAAATGTCAACGGCCATACCACGCTGACAACATTAGTTCCCATTCGATCACTAAGTCAAGCAGCGCTGGGCACGGTTAGTACTTGGACGGATGAACCCGCTTTTAGGAATACCGTGTGCAACCAGATCCAAGTATGTGTCCGGTCCTATGGGACCCCCAAGTCTATTGGCTCACAAAGCCATTTGCTCACTTCACCAATCATGTCCTGCTCAGGAATATAGGGCAAATATCCGCAGCCCAACTCTCCCCAATAACACTTATACCTCCAAACACGTGAGATGTTTTCCCACCTCATTTTCAATAGCCCCATTCGGAACATGAGATATTTTTTAACGCCATGCCGACACGTCCCCGCCGTGGCCGCTCGCACATTACGAGCAACTCGGGCCAAGTGCGCGCGACAATGTGCGGCCGCTGCGTATATGAGAATGTGAATGTTGTCTTCTATCACATCAGAGCCCAGGAAGCATACCTCACAAGGGGGTTGGGGTGGTATAGTATCACGCCGCAACTCCGTAAGAAATACATCAAACTCCATTCCCCAACCATTTACCCCTCAACCATAGTCTAGTTCAGTATAGTCCTTGTACTCGTATCACTTACGGGAAAGTACCGATGAAAATGATTCGTATGTCCATTCCGGCTCAGCGATTATGTCCTAGGGTCTTCTCCACTTACCTATTCTGTATCTGCACGACGGGCAGCAGCATCCTCGAACGCTGCCTAATCCCGTGGCAGTCCGTGTTCCTCCATGACCTCCAGCCTGTTCTCCAGTCGGGAAACGTAGCGCGCCGAGTTCCTTCACCTTCCAATTCTATGGATGCCCTCGCGTCCGGCCTTGCAATGACATTTGTCCCGGCAGGCTGGACTGTGCCAGGGGTATCTTTGTCCATTCGTAGACGTGTTAATTCGGCTTCCAGGGAAGCTATCTTCGCTAAGAGACCCGCACTGGTGGTTGTGCGAGTCTCCAAGCCTTTTCCCTGGGCGTCCTCCCTTACTGCTCCCAATGATGCAAGGGCATCATCCGCGACTTCTCTCCGAATATAATCTTTAATGTTGCTGTCTGGCTTGTGACACATCCATTACCAGTTAGTAAGGTAATGTTCGGAATTCTAGTGCTCCCCCCCCTAATCGCCGCATATGTCTGGTGTTCCAAAACCAAGGTCCGTAACTGTGACATGAGAAACATCTGTTACTCAAGAACAATCAACAGTTTCTATAGACGATGACGTCAATGTCGTCGTCGTGGGAGCTGTCATCGTAGCTGCGTAAGACGAGGAGACTCCGTTAGTATTCCCAGCACCCTTCCTAAGCATATAATTGACCGTATCAACAGCCAACAGCTGTGGCATGGCCGACGACTTAGCTTTCGCTTCATCCTCAACGTCACCGTAATGGATGACGATAACGCTGTAACTAAAGATTTAACACCTCCAATACCCTTCAATACCGTAACATCTTCATCCGCACGAGCATTCGATGGGTTAAGGAGAAGATTATGTATCTTCCCCTGTTTAAAAACCCTACCGGTTGTTGTATCTGTTCTTTGGGATAATGTAGCAAGGACTAGGTCTCGTAAAGTGTTATCACAAGCAGCAGCGAGCAATCCCTCCATCCTTTCCACTCCAAGAGAACAGCTTCACATTCTCAACATTTTTCTATTTCGCTTTTCTCGTTCCTGAATCCTCGTTGATTTTCTCCCTGAAAGTATAAGAATCTATTGGAGACTATGACGTTTCCATCGATGTTAACTCTACCAGTTCCTCTTGAACGTTCTCGCAGAACGGAATCGTATCTTTTTGGTTCTAGCGTGGGACATCTATCAGCCTCTTAACGATTTAAGACGAACCTTCTTTGGATTCTTTCAAAGGGTATCACTGCTGAAGCAAGAAGACAGAGCTCTTCGATCCTTTCTCAATGTTTATCACCGCTGCCAGTGTGTAAAATATTATAGGATTGTTATTCTCCCTCGTCCATAATAAATTTGTCACTGTTTAAATCTAAAATTGATTCTAAGTTGAATCTAAGTTGATATAAGATAAGTAAGATTTCTAAGTTGATTCTTAATACGGTGAGTGTTGAAGTGTTAAAGAAAACGACAGATTTAAAAAAGTGGCGAAAATACTCAAATTATTGTAAACTAAAAAACAAAGTACTTAAAATGCCTTATATATTGATAAAAAGATGTATTTGACAAAATACCGAAGACGAAGTTTCGAAAGCAGCAGAATGAAATATGGAAAAAATCAGTGGAGTCGTTGTTTTATATAATTGCCCTGTGATATAAACGTTGTTTATATATTTGCCTGATGAGTATTTGAGTGATGAGTACCGATATATCAAATCTTAATGGTACTCGATCTTTGGAGCTGCCACGAAGAGTGCAACGCCAGGATGAGCCTCTTGCGCACTGAGGTAGTCTGGTATTGCCGTTTTGTGTGGCTAGGAGTCCATTGATTTGATCATCCATGGTGGTGTCGTCCACCATAAGGGATGATCTGCGAGCTGTTGAGTTGTGAGGCCGCTTGAAGGGCCATCAGCTGGGTGGGGGTGCCAAGAACATGTCGCCATTGAGTCTAAGACACGAGTGATT
Organism: Polistes fuscatus; assembly: GCF_010416935.1. Lineage (NCBI taxonomy): Eukaryota > Metazoa > Arthropoda > Insecta > Hymenoptera > Vespidae > Polistes > Polistes fuscatus. The sequence continues at coordinate 80,253 of NW_025113166.1, read as the reverse complement.
GCTTTCTATGAAATGATTCGCCAAAGCTCTAGTTGAATTAACATGAGTAGTCCCAAATCTTTGTTGTAAATCTGATACTTCGTTAGATTTGTCATTAGCAGCTCTTTGAACGGCGGGATTGATCGTAGAATCTGCTGTTGTTTCCGTATTACTTGTTTTCGATGGATTTTTATTCGAAGTTGGTTATATTTTAGTATTCAAAGTATTATCCCTAGTCGTAGGTGAAGAAAAAGTTTTGATAATTTTAACATTACCCGACGGAGATTATTTTTTCTCCGTTAAGTTGGCTTCCTTTGATACGATACATTAGCATTGCTGGCGCTTTTGTAGCCCTCGACAACGTTGATGATTTTTGTCTTTGCGTTATAGGTACTACACTTAATTTATGGTTATTACCTAATACGCCCGGTGATTTTGTAATATTTTGATTTGAATTTGAACAACTCGAGACTAAATCTGGACTATTAAATTTACTGTAACCATCCTTATTGTTAGTACTAGAAGGCACACTTTTTACGGATGATCCATTAAACTCGTATTATTTGAATCTAATTTTTTTTTTATCTATGCTATTATTCTGTTTATTAATATTGCCATTAGATTTATTTTGAATTGACACTTGTCTCGCCTTAATATTTTTATATAAAGTATTTTTGATAGTAGTAGTTATAATATTGTTACCACCATCGGGTTTTTGTACAGACAGAAACAAGGAAACGGCTGAAGAATAATCCTGCCTCGAATGCGCTGAAAATTGCATTTGACGCGTTCATACTAAAAAATTTGTATCTCCGTCAATTTCCCTCGGATCGACTTGAAACTTTCACGGAATATTGCTGAAATATGGTATTTTCACCTTAAAAAGATTCAAAAAAAATACTAAATACCCTACCCCCCCTCCTTAAATAAAGATTCGCGTGAGATTTCAAATGAGACGCCCGCACCAATCACGCACTTACACGGTCACTAATTCTAACTTTGTAGTGTATCCCGGCTTGTAGGATCAAATTTTTGAAAAATTCCTCTGCCGATGGTACGCTGGGAACAAAGGGAATTCGCTACAAAGGTCTAAAATAAATACACGATATAAAAATGAGCTTTATGCCGATTGAAGCACCTTGCTTCAATCGCTAAATAAGGGGAGACTGTAGAATTCAGATAAGAATTTTAATGAAACTTGAGTGCGCACAGTAGAAAAAAGTACTATGAAAAATGAGACAAAATCAAGTACGTGCTTTCGAGATCAGGAGTAGGTAGACAATGGCCGATAGTGGCCGTTATTAGGAGAAGGGTGGTGGAGAAGTAAGAGAGTTCGGTGAAGCGTATCGTGGAAGGGGTGGTGGAGGAGGACGTTGATTATAAGCCAGCTAGGTTTGCTAGGCTTGTTATAAGTGGTTAGACTAGGCTAGGACTCGAACCACGTGTTGTTAGAATCCAAATCGAAGTAATGATGATGACGACGACAATGATGATGATGATGAGAAAGATGAAAGATGTTTTCTACACACCGGTGAAAGATATTGCAATCTTGCTTGCGATTATGTGATTTGAAGAATTTTGTTGGCTGCGTTAAGAATTATTTCGAAATCTTTGCTATTGCTAATGCTGCTAGTACTGCTTGTGCCGCTGTTAGCTGCTCTGGAAATGTATGGTAGTTTTTCTTCTTTTTGATATACGTGTTAAATCCCACCTCTGCTAGTAATAATTGTTAAATGATTGAGGAAAAATATCTTATAATATGAGTGGTAAAAGTTTAATAAATCTATATGTAGGATTTTTAAATGGAAAAACAGTTTTATTACAAAACGCAGATCCTCTCTCTTACAACGCTCAATACTCACTACTTAATTCATTTCATTATTTATAATAACGGAAGAAGAAAGTCTTTGTAACTATGGAAACATTAACGTTCCCATAGAAACGTTGTAAACCGTGATAGAGTGCTATCGCTAAAGAAGCTTTGCCCAAAGAATCAGCGGTGAGGATGGCAGCGCCAATCGTCGCATAGGATAAGATAGAAATCTGCTTAACGACAGCAGGCCGTACTCTTTGTCGCCCGTGCATTCATTTGTCGCATTCACACCGTCTTTTATTTCGTCCGCCGTATCAGGTTACCCAAAATCTAACCGATATTAGACACAGATAAAAGATAAGACGGCGACGCTTACCGTCTCCTACATATATATTATATCTATTACAAGTTCTTCCGTGCCACGTGCTATTACTTTTACTTTAACTATTTAATTCTTCTAACAGAGAGAGCTCTATACAGCTAGTCGCTGTCCCTTATATACTAATCTTACATGAAGTAAAGTGGAGAGATTTACATGTGTGCGTCTCTCTCACGAACAGTAGTACACCAACACATGCTCTTGCGCTACAGCACATACATTTAACTTTACAATAGAAATGTACACATCTCAACACGAATAATGAAAGCAAGGAATTCTTGCTTGGTAACGTCGCGCCACTTGTGCCAAGTTGATTTATGCGATAATTGTTTGTTTCTTATTTTCTTGTTGGCATAATAGTTTTTTTTATATTGTCTATTAATTCATTTGTAAAATATAAAGTAAAGTAATCTATGGGTTCTTTTATATCACCAGGATTTGTGGTATGGTTGTTTGGTGATGTATGTCAAACTATGCCAAATACTTAAATAAGTATTCGTGAAGAGATTGGATGGTGGGCCCTGGATAAGCTCAATGAATAAAGAGCAGTCGCCCGGAAAGCGAAAGATCCGTGGTTCGAATCCAAGTTCAGTCAGTCCAGCGGCCTAGATTTTTTCACGAATCTTACACTATCATGTTCTTCTACTTGAATATTTATTTTGCTAAATCTGTCTGTATAAATGTCTACCTAAAACTCGTCTTCATTACTGCTTGCTTACATCACGAGACTCACTGTTGTTTGATCGTTTTGCCAGTTTTATAAAAAAGAAAAAATAATAATTATAAAATGAAAGAAAGGATAAAAAAATGACTTGGAAATTACTAATGGTAAATTACGAAATCATAACACTGTCTTATTACTGCAAAGATGTTTACTATTCAACGCTTCAATACGATCTAAGTTCTTGTAAATTTCTTTCTTCTTTTTCCGGATTTCTTTTATCTAATAGAAAACTACAGGAAAACATGTGTTTCTTAAGGAATTACGGTGGAATAAGTTTATTCTCCGTAATTGCTAATAAACTTTCATGCCCCCTTAGAGGGGACAACCGAGTGCAAAGGGTTAAATAATTTTTCTCACATTTTTCGACGCCAAATCTTTGATAACATCATCAAAATCGATTGAATTTACTACTTCACTTTCTATTGACAAAATAGCCAGAGAAGAAAATTTCTCTTGGTTTATCGATGATCGCAGATAATTTTTTATTAGTTTCAATCGGTGAGCAACTATGTTCTGTTGAAGCCCCACGGTTACTGGCGTCGTTAACATAATTTGTAATGCGATTAATAAATTTGGATAAATTTGGAGAGTGGTATCATTGCTTATAATAATAATAAAAAATAAAATATTTATTTCTAAAGATAATTAAGTTAGTATTACTCTTGAGACGAATGGTCAAATAAGCTCCCTATCCTTTAGCATTGAGTGGCAAGCCGCTGGAGTCTTTTCTACATCGCTTGTTTCTTCTTTGTGCGCTTCCTCGACATTCACATGTTAGCCCACGATTTGCGCATCAATAACTAACGCCTTAGTATTTTTCTTGGCGATTATAACGGGCTTTCGGAGACCTGTCTCTGTTGCAAATTGAGGCTCCTCTTCAACCGTTTTAATGCGTTTTCTTGAGGGCTTTTTTGATGTACGCTGCGACGCCATTGTGTCTATCGATGCATGATCTATGCGTTTTGTAGCACTTTTGTAGGAAGTGATGTAATGTCTCTAGAGCCCTGGTACCCTGTATCCTGCATCCTGAATCCTACATCCAGCTCGATATGTACGGTCCACTCAGCTTCTCTTTCACAGTCCTGGATCATTTTGGCATTGGGTTTATCCTAATTTTTGCAGCATTGACAAAGTCTGCTCGATATGAATCGTGTTCCTTCGTGTATTTTCGGTTATCCCCTGGTTTTATTGTGCTATACTATATGATTATTTGCATGCCTTTCCATCAATCTAGTCATGAAGTTGTTTTGCCCATCACTTCTCGATATCTTTAGTGGAGCATATTTCCTCCCTTCCTCCACGTAGTCTCTTCTTCGATTTGGGGAGAGTTGTTGTTTCTCATTTTTGTTTCTCTGTGGGCGTGTACAATTATGGAGTGGCGGTACTGAGGAAAAGAGACTGAAGAGTAAAAAAGGAATCTGGAACAAATTATTCATGAGCTATCTCACAAATGGCACTGTCAGTCCCCCGTTTTTTGCGTTAGCGTGGAAGGTCAAGCCATTTCCTCATTGCCTTGCGCACCATGCTGTCATTTTTCTTGAGAAAGCTGAAGTACGTGATTCCGAGCGATAAAAGATGGTAGAATCCGAGTAGTACCATCACCCTTAGCGCAAACAGTCTCTATTGGGGCTTGAGCGGCGCTTTAGTAAGCGTTTCCAGAACTTACGTGAGTTGTTTATTTTCCCTACGACTCGATCGGCTTTCTAGTGTGAATGGAACCCACAAATATCTTCATTCGTCTTCTCTTTATAGAGCCGATAATACCTGTAAAACATCTGAATCGCGTAGATCCGTCAACTACCGATTTTTTATATGCGGTACATTTCTCATGGCAATTATGAACGATTCGCCTGGTGTTGATCGTAAGGGCAAATTTCGTCAAGTAGTTTGTGGCTATGTCTAGTAATATTTGGAGCCATTGAGGGGTGGCTGGAGGCAAAGAATACCAAATGTCTGTGAATGTCAATACATTGTAGTGTTCACCAAACACAATCACTTCGACTTCTGATGGTATAAGTCTGAGGAGCTCAATCATTATCATGTTGAAGATAGTTTGCGATAAGGGGTTTCCTGGTTTGACTCCTTATAATGGAGTAATCTGGTCAAATTCCCATCTGCTGCAAGTGAGCCTTGTTGTGCTTCTCACGTATGGGTCCATTATATTATTATATACCCGATTAGATGCCATGGAATGGCTTTTGTGGTTAGTGTATCCCATATGGTGTTATGGGTCACTGAGTCGAATGTCTTAGTCACGTCTATCGATGTCATATATAATGGCTTGAAATTCTGTCCATGATACCGAAGTATTATGTCGAGGTCAAAGATGCTTTCTGCTGTTCCATTTATAGGAAGAAATGCTCTCTGTCGTTTGTTGAATGAAATGAGCAATGAGAATTGTTATCTGATTATAGCCAATAATCAACGGCCATGCCGCACTGTTCCCGCAGCACTAGTTCTCGTTCGATCACTAAGTCAAGCAACGCTGGGCACGATTAGTGCTTGGACGGGTGAACCGCTTTTAGGAATTCCGTGTGCAAACAGATCCACGTATGCGTCCGGTCCTATTGGACCCCCAAGTCTATGGGCTCACAAAGCCTCTTGCTCGCTTCACCAATCATGTCCTGCTGAGGAATATGGGGCATATATCCGCAGCCCAATTTCCAATAACACTCATAACTCCAAACACGTGAGATGTCTTCCCACCTCATCTTCAATAACCCCGTTCGGAAGATGAGATATTTTTTAACGCCATGCCGACACGTCCCCGCCGTGGCCGCTCGCACATTACGAGCAACTCGGGCCAAGTGCGCGCGACAATGTGCGGCCGCTGCGTATATGAGAATGTGAATGTTGTCTTCTATCACATCAGAGCCCAGGAAGCATACCTCACAAGGGGGTTGGGGTGGTATAGTATCACGCCGCAACTCCGTAAGAAATACATCAAACTCCATTCCCCAACCATTTACCCCTCAACCATAGTCTAGTTCAGTATAGTCCTTGTACTCGTATCACTTACGGGAAAGTACCGATGAAAATGATTCGTATGTCCATTCCGGCTCAGCGATTATGTCCTAGGGTCTTCTCCACTTACCTATTCTGTATCTGCATGACGGGCAGCAGCATCCTCGAACGCTGCCTAATCCCGTGGCAGTCCGTGTTCCTCCATGACCTCCAGCCTGTTCTCCAGTCGGGAAACGTAGCGCGCCGAGTTCCTTCACCTTCCAATTCTATGGATGCCCTCGCGTCCGGCCTTGCAATGACATTTGTCCCGGCAGGCTGGACTGTGCCAGGGGTATCTTTGTCCATTCGTAGACGTGTTAATTCGGCTTCCAGGGAAGCTATCTTCGCTAAGAGACCCGCACTGGTGGTTGTGCGAGTCTCCAAGCCTTTTCCCTGGGCGTCCTCCCTTACTGCTCCCAATGATGCAAGGGCATCATCCGCGACTTCTCTCCGAATATAATCTTTAATGTTGCTGTCTGGCTTGTGACACATCCATTACCAGTTAGTAAGGTAATGTTCGGAATTCTAGTGCTCCCCCCCTAATCGCCGCATATGTCTGGTGTTCCAAAACCAAGGTCCGTAACTGTGACATGAGAAACATCTGTTACTCAAGAACAATCAACAGTTTCTATAGACGATGACGTCAATGTCGTCGTCGTGGGAGCTGTCATCGTAGCTGCGTAAGACGAGGAGACTCCGTTAGTATTCCCAGCACCCTTCCTAAGCATATAATTGACCGTATCAACAGCCAACAGCTGTGGCATGGCCGACGACTTAGCTTTCGCTTCATCCTCAACGTCACCGTAATGGATGACGATAACGCTGTAACTAAAGATTTAACACCTCCAATACCTGTCTCTTATACACATCTAGATGTGTATAAGAGACAGCCTCCATTACCCTTCAATACCGTAACATCTTCATCCGCACGAGCATTCGATGGGTTAAGGAGAAGATTATGTATCTTCCCCTGTTTAAAAACCCTACCGGTTGTTGTATCTGTTCTTTGGGATAATGTAGCAAGGACTAGGTCTCGTAAAGTGTTATCACAAGCAGCAGCGAGCAATCCCTCCATCCTTTCCACTCCAAGAGAACAGCTTCACATTCTCAACATTTTTCTATTTCGCTTTTCTCGTTCCTGAATCCTCGTTGATTTTCTCCCTGAAAGTATAAGAATCTATTGGAGACTATGACGTTTCCATCGATGTTAACTCTACCAGTTCCTCTTGAACGTTCTCGCAGAACGGAATCGTATCTTTTTGGTTCTAGCGTGGGACATCTATCAGCCTCTTAACGATTTAAGACGAACCTTCTTTGGATTCTTTCAAAGGGTATCACTGCTGAAGCAAGAAGACAGAGCTCTTCGATCCTTTCTCAATGTTTATCACCGCTGCCAGTGTGTAAAATATTATAGGATTGTTATTCTCCCTCGTCCATAATAAATTTGTCACTGTTTAAATCTAAAATTGATTCTAAGTTGAATCTAAGTTGATATAAGATAAGTAAGATTTCTAAGTTGATTCTTAATACGGTGAGTGTTGAAGTGTTAAAGAAAACGACAGATTTAAAAAAGTGGCGAAAATACTCAAATTATTGTAAACTAAAAAACAAAGTACTTAAAATGCCTTATATATTGATAAAAAGATGTATTTGACAAAATACCGAAGACGAAGTTTCGAAAGCAGCAGAATGAAATATGGAAAAAATCAGTGGAGTCGTTGTTTTATATAATTGCCCTGTGATATAAACGTTGTTTATATATTTGCCTGATGAGTATTTGAGTGATGAGTACCGATATATCAAATCTTAATGGTACTCGATCTTTGGAGCTGCCACGAAGAGTGCAACGCCAGGATGAGCCTCTTGCGCACTGAGGTAGTCTGGTATTGCCGTTTTGTGTGGCTAGGAGTCCATTGATTTGATCATCCATGGTGGTGTCGTCCACCATAAGGGATGATCTGCGAGCTGTTGAGTTGTGAGGCCGCTTGAAGGGCCATCAGCTGGGTGGGGGGTGCCAAGAACATGTCGCCATTGAGTCTAAGACACGAGTGATTGCTTTCTATGAAATGATTCGCCAAAGCTCTAGTTGAATTAACATGAGTAGTCCCAAATCTTTGTTGTAAATCTGATACTTCGTTAGATTTGTCATTAGCAGCTCTTTGAACGGCGGGATTGATCGTAGAATCTGCTGTTGTTTCCGTATTACTTGTTTTCGATGGATTTTTATTCGAAGTTGGTTATATTTTAGTATTCAAAGTATTATCCCTAGTCGTAGGTGAAGAAAAAGTTTTGATAATTTTAACATTACCCGACGGAGATTATTTTTTCTCCGTTAAGTTGGCTTCCTTTGATACGATACATTAGCATTGCTGGCGCTTTTGTAGCCCTCGACAACGTTGATGATTTTTGTCTTTGCGTTATAGGTACTACACTTAATTTATGGTTATTACCTAATACGCCCGGTGATTTTGTACTATTTTGATTCGAATTTGAACAACTCGAGACTAAATCAGGACTATTAAATTTACTGTAACCATCCTTATTGTTAGTACTAGAAGGCACACTTTTTACTGATGATCCATTAACACTCGTATTATTTGAATCTAATTTTTTTTTTATCTATGCTATTATTCTGTTTGACACAATTTTTTTTTCGTCACTCTCAACGAAATTTTGATATGGGACCGAAAAAAAAAAAATAGTCGATTTATTTGGCACAGTCTAATATATATATATATATGATGTTGTAATTAATTATTTATGTTATAATCATAGGTGTCAGAATATGAATATTTTGGCGAATCTTAACGATAAGAGGTGGTAATGAGGAGAAGATGATATAAGTAGGGAAAACAAAGCAAGATAAATGGAAATAAATCGCAAATTTATTTTTGCAAAAACCAGAACTAATGTAATCCGGTAAGCAGATCCTGCCACAAAAGTGTAAGCGAGAAAGACAGATCACCTCAAATTCGATAAGAGGATCGTTGATTTGTTCTCATCAAAGCTGAAATAATCCCTTACCTGACTTTGAATTGAGCTTTCAAGTTGAGCAACTACTGCACCTGCAATTCCAGCTGCGAAACGGTACCAAATTGAGTAACGTAAAAATTGACTGAATATGAATTATCTTTTGCACAAGCAATTAAAAAAAGGTAGACTGAATTTAAATGAACTAACTATACTCGGGAGACCAAGGTGGCGAAAGCCGTTGAGAAAAGCCAAGAACAAAATTGCTTCTTAAAACACTAGTTCACGTTATCACCTTCTAAGACGGAATGAATGTGAAAATTGCCGGAAAAGAAGAAGCGCGGGAGCTATCACAGCGCAGGCGCAAGCAAAGCTCAATTTTCTTCTTAATAGGTTGTACCGGTAGATGCTGTCACCTCCCGGTAATAAGTCGCATTTAAAAGGATAGACGGGCGCTTTGATTCTCCAACAGAATATGATTCATACAGTTATTCCAAATATGAATCTATATGTAGGTACATATATATCATATTAACTGTTTTCTTGTTATTAGAATAACATCTGTTATTAATAAATGTGAATAATTTTGGTAATATATTCTTTGACCAAAAAAAAAAAACTTTTTCAACGAACGTAAATCTTTTGTAAGAGTTAAATCGTACATGGATTTTAGTATAGAATATATATATATATATAATAGTATTAATATTAGTATATTAATTACAGTATTAGTGTAAAGTTTTTTTATTATTATTTAATATCATTAATAGCTTTATGTAATATTTGAAGAAAAGCGAAAAAGAATTATATATAACTATATATACATTTATTTAAACAGATATAGTAGATAAAGAAAAATGAAATATAACTTGATAGAATTGTAAGTGTCTATAATCTCTCGAATCATTAACTAATTATCGTCGTATTTTGCTCTATTTTTCACGTCGTACTTCTTAACACAATTTTTGAAGTTATACTTCTTTTTGTCATATTATATATTTATATACGTACGTCATACCCCTCTATCGTCTATCATCGTTTATTTTCAGCGGATTTCTTTTTAACCCTTTGCGGACCGAGCACTCTCCACCGTTTCGTCGCAGCCGTTCCGCGCTGCATTCGCAAGTTTGTACCAGTAAGTTTGTGTCTGCACAGATTCACCAGTCGCTAATCCGCTTGGTAGCGTTTACTTTGGAAACCATTTATGATCTTACTAACCTTACTGACCTTACTAATAGAATTTAAAAACCTAATAAATATATCTGAACATAATGAGTACATATTCAACCTCTACAACACAGTAACATAATTATTTTTTGGTTTTGGTTCTGAATTTTAAGGAGATTAGGAGAAGAAAGGAAGAAACTCCCGTGAAATATGAAATTAACGAATGTAATCATTTTGATATAAACTAGAAAGTAATTTTTATGAATTTAAAAATTTCTTACAGTTACAAAGACAATTTGTAATTTTAAAGTTATATTAGGATATATTTATTCATATATATTTTATGTATAAATATCTGTAGAACAATTAGCGTTTTGAATTAAACGAAGATTACTTTATTATATTTGGAAGATTGTATTTTATAAACGTCTTTATGTTTTGGTATTTGATTATTTTTTCTCTTATATCATACATATTCTTCGAGAATGTAATAGTCTTAAATTTTTTATTTAAACAGTCGATTATACTTCGCAATTTATATAAAAGACCATTATTTTTGTCTACAACTTCGTTGTTAGTGAAATGTAAAAAGCGAGAAAGTTGGACAAATCTCCAAAATGGCATCGTGTTTCGAAATATGGTAGTCTCGACTATTTTTCTGTTAGACCAATAAGATTGAACACTTGATTTTTTCACTCGTAACATCAAATAGATGAAACAAAATAAGCTATTGTTTCATTTATATTTTTATCTCTTAAACTGTCTTCAAACTTTTTTAATTTGCGAATTTCATCTTACAATTAGATCGTTTGACTCGCGTAATGATTAGATTCTTTCATAACGATTTTCCAAAAGTATCGTAATAGTATTCCATTTACCATTTGTAAAGCAAATGACGTTTTGTTCAACCGTTATGTTTATTCTAGAAATTCGTGAATATTACCATATTTTGCTCATATTTTCAGTGTCTCTTCATATACATTCCTCTTAGAGATATAAGATTAATTTCGCAATCATTTTTACATTCTTTCTCGTTATCAGATATGATTTTACATTTCTTCCGAAGTGAAAAAACAATTTCATAGAAATCACTATTACTATCTTCATTATCTGTTGTAATTACTCGTTTTCATTGAATATTTGTAGAAATAATATCACTAAGAAAACTATCGCTTTCCAATTTACAATTTAATTATGAAAATAAAATGAATTAATAAGATGTTTTTAAATTTTATAGTTTATTTAATAATTGTTTATTAATTTCCCTTAGAAATAAAAGAAAAAAATCAGAAAAATGAAAGCAAATATATGTAAAAGATTATATACAGTGTGCGACAATAGTATTCGTACAATAAGTATGGGAAAAGAAAAAGATCTGTATTTTCTACATTATTAATTGTAATATAATATATATGTTGGCATGTTATATATGTTAACATTAGTAGCAAGTAATATAAATATAAACAAAAGTTAACTATATATAAATTTTTGTTAATTCAACTCTGCAATTTTTTGTAAATAAAAAATTATTTTCAAAAAATGCTCTGGTATTTAGAAGAAGTAGATATTAATAATTTTTAAAAATTTCAATAATTATGGGTTCATTGTTTTGAATTGTCAGTATTATATTTTTTACTTTCTTTTTTTATTTTTATTCCTTTTAATATCTGCATCACTTTCACACTTTAAATGAACCTTAATATATTTAAATATATACATATTTTATTAAGATTACATCAACGTGCAACTATTCACATACGCAACTTCCACAAAATGATCTTTAACGCTTAGTAAAGTTTTAAGCATACTTATATCTCATGTAAACTTTAAAATATTATGTTAAAAATAAATATTTATAAATAATACAGATGTGAAACTAATATAGATAATATAGATCAATAAATATATATAAAATAGTATGTTAAAAATATTATATAAATATATTATATAATAAATATATTAAAATATTATATAAATAAAATTATTATATAAATATATTAAATATATTATATAATAATAAAATATATAATAAGTTTTCTAACGAAATTTTATTTAAAAGTTGGAAAAGTCACATATTTATTCGTTAATGTTACTCATTGTTAAATATAAATATAAACATAATATAGCGTTAATTATATTTTATATATCCTTAGATTCAAATTTTGAAATATCTAATTTGAAATATATTTATTTTCTTTTTTGACTTCTATCGAGTCTTCTTCGAATGTTTACAATTTATAAATATATCTAATACGTTCTAAATACTACTTACAGTGACTCACAAAAGTATTTGAACATTTGCCCCATGATATATTTTATTAATTATAATAAGTATATTATGGAATATTTACCGACATATTATTAATATTGGATGGAATTATGACTCTCTAGATTATACAGGTATAGTTTCAAACAAATCGAAATATATATTCAATAGTTATGATTTATTTCTTACAAACGTAACGATTGCTGAAGCCACAAAAGTATTTGAACAGATAATTTTTAAGCCTTTAATATTTAATAGGACCACCTTTAGCACGAATAACATTTTTTAAGCGATTATGCATACTCTTTACTAAATTTTCCGTAAAACTTGGTGATATAGAGCTCCATACTTCGAGTATTTTGTCTTTCAAATTTGTTTTTGATGTTATATTAAATTTTGGTAATTCTTTTCCTATTATTGCCCACAGATGTTCAATCGAATTAATATCAGGGCTTTGTGGTGGTGTTATTATTAAATATAAATAGATCTACGATACATTACACATTCTTAAAAAATCGAAATCTGAAGGAATTATAGGAAATAAATACTGTTCAGGTCAACTAAAGAAGTTAACGGAACGAGAAGAAAAAGCTTTGATCCGTCTTTTGGGTTATGTAATAGTCCTACAAGTTTTTTACGGTACATAGCAAATATTTTTAGGAAGCTTATCTGCCGCAAAGTTGTATTTACGTATGTTGACGATATAATCGTACCGGTTACCAATGATTTAGATTCTTTGTCAAAATTAAAAATATGTTCGTTGAAAAAAGATAAAGGAAAAACCGACTTGTCGCTAACGGCAGATATATAAAGTAGAGAGAGTAATATACAGGAGTGAGAGAAAATAAGGTAGAGAGAGTGATACAACGACTTTTTTGTAGGAAATTGAATTTTCTACAAGTTTATCATTCACATTTTTTTTCTGTAGCTCTTTTTATTCACGAGATAAATGCGAAAAAACGCGAATTTCATGGAAAAATCAAATTTAGAGGCCTGTACTACCTCGCCGAGTTCGAGTTACGGCTTGGCCGCAATGGACACTTTTATAGAGCATTCGATTTTGAAAAAAACCCGTCCATGGTCGAAGCGATGCTATGAAATGCCACTGAGCTATAGAAATTTAAAGATATAAAATCAGAGTTTCTGTGTTTTTTTAATGGGAAGTCTTTACACGCCTTGGTCGAGGACTTAATATTAATATTAAGGGCCCAAACTTTAAGGGAATTTTTTTTTGAGTACTTGCAACAAAATTTCACGATGAGACTGAAAAAAAAAATAGTTGAAAAGAAAAGCACCCTAATGTGAATGTTTGTTCTCCCTGTTTTCGTTATTCTTTTATTTTTGGCATAACTTCGTTTATAGTAGTACTGTCGACAGCCAGAGTTACATTTCAACAAAACAAATTTTCTCAAAAATGTTTAATTTTTAAATTTTTTTTAAATTTTATAAGGATATGAATTCAACCGATATTCATGTAATTTTTTAATATGAGTATAAACTTGGTAATAATGGTGCAAAATCTGCACGCAATATAAACCAGACGTTTAGGAAGAATACTGGTAACGATCGAAAAGTGCATCGTTGGTTTGAAAAACTTCGGTCTCGTGAATTTTCCCTTCAAAACGAACCGCGTCGAAGACCCAAAACGTCCGTGAAAAACGATATTTAGAAACGAATTCAACTTTATCTACAAGGGAATTTCCTACCAGAATGAAAATTGATCATACAACAATATTGCGACACCTTTCTGAAATTGGCAAGGTGAAAAAAGTGGATAAGTGGATACCGTACTAACTAACCAAGCGAAATAAACTGGATCGATTAAACGTATTCTCATCATTACTAACCCAATTTTTTCAAATAAATGAAAATATGAAATTTTGGCGCACCTATCTTATTCATCGGATCTTTCGCTAACTAACTTTCATTTTTTTAAACTTTACAACAATTTTTACGTGCTAAACAATCTAAAGATGAAGGCAGACTGAAAAAATACATATCAGAGTTTATTGATTCTAAAGATCAGAATTTCTTTAAGACCGACTTCAGTGCATTATAATCTCGTTGGGGAAAGTATATTGAAGCGAATGGAGCATATTTTGATTAAATAAAACGCTTTTGAAAAAAAATGCAGTTTTAAATATTCACTTAAAAATCCGACATTTCATACGCACCAACTTAAAACTTTGGTATCCTAAAGAATATCAAATTACTATTTAAGCACATTGAAAAGAATACATTATCGCGCACAGGCACAGACAGACATACGGACTCCCACCAACTCCCCACCAACAACAACCCATACCACGCTACCATACACACACACACACCACAAACGCGCCAAAAGAAGTATAACTTCCAAATATAAAATCCATAGTTATATTTAAATACCAGAGCATTTTTTAAAAATAATTTTTTATTTATAAAATATTACAAGAATTAAATTTAAAAAAATATATAATTAAAACTTTTGTTTATTATATAACTTACTATTAATGTTAGTAAGTGACACATGCAAATATATATATATTAAAATTAATAATGTAAAAATACAAATCTTTTACTTTTCACATACTTACTGTATTGTCAAGATAATAGAAATTCGAGAGTAAAAGTGTACATACATATAAGAACAAGAGAAATTTAAGACGTTAATATTAGAGAATTATCGGTATTGAAAGTGAGTATTTAGATATTTTTAGAATAGTCAAAGACGTTTTTCTTGAAAGTAAAGCTATAAGAAATGTTATTCTTTTTTTCATGTGTAAAGGAATAAGAGAGTTGTAAGGGTGTATGTCCGTGCGTTTTTATAACGTACATAATCGTACGTAAACAGAGATTATACGATCCGCAATGGAGCGAAGGGAGAGATTTCGAAGAAAAGAAAGAAGGTAAGGTGAAATACGCCAAAAGAAAAGACGAGAGACAATAAGGAGGATAGATAAAGTATATAAATGTAACGAAAAAAACAATAGATTAAGGATAGGGGATTGAAGACTTTTCAGAGAGTACACTGAATATGTTTGACGTGACGTTATGTTAAGAATACGACGAAAGATTCTATTAAGTCTTTAAATAAATATATAGTTATATATATAATTCCTGTCCTCTTTTTTCTTTAATTGTTAAGAAAAGCTATTAATAAACATTAATAAATAATAAATAAAAATTAATAAGAAGAAGTCTTATAATAATCTTTATATAATATAATATAATTTGTTTTTTTATGTAATGCAAATTTTTTTTCTTTATATAATAAGTTGTTTTGTTTTTTTGGAGCCTCAAAACTATATTTTGCGGGATGGATGGGGGCCGAACATTTATACCATTATACTAAATAGTAACGCCATAAAAAGGATTAGCATAAACTAAAAAGTCTAACAACATTAACTATTAAGTACCAAAGGTTCAAAAAATACGATCAAAGCCGAACAGCATAATAGAGCTTTAGGAATGAAATGAGAAAAGATCCAAGCAGCGCGATAGGGCTTGTCTTTACCTATGTAAAGAAAAACGAGATCTCATCTTCGTAGTTCGTACTTGTCAGTTTTTGTCAGTTTATTGTCAGTACTTGTAGTTTGCGTACAATATAAAAAAAGAATTCATCTAATATGTTTTGATAAACACCAATGTTTTAAATGATAAATATTACTTTCAATTAAATATTGTTTGTTTTCAAAATTTTTCATATTTTTAATTTGTCATGTTATATATTTTATGAAATACTCTATTATATATTATATAATAAATAACAACGAAATACAAAATGTATTACTCGGATTATATATGTATGCTACCAACAAAGTGCATAAATTAGTTATTCTAAAAATTATCTAGATAATCTGCACATTCCCTACTAGGCACTCGTTAAATTGAAAATAAAATCTTTGCTGAAACAACAGAAACGTTTCTGTATGCTTAAATTAACATAATGTTATTTATTTATTTTTCGATATCTAAAAAATCAAGTTAATATACAATCAAACAATCAACAAATTAGTTGATAGAATTAATCATCTATCAATTAAAAAACTATAATAGAAAGAGAATCAAACGGTTTAAATTATTATTACAATTAAGGAAATGAATTTGCAAAACAAAGAAAATTATGCTTATTTAATATTGCAATCTAAAGATTGGTGACATTTTACATCACATAGCAATTGGTTTTTATGACAAGCACGCCAATTTGTGGTACATTTAGATTTGCAGTAGACTGTGCCAAATGAATCGACTATTTTTTTTTTTTCGGTCCCATATCAAAATTTCGTTGAGAGTGACGAAAAAAAAATTGTGTCAAAATTTGAGCCCTTTATCTTCATTTTTCAGTTAGCGCTCGCTAAAATAAGAATTTTCGCCAAAAAAAGTTTTTTTTCACTTATTTTTTGGTTATAGACAATTCAATATACCAAATATAAAAAAACCCTTGGTATGGTTTTGTAGGAAATTAAATTCTCTACAAAGATGATTTTTTATCGAACATAAAAAGTCAACAGCTTTTTTTTTATAGCTGATTAAATTACATTTCGTTCTATAATTTTCATTTTTAATAATTGATGAACACTTATTAAACTTCTTCCTAACGAAAAGAACATACTAATGCAATTTTTCTAGGAATATTTATGATCTAAAAAAATAGTTTTTATGCCGTAATGAATGTAAATACTGTTGAGTAATTTATATTCTTTACTTTTAAAATAATGAATTACATGTCAATTCTATTTTTTTTTGTTTTTCACCTTATTGATTCAAAATTCGGTGAAATTTTTCTGTTTACAATGAGAATTGAACAAACCAATGATTGTATAAAAAATCATTAGTATTTTAATAAAAATAGAAAATTACTAAAAACGAAATATCTTAAAAAATTTTAATAAATTAAAAAAATGATATGCTAATCTTTATTATTGTCTTTATTCATATGTTTTACTAGTTTTAAAGAGCTTACATTTTTTAAATAAACATTAATATAATTATGATAGACACACTTTTAATCTTGTTATATAAATGAAACTAATAAGATCTTTACTTGAATTATTTTAAAATCAGTTATGAGATTCGAGTAAACATATTACTCACATAAATTTCGTTTGTTACAATTGGGATATTTTTAGCGATGCTCAGCAACAACTTGTAATAAAAACTGTTTTTGTTCTTCATCACAAGTGAGACTATCATTATATTTATCAATTAACGCTACAGCTCTTTCGGCAATATCATTTACAACTTTTATCGATCGAACAATTTTTAAAGATGCCTTGTACTCGTCATCGAATTCCCATTGATCTACAGGTAAATCAAGAAAACTTGTAGATAAACCGAACTTCTCGAATAAAACCATCGACTTTTGAGTAACAAAATCACTTATATCTTTTGAGCCGAATGATTTTAAATCTTCTTGTTTCAAACATAACTTTCTCGTATTTTCTGTTGTACTCTGTCGATTTTTTATTGCTTGAACCATTTTTATCTTGATGGCCGATGGAATTCTTTCATCGAAGAATGATAATGCCACAAGATCTTCGGCCAAGTACCAGAGATGTCTAAGAAATTTAGTTGATGCAGCTTCTTTTTTTAGATTAGCATATCATTTTTTTAATTTATTAAAAGTTTTTAAGATATTTCGTTTTTAGTAATTTTCTATTTCTATTAAAATACTAATGATTTTTTATACAATCATTGGTTTGTTCAATTCTCACTGTAAACAGAAAAATTTCACCAAATTTTGAATCAATAAGGTGAAAAACAAAAAAAATAGAATTGACATGTAATTCATTATTTTAAAAGTAAAGAATATAAATTACTCAACAGTATTTACATTCATTACGGCATAAAAACTATTTTTTTAGATCATAAATATTCCTAGAAAAATTGCATTAGTATGTTCTTTTCGTTAGGAAGAAGTTTAATAAGTGTTCATCAATATTAAAAATGAAAATTATAGAACGAAATGTAATTTAATCAGCTATAAAAAAAAAGCTGTTGACTTTTTATGTTCGATAAAAAATCATCTTTGTAGAGAATTTAATTTCCTACAAAACCATACCAAGGGTTTTTTATATTTGGTATATTGAATTGTCTATAACCAAAAAATAAGTGAAAAAAAACTTTTTTTGGCGAAAATTCTTATTTTAGCGAGCGCTAACTGAAAAATGAAGATAGAGGGCTCAAATTTTGACACAATTTTTTTTTCGTCACTCTCAACGAAATTTTGATATGGGACCGAAAAAAAAAATAGTCGATTTATTTGGCACAGTCTAATATATATATACTATACTAAAATCCATGTACGATTTAACTCTTACAAAGATTTACGTTCGTTGAGAAAGTTTTTTTTTTTGGTCAAAGAATATATTACCAAAATTATTCACATTTATTAATAACAGATGTTATTCTAATAACAAGAAAACAGTTAATATGATATATATGTACCTACATATAGATTCATATTTGGAATAACTGTATGAATCATATTCTGTTGGAGAATCAAAGCGCCCGTCTATCCTTTTAAATGCGACTTATTACCGGGGGGTGACAGCATCTACCGGTACAACCTATTAGGAAGAAAATTGAGCTTTGCTTGCGCATGCGCTGTGATAGCTCCCGCGCTTCTTCTTTTCCGGCAATTTTCACATTCATTCCGTCTTAGAAGGTGATAACGTGAACTAGTGTTTTAAGAAGCAATTTTGTTCTTGGCTTTCTCAACGGCTTTCGCCACCTTGGTCTCCCGAGTATAGTTAGTTCATTTAAATTCAGTCTACCTTTTTTTAATTGCTTGTGCAAAAGATAATTCATATTCAGTCAATTTTTACGTTACTCAATTTGGTACCGTTTCGCAGCTGGAATTGCAGGTGCAGTAGTTGCTCAACTTGAAAGCTCAATTCAAAGTCAGGTAAGGGATTATTTCAGCTTTGATGAGAACAAATCAACGATCCTCTTATCGAATTGAGGTGATCTGTCTTTCTCGCTTACACTTTTGTGGCAGGATCTGCTTACCGGATTACATTAGTTCTGGTTTTTGCAAAAATAAATTTGCGATTTATTTCCATTTATCTTGCTTTGTTTTCCCTACTTATATCATCTTCTCCTCATTACCACCTCTTATCGTTAAGATTCGCCAAAATATTCATATTCTGACACCTATGATTATAACATAAATAATTAATTACAATATCATATATATATATATATATATGGGATTGGAATAAATAGAGAAGCAAGAGACGTTGAAATATGAATATTCAAGAATAATCGAGTGTAAGTAAAATTGTTGTTCAGTTAGGTAAAGGTATAAGAAATGTTTTCCTTTTTTATTGTAGAATAAATATAGAAGCAAGAGACGTTGAAATATGAATATTCAAGAACAATCGAGTATAAGTAAAATTGTTTTTCAATTAGATAAAGGTATAAGAAATGTCTTCCTTTATTATGGTAGGATAAATATAGAAGCAAGAGGCGTTGAAATGTGAATGTTCGAGAATGATCGAGTATAAGTAAAAAGTTGTTTTTCGGTTAGGTATAGGCATAAGAAATGTCTTCCTTTATTATTGTAGTATGAAGGGAATGAGAGAGTATGTGTGTATGTATGTATTTAGCGTGGATGCGGGGAAGACAAAAGGAAGAAAGGATATAAGGTGAGAGAATGGGCAGAGGGGTACGAGTTTGACGAGTGTAATCTGAGTGTATTGATGAGTTTAATGAGTATGAGTTTGATGAGTTTGACGAGTGTATTAACGTGTGTAAAAAGTATCGGCGAGTGTAAGAGTTAAAAGAGTAAGAGTACCAATATCAGAGTAAGTAGAGTAAGAGTTCAAAGAGTAGAGTACCAATATCAGAATAAAGAGTAAATTAGAGTATCAGTAGGGTTAAAAAAAAAATTTCCTATATATATATATATGTTTTTTGATTTTATAGTTATTGTTTTATAATATTTATTATAAGGTTTTTTAACAATTAAAGAAAAAAGAGAAAAGGAATTATACATATAACTATATGTATTTATTTAAAGACTTCTTAGCAGAATCCTTCGTCGTACTTCATAACATAACTTCATGACATTTTAGTCACCAAATATATTCTATCTACACTCTGAAAAACAATCTTCAATTCTATATCCTCAATCCTGTTGTTGTTTTTTTTGGTACATCTATATATACGCTATCTTCCTCTATTATCTATCGTTTTTTCTTTATGGCGTATTTCACCTAAACGTTCCTTTTCTTCGAAATCTCCCCCTTCGTTCCATCGCGGATAACAGTGGGTCGTATGATCTCTATGTTTATGTTTAAAAAGGACAACATTTTTTTTAGCTTTTCTTTCGAGAAAAACGTCTTTGACTATTCTAAATATATCTAAATACGCATTTTGAATAGCTACTGTTCTCTAATATCTACGTCCTTAACTTTCTCTTATTTTTATATATATTTTATGTACACATTTACTCTCGAAATTCTTTTGTCCTTGCATTATTAATACTAGTATTTAATGTTTTAAAATGTAGGATCTTATTTCGAGATTTGAAATCTGCAAAATTTAACTGCATTTTTTTTTTGTTCATTTCATTTACAATTTCAGATTCTATTGCTAAAGGAGATAAAATCGTGGAATTGTTCTTTTTTACTGGAATTTTCTAAATAATATTTTATTATCTTTATTTTTGAGAAAGATTTTTGTTACTGTCACGGTAACCGGCAAAGTGAAAAATAAAAATAAAGTAGTAATATAACATCAGCAAAATTTAAAGAAGTTGGGAAATATTTAACTATTAACAACATCGCAAATTTTTTTATATTTGAAATTTGAACAATTTATTCCCTCAGCATCGCAAAAATATTATTAACTACATTAGACTAACTGCTATTGATAAATCATTTAAGTAATTTGATTGGAGCGTCTCGGTAGATTTTTAAAATTCTGCCTCACTTAATTTTGCTAATTTTACATGGGCATGAATGAAAAAAAAATCATGATATATTCTTCCTACGCTCTTGAAGTTAATGTATTTTTGTACTCCATTGAGGTTGCAAATTATTTGGTAGATCAAGAGGGAGAGGGGGGAAAGTAGCCTTATAAAAGAGATGGCCCTATAATGGTAGCCTTAGAAAACATAAACAAAAAATTTTTTTATAACTTTTTTTTATTGTAATGTACAGTCAATCAAAAACTGATCAACTTTCGTTTTAAGTATTTTTTGTCAGGTTATAACAAGTACTGAAAAATTGTGAAAAGAATTATATGGGACACCTCGTATATATATACGTATTATAATATATAATAAAATATAATATATAATATAAAAATATATAATATAATAATTAAGTAATAAATAATATAATAAATATATAATAAAAAAGTAATAATTAAGTAATATCTTCTTCTTCTTCTTCTTCTTTAATAATCTTTAGTATAATCTTTAAATAATAATATAAAAATTAATATAGTCTTTTTAAATAATAATATAAAAAAAATAATGTAATATTATATTTATTATTTTTTTTAATTTATTATAATAGAAATATTTTCTTTACATTATCCCTCCCCCTTGCCAAATTTTTTCTGTAGCTCGGACACACACACACAATATATTGGATACATACACAAATTTGGTAGATTATCTATTTTGTTTAAAAGTTATTAACCTAAATTTATGTTATCCAAATTATTGTTCGTTAAACAAATTTTTAATGGGAAAAATTGAGTTTTTGTAAAGTATGCTTCTTTTTTAAATGTTTTTACATACTTATATTGATGCTTTTCATAAAGTAATGGCTAAAAAATTAAAAAAAGTATTGTTCTTATAAAAAAATATAAAAATAAAAAAAATAAAAATGTTGGTAGCGATTTTTGACGGAACGTAAACGATATAACCTAATTTCTTGTATATTGGATATAAATTAGAAATAAATTGATATTGTTTAAATTTTAATGACATGGTAGTTTTAGGATTTGTTTGCTCAAATATGTATGTGTAATTTCGAAGTTTTAAAATCAGTATTTAGAAAACATAAATTAAGTATTTATACGATAGTGTAAAAGGTTTAGTCACGTTGAGTTACGGGTTTCCATTCGATCATCAAAGTCAAGCAACTCTGGTCACGTTTAGGAGATGGATGGGTGACCCGTTCCGTTGGTTGGGTTCGATTCCAGGAAAGGTTGGTTTTATACACAATGATGATAACTTTAACAGTTTGCTGAGATTCTAACGATTGAACCTCCAATAGGGGGATCTTGTTGAATCTATGAGATCTAGCAGCTGCAGTCATAGTTACTCTGAGTGTAAATAAAAATTCGAAAGAAATAGAAAATTGAGAAATATTTTTATACAAATTTATTTTTGTATTAATATAATAGATATGGTTATCTGATAATTATTATCATTTGTTTTATATAGATTAAATATCTTTTGGAGATGAAAGAAATTTATTGCTTTACATTTTTTTCTCATTTGAATTTTATTCTTATTAGTAAATAAAATATTTTTTTAGTATTTTTATATTTTTAAAAAAATATTGTTTATATTCAGCCAAAAGTCATTAACTACAATTTCATCTTTTTTGATGAGAAATTTTTTTTTAAATTTACTAGGCATTGTTCCATAAAAAGTTTGTTTGACGAGCATTAATTCGGATTAGCATAAATATTAGTTAGTAATATTTAACTGAACATAGACTATATTTTCTTATACTTTCATTTTTAAAAATGTGATTATTTTTTAGCAATTTTTTATTTATCATAAAATATATTTATATTATTTTATACTTGTTTTATGCTCATTATATAATTATATATAAAGTATAATTTTTTTTTTATAATTATTAGGTAGTATATTTAATATTTTTGTATATTAATTAATAAAAATATATTTATTTATTATTATACAATAGGACCGTAATTAACTAGCATTATCGAGATTAATAAATGATGTGATTAAATGAAAGTTTAACGGAATATCGAGATCATGGTAGAATTTTTCACAACACATTTTTTGTATGTAAAATAAGATTTTTCTATGTTTTCTTTTTATAGTAATAGAAAAATCGATACATTCTAATGAATATATATGTAGGATTCCTTTCTCTTCTCATCAGTCTTTCTACGAATATCTGAATATTGAAGATCAGGAATACTGGTGTTAATAATAAATTGTTCTTAAAGATGAATAGACCGTTTCAATGTAAATGCAATTTAATCTGATACAATACAATAATAGATGTTCGCTGCTTAAAGGCTAAACGATGACTAACTTAAATCTTTGTGCTTTAGTCCACTGTTTACTTACATAGCAACGTACCGCTGCACGTCGCTACAACCCAACGGTTCTACCCACCATATCGTATTTTGTTTCATAGCCCCTTTGTCTAATTTCCCTTCCCACACTCGGCCATATCTGCATCTCCTTCGGCCCCCGAAGGGAACTCTTCGAACAGTTTCATGTAATCCGCCGCCGTTGTGGTGATCTTTGGTCCTTCATCCCACCAACACGAATCACTTCATATCGGTTATTTCTCTTACATCTAGATATCTTATACGGACCTATAGGCCAGTCAACGCGGGCCTAACTTCCAGATTCTCTGGCAAACGCGTGCATCTTTGTCCTAAGGGTAAGTTGACGACGCTGAATCGAATGGTGCTACTTTATTTAAATTTGATCCCGAGGTTTTGAGAAAAAGGGTAAAAAAGGGTCAAAAATAACTTTATCTTAGAATCTAGGCATTTAATCGAAAAAAGTTTCAAACAAAAGTTGTAGAGAATTGAAAAATACTAAAAAAATGTTCTATGAGTTATCTTCGTATTTTCAAAATAAGCGCATTAAAATTGGATTGAAGATGGGAAAAAAATTGTAAGAGTGGGAGAAAGCAAGCTTATCCCTCCGTCGCGTTTTACACGCGAGCGAGCTAGTGTGCGTGCGAGCGTCCGTGTGCACTAATACACAAACGAAGGATCTTCGGCAATCTTCGGGACTCTCGGTCTTGAATGCAAGTGAGAGTGAGAGAAGAAACCGATATTTCCCTTTTCTATTTGTTTAGGCTATAACGAGTATTATTGTCCTTGGGAGCGTTCTAATATTTCTCTTTTTATATTTTTTCTTTCGGTAGCAAGAATTTACGTCTTGGCCATCGAGCGTCAAGCGTTTTGTATACGAGTGCGAGTGAGAAAGAAAACCGATATTTCTCTCTTTCTATTTTTTCTTTCGGTAGCGAGAATTTTTCGTTTTGGCCATCGTGCGTCGAGCGTTCTATATATCTATATATCTCGGCGTATACTCGCGGCACTTTTAAATCGTATCTTGATGCTTATGGCACGCCGTTTCTTATTTATTGTCAAAAATAATGAACCTTGAGTAAAAAAAAAATAATTCATTTTAACAGAAACTATTATTATTTAGTTGAGAGTAAAAATAATGAATTAATTTTGTGTCTCGCCATAAAATTAATTAGAATAAATAATTGATATAAATTCTTTGCCTCACAAAATTTATTTGTATATCAAATTGAATACGTATTCTCTTTAAGACGAAATTTAAAATTTAAATATTTTTTCCTATTAAATTATGTATTTTATAAAATTTTAAATTACTGACTTTTTGTCTCGTAAAAATTATTAGTACATTTTTGTATAATATAATGAAAGCAAAGTTAGTCGCGAACGTGTAAATAGCAATTATTTTGATATTTCTGAAATTGTAAAGAAATTAAATGGTTTATTTTTCCAAGTGTACTAAGTCACTTTTTTTTTAAATGAAAACTATGTTTCACTCAAGAATGGGTCGAACATTTAACGAAATAAGATGAGACGGAGTTTTATGAAACACAAAATCTTTTTTTTTAATCATCGCTTCAAAGAGTATTCGATTTTTATTCATCGTCTTCCTGCTCATTTCTTGAAACTCTTCGTAATTATAAACCTCGGGAGGGTCTTCTACTTTTTGAGTATTATCAAGAAATTCATTTCTTGACATATCTTCGTCATCATCGTCGTTTTCTTCTCCTGGAATTTCTGCCGTATTTTCGACTGTCTTGTCTGAAATGTTGGAGCATGATTCTCCTCCACAATATTTACAAAATTGGTGCAAAGTAGCCCACTTCTTCGGCAGCTGCACCTTAAGGTTCTGCATTACCTAAACAGGCACATTGTACCTAAACATAGACATGTAGGAAACATGTAAGGAAAAGATTAAGAATTTGCGTGCTCAGAGAATGTATAATGATTTTTTGTATAGTTCGTTCAAATTCGCGAAACATTAGTCGAACGGTATAGATTTTAAAAATTCGTGAATTTTTTGAAAAATCATTGAGTCTAATTTTTGGTTCTTTATCGAATAAAGTATAACAAAGATAATGTTGGTATTCAATTTATAAGAGAAACGCTATATGGTTCACATTTAACAAAATTATAGGATTTTTTATTTTCAAGAATTAACTCATTCGACTTGTTTCACCATTAAATTATTTAATCTATTCAATTTTTTTGAGAACCTACCACTTTCAATAAATTTTCAGGCGCTGAACCCTGGTATTCATGACTGGAATCATGATTGTAGCAGTTCGCTTCCAGCCCCAAATCCCGTGCGTCTAGTTTATTTCCCAACCAAGATTGGATTTGGTAAAACGTTCGACATCGAAATCCGAATTGTACAAGTTATGAAGCCATACATTTTGCAAGAACAATCTTTGATCTGTAATACAACTTTTGTCAACGATGGCGGTTTCCTCCTGCACAACATCTGTTGGCCACACGGAGTATCTTTAAAAATGATATGTGAAATTGTATTACTCTAATATTAGCGAGAACTATGGAGAAAATACTTTAGTCGTCTTTGACGGATATACCGAAAGAATACTTGGGAATAAAATCGTACGAGAGATACCGCCGAGGACAGCGGAAAATGGCACCGGATATTGAGTTGAAAGAACCACCATTATAACTTTGAATCAAAAAAATTTCTTTCAAATTTAAAAAAAAAATGGGACTTGTGAGGATGTGTCAGACTATTTTCGAATGAAAGGTCTCAACATCAAAAAATGCGGAAGAAGATGCGGACGCGCTAATAGTAAAGACAGCAATAGAGATTAAACAAAGTACGGGCCGCAATATTGCTGTTGTTGGAACAGACACCGACCTGCTAGTTCTATTTTTTTTTTTAAAAAAATTTCTTTCAAATTTAAAAAAACAAATGGGACTTGTGAGGATGTTGTCAGACTACTTTCGAATGAAAGGTCTCAACATCAAAAATGCGGAAGAAGATGCGGACGCGCTAATAGTAAGAGACAGCAATAGAGATTAAACAAGTACGGGCCGCAATATTGCTGTTGTTGGAACAGACAACCAGACCTGCTAGTTCTATTTTTTTGACTCAAAGTTATAATGGTGTTTTCTTTCAACTCAATCCGCTGTCCTCGGCGGTATCTCTCGTACGATTTATTCCGCAAATATTCTTCGGTATATCCGTCAAAGACGACTAAAGTATTTTCTCCCATAGTTCTCGATATATTAGAGTAATACAATTCACATATCATTTTTAAAGATACTCCGTGTGGCCAACAGATGTTGTGCAGGAGGAAACCGCCATCGATGACAAAAGTTGTATTACAGATCAAAGATTGTTCTTGCACAAATGTATGGCTTCATAACTTTGTACAATTCGGATTTCGATGTCGAACGTTTACCAAATCCAATCTTGGTTGGGAAATAAACTAACGCACGGGATGGGGCTGGAAGCGAACTGCTACAATCATGATTCCAGTCATGAATACCAAGGGTTTCAGCGCCTGAAAAATTTATTGAAAGTGGTAGGTTCTCAAAAAAATTTGAATAGATTAAATAATTTAATGGTGAAACAAGTCGAATGAGTTAATTCTTGAAAATAAAAAATCCTATATTTTGTTAAATGTGAACCATATAGCGTTTCTCTTATAATGAATCCAACATTATCTTTGTTATACTTATTCGATAAAGACCAAAAATTAGACTCATGATTTTTCAAAAATTCACGCTAATAAATTGTTACGAGACAAAAAGTCAGAATTTTAAAACTCCGTCTCATCTTATTTCGTTAAATGTTCGACCCATTCTTGAGTGAACATAGTTTTCATTTAAAAAAAAAGTGACTTAGTACACTTGGAAAAATAAAACCATTTAATTTCTTTACAATTTCAGAAATATCAAAATTAATTGCTATTTACACCGTTCGCGACTAACTTTGCTTTCATTCATATTATACAAAAATATACTAATAAATTTTTACGAGACAAAAAGTCAGAATTTAAAATTTTATAAAATACATAATTATGGGATTGGAATAAATATAGAAGCAAAAGACGTTAAAATATGAATATTCAAGAGTAATCGAGTATAAGTAAAATTGTTGTTCAGCTAGGTAAAGGCATAAGAAATAATTTCCTTAATTATTGTAGGATAAATATAGAAGTAAGAAACATTGAAATATGAATACTCAAGAATAATCGAAAATAAGTAATAATTATTATAGAATAAATATAGAAGCAAGAAACGTTGAAATACGAATATTCAAGAACAATCGAGTATAAGTAAACTTGTTTTTCAATTAGGCAGAAGTATAAGAAATGTCTTCCTTTATTATGGTAGGATAAATATAGAAGCGAGAAACGTTGAAATGTGAATGTTCGAGAACGATCTAGTATAAGTAAAAAGTTGTTTTTCGGTTAGGGAATGAGAGAGTATGCGTGTATGGATGTGCTTAGCGTGGATGCAGGAAAGACAAAAGGAAGAAAGGATATAAGGCGAGAGAATGTACAGAGGAGCGTTTTCGGTTCGAACACAGTTCAGTGTAAGTTCAGCTACGATATAATCAAGAGTTAGTGTTATATTAATAAATTACTTCTGATCGCACTCCTCACTATTTTTTTATTTAAACATCCTACATAATTTAATAGGAAAAATATTTAAATTTTAAATTTCGTCTTAAAGAGAATACGTATTCAATTTGATATACAAATAAATTTTTGTGAGGCAAAGAATTTATATCAATTATTTATTCTAATTAATTTTATGGCGAGACACAAAATTAATTCATTATTTTTACTCTCAACTAAATAATAATAGTTTCTGTTAAAATGAATTATTTTTTTTTACTCAAGGTTCATTATTTTTGACAATAAATAAAGAAACGGCGTGCCATAAGCATCAAGATACGATTTAAAAGTGCCGCGCTTATACGCCGATATATAGATATAGAACGCTCGACGCACGATGGCCAAACGAAAATTCTCGCTACCGAAAGAAAAAATAGAAAGAGAGAAATATCGGTTTTCTTTCTCACTCGCACTCGTATACAAAACGCTTGACGCTCGATGGCCAAGACGTAAAATTCTTGCTACCGAAAGAAAAAATAAAAAGAGAAATATTAGAACGCTCCCAAGGACAATAATACTCGTTATCGCCTAAACAAATAGAAAAGGGAAATATCGGTTTCTTCTCTCACTCTCACTTGCATTCAAGACCGAGAGTCCCGAAGATTGCCGAAGATCCTTCGTTTGTGTATTAGTGCACACGGACGCTCGCACGCACACTAGCTCGCTCGCGTGTAAAACGCGACGGAGGGATAAGCTTGCTTTCTCCCACTCTTACAATTTTTTTCCCATCTTCAATCCAATTTTATGCGCTTATTTTTGAAAATACGAAGATAACTCATAGAACATTTTTTTAGTATTTTTCAATTCTCTACAACTTTTGTTTGAAACTTTTTTCGATTAAATGCCTAGATTCTAAGATAAAGTTATTTTTTACCCTTTTTTACCCTTTTTCTCAAAAACGGCACTTTCCATTTAAAAAAAATTAGCACCATTCGATTCAGCGTCGTCTATTTACCCTTATATCAAGTTTCCACCTTCTTTCCTGAGATTCGAAGGAGATGGCCCGCGTTGACTGGACTATTAGTTGGGTATAGCCACACAAACTTAGAAAACCCATCTACCACTACCAAGATATGCTTATAAGCTTTACTCGTCGCTGTCATCGGCCCTAGATAGTCGACATGATAAGTCTCGAGCGGTCTATCCCCCTTCGGTATCGGCTGTAACTGACCTTCCTTTTTCCCCTGCTTACGCTCCGCTAATATACACGGTACACAACAGCTGATAATCTTTTCGATTTTTTCTTTCAGACCCGGTATATAAAATTCTTCTTTTATTTTTTCGGCTACCTTTCGTACAGAGAAATGACCATTTTCGTGAATCTTTCTTATGATATTAGACTGCATGCTCGTAGGCAACACTATCACGTTCTTATCGTTTACACGCTTCATCAAAATATTATTTTCTAAAGTATAATCTTCGTATGGCTCTTTTTCCACTACAAGACGTATGACACGTAATCTTTCCTCTTCTTCCTGTTTCTTTCTTATATTTTGTAATAATGTATCTTCGATACACATTACCGGATAACGACTAAGTGCATCTACATGCTTCATTCTTTCTCCTGGACGGTGTTCAACTTCAAAGTCAAATTCTTCCAATGACAACGCCCACCTTGCTACCTTCGGTGCTAACTCCCTTTTCTTAAGCGTCTTTTGGAATGCCTGGCAATCCGTAACTAACTTAAATCTTATTCCTAACAAATAGACTCTAAACTTCTGAACTGCTTTAATTATCGCTAGGACTTCTAATTCATACGAATGGTACTTCCTCTCTGCTTCCGACGTTTTATAACTCATGTAATGAACCGGATGGTAATTATTTTCGTTGTCGTATTTTTGCAATAATACGGCGCCAAACCCGTCTATACTTGCATCAGTATGCAATACCGTCATTGCTCCGGGGTCATAAATACGGAGCACCGGCTCTTGAGACAAAAAATACTTTAATCGCGAATACGACTCTCTTTCAACGGTATCAAAGACAAATGCCTTACCTGCCTTTAACAAATCTAATAATGGTCTTGCTATCTTAGCGTAATCCTTAATAAATTTACGAAAATATCCTGTCAGACCTAAGAAACTTTGAATTTGTTTTCTATTCTTCGGTTCCGGAAACCGCTGTACCGCTTTTATTTTCGTGGGTGATGGCCGAATACTCCCATTCCACACCACATGTCCTAAGAACTCAATTTCCTCCCGCAGGAACTTGCACTTCTTCCAATTTATAATTAACCCGTTCTGAGCTGCTACCGTTAACGTTATTTCCAACTTTCTACACGCATCTTCGTAATCGATACCTGGGATAATAAGATCGTCCATGTATGTTAACACTATTTTCTTCCTTACCAAATCGCCAAAAACCTCATCAATAAATCTTAAAAAACTGGCGGGACTGCTACATAATCCAAAAGGTGTTCTAAGAAACTCAAATTGCCCGTCTAGAGTAACAAACGAAGTGAATTTACGGCTATCTTCCTCAATCTTGACATGAAAAAACCCGTTCTTAAGATCAATTGTCGAAAATACCACTCCCTGTGTCAACGCATCGAGACAGTCTTCGATCAATGGCATTGGAAATCGATCTCTTATCACCTTTGCATTTAATTTACGGTAATCAATACAAACTCTGCAAGTTCCGTCCTTCTTAGGTACCACTACTACCGGACTACTATATTCACTTGTACTGGGTTGAATTATTCCCTCGTCCAACCATTCGTCTAATTGTTGCGTAACTATTTTTTTCTCTTTCGGAGCTAATCTCCTCGGCTTAGAACAAACTGGAATATTATCCGTCAACTTTATTTTTGTCTCTGTTCGCGCGTCTGGTTTAGTATTTGGCTTATAATTTTGTATTAATTCTTTTATGCGCACCTTGTACAGTTCTTTTACGTCTATTTCATCCGTATCTACATATTTTATTTCCATTATCGCCTTTATATCTTCTACTTCTTTATTTGCATTCATATCGTCTGTATCCGTCCGTCGCTCAACATAACCATAGTCGCTCGATTTTACCGATCCCTCGCTTATCTCCTCGCTGAGTCTTTTGTCTGGTCGTCTTATTTCTACTCGCCCTTTATTTATACGAACGTCTAACTCTTTCAGCAATTCTCTTCCTAAAAGAACTTCGTATCTCATATCTGACTGGCTTACTACAAATACATCCGTTTTATATCTACCGTCTTCGATATCGATATTCACCTCACATCTCCCTATTGGCTTTGTTATCGCATTACCAAACCCTACCAATCGTCGAGTGGTTTCATATAATCTTGGTCTTCCTAATTTATTATATAGCTCTGAATTTATAATGCTTACTTCGCTGCCCGTATCTAATAACGCATATGCTAACAAACCATTAATCCTGATCGCAATTCTATCCGTAGTAGATTGAACACAATTGATACTTGCTTTATTTTCCGACGGCTGCTGTGATTTATTACAATGACTCGCTATGTGACCGAAATTATTACATTTAAAACATTTGCAGCAAGAAGCAGCAAGAAGCAATTATAAACGTTGCAGCGCGGATCGTCCGAAAAAATATCGACAATCACAATTATGACAACGATTCTTATCAGCCAGCTGGAAAATTTCTTAATTCAGTTCAACGAGACATTCCTCCACTTCTTCGTGTACTTATTGATCAACTTATTGCACCGAATTCGATGGAAAATCTCGACGACGATGAAGACCGATATTTCGTGCAACGAAGTGCAGTAGCCCATTCTATTGTAGCTCTCATCCGACGTTCCGGTTTCATATCGCATCTACAGCTGGCACTCGGAATTTACATCCATCGCAAATGCGGATCAAAGTTGATTGATATCCTTAAGAAGATTGATATCCTTAATAAATTAGGCTACTGCGTGTCATATTATCAACTGCAACAATACGAGGCATCGATCATCATGGATCCACCGAAATTCGAACGTGAAGACGAAGTTTGTGTGCAGCATGTCTTTGATAATACCGATCACAACGTTGGAACGTTGGATGGTTACAATACGTACCACTGCTTAGGTGGAATAGCTATCTACACGCCGGAGGAGAAAATAAGCTATGAAGGTCGGACGAAAAAATTGACAAGAGCCACAAAAATATCAGCAGCAACGATAGCTTCACAGACCGTAGTGAGAACCATACCATGGACAGGACATTCAAACGGATTGGAAAATATCCAGTACGCTGACACAAAGAAACTCTTTTCCATAGATTCGCCCGTATTGCCAGCCGCATACTCGACATATCTATGGGCAAAACACTGCAACATAGAAAATGTACCGAGTTGGAGAGGTTTTATGGAGGTTTTAACGGCGGAAAACACTTATCATGTTTCCAAGGTTGTTTGTCTGCCTTTCATCAATCAGCCTCCTTCCAATATGAGCACTATCAACACAGCTTTACGCGCCGCTCTAGTTGAGGCTCGTCAAATTAAACAAAAAACGTGTTTCGTAACATTCGACCAACCATTGTACTATAAAGCTCGTGCGATTGTTGGTGCATCACAGGATACGCTGAAAGACGTTGTGGTTCGCTTGGGTGGTTTCCATTTGCTCATGTCCTACTTGGGCTCGATCGGTCACATTATGAATGGCAGCGGACTTGAAGACATCTGGGCAGTAACATACGCTCCAGCATCAGTGAAAAAGATGTTGACGGGGCATGCTTATGCTCGTGCGATGCGTGCTCATATCTTGACATTTACCGCTCTGGGAGTAATGATCTGCCGTGAAATCGAAGGTGAAATACGTCAACAATACGACGAAAATGTTAAAGCTTTTCTACAAAGTTGGGGTACAGAACCTCCGACTATCGGCGATTGTCAATCGGAACCTTCCATTATTTCGATGACAGCGGACTTGACTGCACAATTAGGAATTTTAAAAAATCGAGGACCAACAGCACAACTGTGGGTGCAATACTTTGAGTGTGTCGTAATTGCGTTGCAGTTTATGGAGGCCGAACGCTCAGGCAACTGGCAATTACACCTTCAAAGTATTCGTAAAATGTTGCCAATTTTCCATGCTGCAGGCCATTTCAACTACGCTAAAAGCGTTCAAATATATCTTCAAGATATGGTCAACTTAGAGCTGACAATGACCGACGGTGAATACCGAAGGTTCACAACGGAAGGATATTTTACGGTGCGAAGGTCTGACAAAGCTTGGTGCGGTGTGTGGACGGACATGGCGATTGAGCGAACATTAAACAGGTTCTTCGGTACAGATCTGAAACATGGGAGAGGTGTTACACCTAGTGTTATCGCGAGATTTTTATCTGTGATGCCATCGTCGTTCTCAATTATTGAGTGCTTAGAAGATTATTGCGGCGTCGTATCATCTACAAGCGAACAACACGTAGATCTCGCCAACCATCGAATGAAACGAGATGATGATGACACTAAAAAATTCATATTTTGGTTCGAGGAACACCGTCCATTTGAACCTCGAACTCTGTTATATTCCTTGTCGACAGGGATTGTCGGTATGGTTACTACAGATTGTCATCTAGCATTCGAAAAAGGGAACAAAAGTATGGAATCCATAGTGGGAAAGAGTGTTTCAAAAGTTTCATTGTCTGCGATAACGAGCAAAGTGAGAAATCTGACGGCTGCTCAAGTACAGACTCACGTTAACAACGATACGTGTATGGTGGACTCTTCTATACTATTTAAGCGGATATCGATTCTTTTTCATGGTGACGAAGTACAAACACGGAAAGCTTTTGAGTTTGAGCTTTCACCGTATCCGTTATCTCTATTCGACGAGTTTGGTCTCATGAGGAAGACATCGAAATCAGAATTATATAAAATATTTAAGCCGTATGTTATACAAGGCCAAACTTCTATCAGAAATATGGACTTTGTCATCGATGGCGGATTCCTCCTGCACATGTTCTGGCCGCATGGAGCATCGTTTAAAGTTATCTGCGAATTGTACCACTCCCACATAATTAATAATTACGGAAAAAATCCTTCAATCGTTTTTGATGGTAACAGTATTTTATTCCAGTATACTGGAATAAAATCATACGAGAGATATCGCCGACGTCAGCGAAATGTGGCACCGGATATAGAGTTCAACGAGAGCACACTCATATCTTTGAGCCAAAAAAGATTTCTGTCAAATGTGAAAAACAAAATGAAACTGGTGCAAATGGTATCGGAATATTTACGTAATCACGGTATAAACGTGAAAGTGGCACAAGAAGATGCGGACGCGCTTATAACAAGGACAGCGATAGAGCTAAGGCAAAATACTGGCCGCGAAGTGGCTGTTGTCGGTAATGACACCGACCTGCTAGTTTTATTGATCGGATTATCCGATACCAGTCCTCTGTATTTTTACAAGATATCGCCAGGTGGTAAGAAAAATACTTTGTATTATACGGAAGACCACGCACATTTGAAGCCTTATATTTTATTTGCCCACGCATTCGCTGGATGTGACACGACGAGTGCCATGTACGGCAAAGGAAAGAAGAGCATCGTCTCCATTCTTCAAAAGAATAAGCATCTGCAGACCGCTGTAAAAATATTCTATAATGCTGAGAGTACAATTGAGAGTCTGTGTGAATGTGCAGGACAAATAATTGCACATTTATACAACTTCGAAAATCCGAATCAGTCGCTCAGTGATGCTTGATACAAAAAATTTGCATCGCTGGCCGTGCACACCAACGTGGATATTAGATTGGCGGCATTACCTCCAACGCAACCCGTCCTGCGAGAACACGTGAAACGCACATTTTATCAGGTGCAATCGTGGTTGGGAAACAATTTGGATGCTCGGGAATGGGGCTGGAAGCGAACTACCACAATGATGATTCCTGTTATGAATCCTAAAAGTACAGCACCTGACAATTTGTTGAAAATGGTAGGTTCTCAAAAAAATTTGAATAGACTAAATAATTTAATGGTGAAACAAGTCGAATGAGTAAATTCTTGAAAATTAATAATCCCATAATTTTGTAAAATGTGAACCATATAGCGTTTATCTTGTAAATTGAACGCCAACGTTACTTTTGTTAAACTTGAATCGAAGAAGAAAACAACAATTAGTAAAATATTTTGAATTTAGCAAAAATTTGCACGACTCAATGATTATTCCAAAAATTCACGAATTTTTAAAGTCTTTACCGTTCGATTAATGTTTCGCGAATTTGAAATGAACTATACAAAAAATCATATACATTCTATGCGCATGCAAATTCTTAATCATTTTCCTTAAATGTTTACTACATGTATATGTCTAGGTACAATGTGCGTGCACGGGAGACTGCAAATCTTTGCGGTGCAGCTGCCGAAAAACTGGGCTGCTTTGCACTCAACTGTGCAAATACTATGGAGGACAATCGTGCTCCAACTTTTCAATCAGCACAGATCAGGATTTAACAGAGATTCCAGCAGAAAAAAGACACGAGGATGACGAGGATATCGATAGAAATGAATTCCTCGATATTGTCGAAGAACTGGACCTCGAGGATTCTGATTTCGAGCAATTTGATGAAAATGAGCAGGAAGACTATGAAGAAATCGAATACCCTTTTGAAGCAATTTAGATAAAAAATTAAATTAACTTCGCCGCTACTTTTCTTAACCGTTTGAGTCCCAGACGGTATTGAAAAAACACTGTCGAAGAATCCCAAACGGTGCGATCGCGCTTTCCCTATATATGTACGAAAATACCCAAGCAGCGCGATAGCGCTTGTTTAATTTATGTCGACAATACGTAACGCACCGTCAGTTGTCCACAATGCTCGAAGTGTGCTGGGTTTTCTCGACATAAAATCTGAACAGCGCGATCGCGCTGCTTGGGATTCAAACGGTTAATCTTAATGTTTCTTTATCGTCCTCCTATATCACCGTTACCAACACTACCGATTACTTCACAACTTTACTTTAGTATTCACTCGTGGTCAACTTTCCTCGCGCAACACTCTTAATCAACTTAGAATCGGATTCACACTGCTGGTAATTGTAACGCAACTTTCGACTTGATACAACTTTATGCAACTTCACACGACTTTATACGACTTTATACGACTTTATACGACTTTTTATTGCACACATGAAATCTATTTCTCTTTTAATCCCGGCTGAGCCCCCAAATGTAGGATTCCTTTCTCTTCTCATCAGTCTTTCTACGAATATCTGAATATTGAAGATCAGGAATACTGGTGTTAATAATAAATTGTTCTTAAAGATGAATAGACCGTTTCAATGTAAATGCAATTTAATCTGATACAATACAATAATAGCTGTTCGCTGCTTAAAGGCTAAACGATGACTAACTTAAATCTTTGCGCTTTAGTCCACTGTTTACTTACATAGCAACGTACCGCTACACGTCGCTACAACCCAACGGTCCTACCAACCATATCGTATTTTGTTTCATAGCCCCTTTGTCTAATTTCCCTTCCCACATATATTTAAAAAAAACACGGATGTGTTTTGTAACGGGTGTGTTATGTAAGCACGTAAAAATTTATACGCTTTGGCGTAACAAAACAAAATATAACCTTAATAACCTCAAAAATAACTTCAAAAATGATACCAAAGATTTTAATCCGCGTGCCAATATACTCTACATTTGTAGAAAAGACGATAAAATAATAAAATTAAGATATTAAATACAATTTTTTGATAAAAGTTTAACTAATAAGTATAATCTAATTTATTTGTACATTATATTGTGCACAGATTTCTCCAGCATGGAGTCCTCTTGCGATCGTGATAAGCTATTATATTATGAAAAAGAATAATGGTTTCATTAAAATAAGAAATAAAACACTTGGTTGAGCTAATAGAAAAAAAATACTTTACTAGCTCGTCAGGGAAAAACCTTGTAGCATAAAAACTCTGGTTTATAATTTACATAATTGAAAATAACTTTAATAACTTCAAAAACAAAATAACTTCAATATTACTATATATACAATTTATACATATTGAAATTTAATTAATTCACGTCCATTAGTTAATCTGTTTATAATTAAATGGACATGTGAGTTACAAGAGGCCTATGGTAGCTAAAATATGATACAAATTATCTAGTAGAAACGTTATCTAAATGTCGTATAAATACAACATCAATTGTAGTACCATGTCGGGTTGTAGAAACAGCTTAGTCATTATTCATTGAAAGATTTAAATATTCACGTAAAAAGTTGATGAGAGAGAACATCAGAATTTTCTGAGTTGAAATTAACATTAAAATCTCCACTAAAAATCATCGGTAACCTATCCTCACCTTTACCCATATTATGCCCCTCCAATTGTTGTCTATGGAAATAGTGTCCATTTTGATAAATGAATAATATCTTCAATTTTTTGATTTGGAGAAATATAAATTGCTATCAATACAATTTTTTTCCCATCTGTTTTACACTCCGCTATACAAAAATCACCCACTTATAACGTTTCGCGTTTGTTTGTGCTGAATACTTTCTTTTAGATACATTTTTATAACGATAGTAATAGGCATTACACTTCTCTTCATATTTGTATCGATATAAAACACGTGTTGTGTATATAGAAATGTCAGTATATAGATATCAGTCCACACATACTAAATGTAAGGGAGATTTATCAACTTACTTCATGCAGTTAATTTCAAATCACTTTGCCCGCGCATCATAAATACTGATAAACTTTATACGGTGAAATCTGTAAAAAATCTATGAGATAGCTACTATTATGAAGATAAAGTCTGTAAAGGTTCAAATTTTTTAATCAATTATTTTGGCCGGAATAAAAAATTGCCAAAAAATTCTATGTTATTCAGATGAGGAAACTTAAATTACTGTGTAGCAATGATTAAAATTAAAATAAAGACTTAAAAATTCGGAGAATATTTTTTTTTTTATTTTGAACCATATGATTGTCTTTGAAAGTATAAAAATTTAAAAATATTCAAAATAAGAACTACCACTTAAATTTACTTATCACGTATAATTTAGAATATGTCCGAATTTTGTTTTAGGGCGATTACATCAGGCACCCAGTTCTTTACGAACTGTCGACCAAGTATGGTGTTGCTGGCAATGACCAGATGCCCTTATCGGTTCGGGAACACATACGCAGAGAAATACGTATGATACGTATGTATACATAGGGTGTCCTAAACTTGCAAGAAGAACGTACGGTTGAACACAAACGGATTAGTACAAGATTTGGTATATCAGTAATATACCTCAAAGATGTTCTCGCAGTAAAATATTTCATAGAATTGGCCAGCCAATTTTGAGAAAAAAAGCTTTATTAGGAATGTTGATTTAATGCCATCAGAAATGTTCTGGAATGCGCGTTCTAAAAACGTTAGACAACAACTTTTGTCGAGTTATCAAAGCCACATGAGGCCGCACATTGTCCTGCTGAAACACGGCGCCCTCCCGATTTGCTATTTCTGGACGTTTTTGTTCAATTACTGTCTTTAATTCGTCTAATTGGGAACAATACTTCTCCGAATTTATCATCTTGTTGTTTGGTAAAAGTTCATAATACAAGATTCCAATCCCACCAGACACAGAATATGACCTTCTTTGGATGAAGACCAATATTTCGGGGTAGCTAAAGGTGGTTAATTTCACTTTTTCCAAGATCTTTTTTGCTCAACACTATCATAAATTATCCATTTTTCATCCCCCGTCACTACTTGCTTCAAAAATTGTGTCTCCTCGTTGCGTTTATAGAGCGAGTCTCAAATGGAAATGCAATCCATCAGATTTTTTTTCGTTAAATCGTGTGTAACCCATACATCAAAACGGTTTATTTAGCCAAGCTTCACAAAAGCTCGTGGAATGTGAATTTTGACATATTTAACATTTCTGCTAATTTACGTGTCATATAGCGTGGGTTATTTTTGATCAGTGGGTTATATCTGATCATCATCTGTGTTGGAGTCTATCTCACTATTCGTCAATCTATTGCCACTCTTGCGAGGCGATAGCTGATTTTAAACTTTTTAGCCCGGCCGAACGGAACAATTGACAACGCTGAGCATTTAGAGGTGTTAAACGAGAGCCCAACACCCTTTGCTCTCTTCGACCAGCTTTTACCAGCATACCCATTCCTTGGACTGTCGAGGCTACCAGGAAAGTGTCGTTAGCATATAGCAAGGTGTTAATGCGTGTGCCTCCCAGATCGTATCCGACATCAGTTGAAAGTGTGTGTACAACTTTGTCAAGTACCAGACAGAAGATAGGGGTCGACTGCGGGTCGCCTTGGCGAACACTTCTGCCGACGTGCACCGACTCTGATCGTGAGCTTCCGACCTCTAAGTACGTTATACTGTGCGAGTTGGTTTGTTCTATGTACGATATCATGCTGTCTGGCAAACGGTTCTCCCTAAGTATTGCAATAACAGCCTTGTGACTCACGCTGCCAAATGCTTTTGCGCAGTCCAGGGAAACTACATGTAGTTCCATGTGCCCCTAACATTGGAGGGGCCACCTAGTGTAACCACCTAAAAAAAAGTGATTTTTGGGAATGCTTGTAAAGAAAACTACGTTTTTTCTTATAGAGCGTGGACGTTCTTGAGTTCATTTACGAAGAGGTCTATGCTCTCGATCACCGCTCACAGTTTGGCGGCCGCGTCGCGCTTCTCCATGGGCGGTCAGAAGCTCGGTTCGGCCGACGGTTTTTCTCCTTACCGTTGCTTTGTGAAATCTCGCAGTCATGCATTCGCGCTCGATGAATTTTTTGGTGGCGGGAAGTCTTCAAGGAGGTCGGTCGCGGCGATGGTTGTGATTTTGTTTGTTTGTCCTCTGTGTCCCGGTGGACCTAGTGCCTCTGCATGTGGCGTGAGTGTTGGTTCCAGGGCAACTGTTGTCTGTTGCGCTCCTATGCTTTGACGGGAAGACGGCGATCTCGCAATGCTTTTGCGTCTCTTAAACGGATCACTCTCCTCCCATCGTTGGATCTGTTTCAGTGTCCAACCCACTTCTGTAGTATGCTCTCTTGGCTTTTTGTCCTGGTGATTGGCGTCTTTTTGCGCTTGACTTTGTTTCCGGGCAGGTGTTTCTCCTCCTTCTCTCTTTGTCCATTTTTTGCACTTCGTTCCTCAAGTTGAGCTATCTCTGCTTTATTTATAATTTATGCAATTTGTAATCTGATTGCATATCATCAGAATGTTATCTCCTACCTTTTTCACCACCTCCAATGATTCGAGCGCCTTGCGTCCCTCCGACACCGTGGAAATAAGTGTGTTGAGTCTCTTAGCGGATTTTCAAGTGAGCGGAGTGAGTTGGCACAGCTTGTCGAGCTGGGCCTGGATTAGTAGGCGCTTGTTTTCATATCGGGCGTTGAGCATTTCTCATGATGACTGCATTGAACTGCCAGTCAGGGGAGAGTTCGCTATGTGCCAACGTTGAGACACCACCCTGGTGAGTCTATCTTCCCCTGGCAACAGCTTGACTACTCTGGCCATGGGCCACTTCCCTGGAGGCAGCCGCTCATCAGTGAGTAGGATTAGAGAGCCCCCACCTGTATGTTGTTGTGAGAGTGCTGCCACTTCGAAATGGCTTGCAAGCGTTGCAAGTATTGAGTAGACCACAAGCGCCAGAATTACTGCATCCGCTGTTGGATAAATTGCTATAGGGATAGCCGATTGACTCAGACGTCTAGAAGTGAGCGCTCAGGGACCGCATTGAGAGCTGTCCCAATGAGAAAATTCCCTGGGGTTAGCGCTGTCGTGTCCTCTGGGTCATTCTGAGCGGTTCGAGAGGTCTTGAATTTAGTATTACTTCTATTTGAGCAAGGAGCGTGGATGCTTCCTCGTACGGACATCTTTGTGATGTCCGTATTCCTTGAATTTCCTTTCCATGTTCAATAATATCTTTACTCTTACCTCCTCTTTGAACTCCATACCTCTCATATATCTTGATTCCTTTATTCTCTCTCTTCTTATTATTCCGACCCTCATCTTTGACTCTTTCCCTATTTTCTCTCTTTCTCAGTCCCTATCCCTTTCTCTTATACATTCCTTCACCAATTGTATATCTGAATCCCTTATCTTCTCTTCGAATTTTAACGCTCTTCTTAATGCTTTAATTCTCATTTTTTCATATTTACATTCTTCCTCCACTATATAATTTGGCGTATTACT
Source organism: Polistes fuscatus (assembly GCF_010416935.1). Lineage (NCBI taxonomy): Eukaryota > Metazoa > Arthropoda > Insecta > Hymenoptera > Vespidae > Polistes > Polistes fuscatus. Next base: position 38,951 of record NW_025113166.1, on the reverse strand, counting down.
ATCTAACCCTAAGGTCCATTTCATATATCTTCTTTGTACACTTTCCAACCTCTCATCTTCCTCCCATCACCATATTTCCGCTCCAAATAACGCTACATTCTCCACTAACGCTGTAAACAATTTCTTTCTTCTTCTGTAGCTTTTTTTAAATATCCTTTCTCCTATACTCCACGCATTCTTCATCACAATTATTGCTTTCCTCTTTCTCTCCTCCATGTGTCTCTCATTCCTTCCATTCTTCTGTAATATGTATCCTAAGTATCTTATTTCCTCCACTTCCTCTAATTCTTTGTCTCCACACTTCCACATTCTATCTTTTCCTTTTCTTTTTTCAAATACCACAATTTTTGTTTTCGCTTCACTTAATATCATCTTCTTACTTTCCAGATACTCTCTAAACCTTCTTAGCATACCTTTCAGCTCTTCTTTTGTATCTGCTACCAAGACAATATCATCAGCATACGATACACTCCATACCTTCTCGTTTCCAACTCTACATCCTCCTACTTGCCCTTTTCTCATCTCCTCCTCTAAGTCCGTCATATATATATTAAAAAGAGTTGGAACTAACGGACATCCTTGCCTTACTCCCTTTTTCGTCAAAAATTCTTCCGCTTCTTCTTCCCTTACTTTGATTACATTTATCGTTTCCCTATATATGTCTATAATCCTCCTACTTAAATGAACCCTCGCCTCCATCTCCCTCAACCTCTCTTTTAACACTACTCTGTCAACTCTGTCAAATGCCTCTTTAAGATCTACAAAACATGCAAATACTGTGAAAATCTTTGTTTTCAACAATAAAAATGTCTTCCTCTTTTTCAAGGTGGAACATTTTTAATTTTATTTTTTTTGATCCTTTTGTAAGTGTCACACCACTAATTGTTTTCAATTGTATTTTGTTCATATCTTTTTTCCTGTCTATAGTTTTTATTAATCTTTTATTTATTAACGATATTTGAGATCCTCAGTCATAAACCCCTTATCTCTCTCTTGCTTTCTAATACAATTTTGATCTTGATTAGTGGTGTGTTTACTTGTGTTGAGGTACCGGTGCCCTTGATCGGTAATACGCTTTTTATTTATCGTGAAGATGCCGTGATGTTCGTGTTCTCGATTGTTGCTGCGTTGTATTTCGCTGTTGTCGGAATCCTACGATGCGCTGGCTTCGGTTTCGTTGAGTTAAGTTCTTTCGTTCTGTCGTGATCTTCTGTATCGTTCGGTTACGATATATTGAATAATTCGTTAGGATGGATATTCTTATAATGCTAAGGTGCGGGGCGGCACGGACTCTTATATTTAGGGAATGCTCGTCATCCCTTTTCTGCGCCCGTTAGCCAATAGAAAAAAAGATAATCTTTATGTTATAGTCTCGCACGAATAAAATGTATAACGGCCGTAGACGTGGAGACGACGCATCAGTAGGAACGCATTGAAATAAAGAAATTCACCCGATACGACGGCGCCGAGTGTTTACTTAGTAAGTAAACGTCGACCCAATAGGTCTGAAGCACGAAAGGACCGTTGCACCGATCCTCAGATAGCCCTTTTGTTCGATATATCTATAGTTTTTTAAATATGAGCCTTTATACGTTGTTCGTGCTTTTCATGATATTGAAATCTATGCTATGCCGACTTCTTATGTAGTTGCGTACCGACGCAACAACTTGTTTTTTTTTTTGTCATATAATTCTACTTTCAAAATGGAATTGTTATTTACCATTTTTCCCCTTATCCTCTTCTTTTGCTTTAAACCAGTACTTTTCACTAGTGTGGTATTTTACACCTTTACCTAAATTCTCGCACATCTTACATGGTTTTCTTTCTTCAGATTTTTTGTTAAAGTCTATTGTAGTCTGTTTTTGAACATTTTTCTTATTTAATAAGTTCTCATGCTTTCTCAGCTCGTTAAAGAGATCCGTTGTTTTCTTTAATTCTCCTCTGTTTAGTCTGTTTAATAGAAATTCCGGTAGTCCTATTGCTATCAATGCTATGAGTGTTTTTATGTCTATGTCTCTATGAAAATCTACTAAAAGTTTTTCTTTCTTTATGGCGTAAACAATTAATGAACTGTCATTGTATTTAAATGATAAAGCTTAAGTCACATTATTCCATCCATTATTGGCAAAACTTTCTAAAAATCTATTCTTCCATTTGGACCATATAACAGTTACAGTTAATCCCAGTTATCATCATCGTCCCAGTTGCCATCTCATGCAGGGTTGATTCTTATCGATGAGAATGACGGCATTCTGCTCGAGCCTTATATTGGGAGTTAATCCATTTCTAGCGTTTCTGAAGCTCGCGCAGGTATTCAATATGCCACCGTTACCAAAAATCCTGCCGCAACTTTGCAATATGTTTCCATGAAGATAGCCTGTTTGGTGGATTTCTCGTAATTTTCCTCCAGTAACGTGTTAAGTGTTCTTCTTACTAAAAAATGGGCAGGTGTTAGTGCTGTAGCATCGTTAGGATCTGATGAAATGGGACATAAAGGTCACGAATTCAATATAGCTTCGATCTCGATTGCGAATGTATTCAATTCTTCGTACGTTAATAAAAGTTCTCCTACCACCCGTCTAAAATGGTGTTTCAAAGATTTAACGGCAGCCTCTCCCATAGACCTCCGAAATGAGGTGATAGTGGGGGGTTGAAATGCCACGATATTCTCTGGTCGGTCGCGAAATTGTGTATCTTCGTTTTGAACTCGTCCGATCCGATTAAAGCATATAAATCCCTTAATTGGTTATTCGCCCCGACGAAATTAGTACCGTTATCCGAGTACACATGTGATGGAATAGCTCTTCGCCCCGTAAAACGCCGGAAGGCGGCCAAAAACGTGTCTGTTGTCAAATCACTAACCAATTCGATATGCACGGCCCTTATGCACATGCAGACGAAGATGCACCCGTATACCTTAATGCGACCCTTATTCCGATGTTTTTTCTCTTTCGCGTAGAGTTGACCGAAGAAATCCACTCCAGAGTGGAGTGGAAAACGCGATAGTTTCTTGGACTCGAGATTTAGGTAGATTGCCTATTTTGTACCCTATGCCAGACGAACGGAATCGAATGCAGCGTACGCAATGACGTACGATTCTCCGCACTTGATTCTTGCCGTCTAAAAACCTAAATCGCTGTCGTATGGCGTATAGGGTAGTTTATGCCGGCGTGAAAATTTTGTTCGTGAAATTTCCGATTGAGAAGATCGGTCACGTGGTGATGAGATGGTAACAATATTGGGCATTTCTCCTGAAAAGGTATGAGTCTTGCACTTTTAACTCCTCCTGATTCAGTCAATCTTTCCCTTTTCGGCGCGAAATTGTTCGTCTTGTATGAGTCTGAGTATGTGTCGTTCCGTATCTATTATTTCCGCGGTCGAAATTTCTCCCCGATATGAGTTAGTTTTAAACCATCTTCTACACCGTGCTGTGATTTCTAATAGTAGCGTGTAGTTGGAGAATCGCTTAAATATGATTTTCTGGTTCTATCTGTGTCATCAATACTGGGATTCCTTTTACTTTGGGTAATTCGTCTGTCTCTGTTTCGGTCTGAGTTGGCCATTCGGATTCCGGTCGGCGAAGCCAAGAAGGGCCGTGAAACCACGAATCGTTTTTTATGAATTCACAAGAAAGCTGTCCGCGGGATTATTTTCCGTTCGCACGTGCCGCTACGTGATTCCTACACCAATTTCTTGGATTTCGCGTACGCGATTTGCCGTGTATAATTTTAACATGTTGGGATCCCTTCTCAACCATCCTAGCACAATCATGGAATCGGACCAAAAGATTATCTTATTAGGTCTTATTCCGCAAGATGTTCGTATTTCTCTATGTAATCTAGCAAGCGTTAAGGCTCCACATAGTTCTAGTCGTCGTATAGTCGTGTCTTTGAGTGGAGCCACGCGGCCTTTCGCGCAAAACAATCGCACATGTATGTTGCCGACTTAATCTCGTGATCTTACGTATAAATTACCACCGTAATCTGCTTGACTCGCATCGCAAAATCCGTAGATCTGTATTTCATTGTAATTATCGACTGTCAAACGTCTTTCAATTGTTAAGTTATCAATTAGTTCTAATTGTTCCGCGAACCTTGTCCAGGAGGAATGTAATACACTAGGTACCGACTCGTCCCAGTCGACCTTGGTTTTCCAGTAATCTTGTATCAAGATTTTGGCTGTTAATATGATGGGTCCTAATAATCCGAGAGGATCATAGATTTTCGCGATCTCCGACAGAATTCGACGTTTCGTAGTTCTTTCGCGAAGATCTATTGGTGTGACTGAATAGATTAAATGATCATAATGGACATTCCACGAAATTCCGAGTGTTTTTAAAATGGAGGTTTCTCCGGAGCAGAATTCGACGTTGACGTTTTTCGTATCTAACTTGTTGAGAATCGACCGATAATTAAGAAGCCCATTGACGCATATTGAAGCCGCCTCGTTTTAATATCTCGTTGTTCTGATCCCTTATTTCCCCGAGAGTCTCAATATCATTAGTTCCCGTGATGAGATCGTCGACATGCAAATCTCCAGTTAGGATCTCGGCTCCGAGCGGGTAATTGACGCCTTCATCTTTCGCGAGCTGTTTTATGGTCCGGATGACCGAAAGGTGCTGATGCTACACCAAATGTGACCGTGTTGAGTTCAAATGTACGAATCCGATCGTTGTGAAACCAAAATATACGCTGGTATTGCTGATCGTCCGGGTGTACCCATACCTGACGATACATTTTTTTCTATATCCGTGGTCAATACGTACCGATATGTGCGAAATCGTAATAAATGTTCTACCAATGTGTCCTGTATCGTGAGTACGACTAGCAATGTACTATTGAGGGAAATTCCCTTGCTATTTTTCGCGAAAGCGCCGAATACGACTCGTACTTTTGTCGTCGTGCTAGTTGATTGGATAACGTTGTTGTGGGGGAGATAGTAGCCTCCTGTCAAGTCGTCTCCGACAAGTGACATGTCCTAACGTTAGGTATTTTTGCATGATGCGCTTGTACTCTTTCTGAAGTTCGGGGTTCGCTTTTAACTTTCTTTCTACGATTCATTACTACAGTTACGTTATGCCGCAACATACCGCCCCCCTTGAACGGATCACGTCTAAAATTACACCATTCACAACCCAGAATACAAATTCACTACATGCTATCAATATAATAATTACAATACATATATTTTCGCTATACAAAAGGGTTGCTAAATCGCGATCTGATTGTTTAAGTCGCTTTCTTTAGTTTCTGTATCAATGAAAAACGGAGAAAGTCTTTTGAAACTTCGTTTTAGATAACCTTTAGCAGTTTGCACTGTTATCACTCTCGTTATACCGTCGGCGCCGGTATGTAACTCTTTCACTCGACCTAAAGTCCATTTTAGAGAAGGGGAGTTGCCTTCTCGGAGAGTTACCAATGTGCCTATACCTATGCCGTCCGCTATGCTCTTGTACCACTTCCTACGCACCGTTTGTTCGTTTAGGAATTCTTTATTCCATCGAGTCCAAAAATGTTGTCGCATCTGTTGCAACTGCTGCCAGTGCGATAGTCGGTCGCATGGTATGTCCCGGTAATCGTGATCTGGTCAACTTGTTAGCGAGTCACTTATTAGGAAATGACCAGGGGTGAGGGCACGCAGGTCGTTTGGATCATTAGAAAGAGAGGTCAAAGGACGGGAGTTAAGGATAGCCTCTATCTTGAGCACTCTATCGTGATCAGCATTTAGAAGACCTCCGGGCAGTGAGGGCCTGTGATTTTCTGCTTTATCCATGTTAAGGGTTTTTTGGTCATAACTCGCCACGCTGGCCATACGGGTTGACGAGTATAAAATTATAGGATATTAAGAAGGGAGAGAACTGACACTCTGTCTCGGAATAGGACTGATCTACAGATGACGACACATGCAAGGAAAAGGACGACGAAAAGGACAACGAATTGGAAAAAAGAACACATAATGCGTCTGGCTACCTGGAACATCAAATCATTTAATAATAAAGATCAAGAAACCCTGAAAGAACTGAAAGATAATAACATCGATATATGCGCCTTACAAGAAACCAAAAAGAAAGGCACAGGACAAATACAGTACGACGACTACTTAGTGATCTATAGTGGTGTAGAAAAACAAATCAGGGCAAAAGAAGGGGTAGCAATCGCAGTATCCAAGAAATATAAAAACAACATACAAGAGTGTAACTACATATCTTCACGAATATTGGTGGTAAAAATGAAAGCGGAAGACCAAAAATTAAATATAGTGTCAATTTATGCACCCGAAGATAATAAACCGAAAGAAGAAAGAGAAGCCTTCTACGACCAACTACAAAATTTAGTCGGATCATTACCAAGTAACCAACAAATGATAATCCTTGGAGATTTTAACGCCCGCATCGGAAACGAAATAATACCTGGAATAAAACAAAGGTTCAACGAAAACGTGTTAAATGACAATGGAGAACTAATGACACAGCTATGCACATTTAACGAGCTAAGGATTAATAATACATTTTACAATCATAAGGAACACTATAAATTTACATACAGCAACACCAGAGGCTTCAGGTCTACAATTGATTATATTGTTACCAACAGATACGTCCAACCAAACCAAATATTAGATATCAGGACGTTAAATTCCGCGAATGTAGGAAGCGATCATAGCCTGCTATTAGCAAAGATAAGAATGAAGTTTAAACCCCAAAGAAATCTTGCCCGAGCAACTCAAGAATTGAAAATAAACATCGAGTCACTATGGAACTTACCAACCAAACAACTATACGAGAACAGGTTGAAAGAAAAAATCAAAAAAAAACCCAATAAAAGAAGAAAATAACATAAACATAGCCTGGAAGAAACTAAGAACCAACATTTTAGAAGCTGCATATGAAGCCCTGGGAACACGAACTGTAAAAAACCGGGCTAGAATGATCAAAACTCCTTGGTTCCGCCCAGAGATTAAGGAAATATGCAAAAAAAAGAAAATAGCATACCTTAACTATAGGACATTAAGAACACCTGAATCATACGAAACGTATAGACGAATCCGGAATCAAACAGCGACATTAGTAAGGCAAACAAAGCAAAATTATTGGGAGATTTTTTCGAAAAGAATGGAGAGTGACTTCTATGGACTCCAAAAACAAATCTGGCGATTTATTAGAAATCAAAGAAAGGAGGTCAATGAAATGATCGAAACAAACCAGATCACAAAAGAAAATTGGATTAACTATCTAACAGAGCTCTATAAATCAGAAGAACCTCAAACGGAACTAAATACGCCAGAAATAATAACTAGAAGCGACATACAAATTGAGTCCAGTGATGTAGAAACAGCTATTCGAAGACTAAAGAATAGGAAGAGCTCAGGGCAAGATGGCATCCAAAACGAGTTACTAAAATATGGTGGCCAACGTCTCACACAACAATTAACATTCATAATCCAAAAAATACTACGCCAACAAAATACCTGACGAATGGCGAACTAGTACAACTATAGTTATGTTTAAAAAGGAGACAAAAAGCTGCCTACAAACTACAGGGGAATAAATCTTTTAAACACTTCATTAAACTAACAACAAAGATTATAACGAATAAAATTAACAGCTTAACGAATCTAGAAGACGAACAACAGGGATTCAGATCAGGCAGATCGTGCACAGACGCGGTTTTCATCATAAGACAGATAACAGAAAAATCAATTGAATACAACAGACCAGCATATATGTGTTTCATTGATTTGGAAAAGGCATTCGACCGAGTGCAGTTAAAGGATGTTATACACCTCCTCTATAACCGGCAAATTCCGAATAATCTTATCAAGACCATAGAGGACATCTATAGAAACAATAAGATCCAAGCAAAGATAAATGGCGCCTTGACTGAACCGATTGATGCAGGTCGTGGTATCCGACAAGGGGATTCCCTAAGTCCCCTGCTTTTTAACATCATTATGGACGAAATAATAAGAAACGTAAGACTGCTAAAAGGATATAAAATGGGCAGTGAAGAAATAACCATCCTATGCTATGCTGATGACGCTGTATTAGTGGCCGAAAATGAGGATGATCTACAACGTCTACTACACCGATTTAACTGCATAGCCAAATCATTCAACATGAAAATATCGGCCCAGAAAACTAAATGCATGACAACATCAAAGACACCGTTAAGATGCAAACTGGAAATTGAAGGGAAGGTTATTCAGCAGGAAATGAGATTTAAGTACCTAGGAATAGAAATCTCAGGATATGGTGATGTTGAAGCAGAGGTAAGAGAACAGACAATGAAGGCATCCAGAATAGCGGGTTGTTTGAATGACACAATATGGCGAAACAAAAACATTGACATAGAGACCAAAGCAAGAATTTACAAGGCAATGGTAAGACCTATTATGTCACATACCGCAGAAACTCGACCAGACACGGCGAAAACGAAACAGTTACTAGAGACAACCGAAATGAGAGTTCTTCGCAGAATAGCTGGAAAAACACTACTGGATCGAGAGAGAAGTGAAGATATAAGAAGAACATGCAAAGTGGAAAACATTAACGAATGGATACTAAAAAGAAAAAAGAATGGAACGAACATATCAACAGAATGGACAACGGAAGAATTGTCAGAATTGCACGGGATAAGTCACCGGTAGGCCGCAGAAGCACGGGGCGCCCACGAAAACGATGGTGCGACAATTTAACAGTGCAATAGGCAGAAAAACGTCGTTACGAAACAGGCAATTTGCCTAAACTAAAGAATGAAGAAGAAGAAGAAGGGAGAATTTGTGGGTTTGAAAGGTGAGTCAGGGATAAGACAATGATTTCACCGATAGTGTCTTGGGAAATAAACCAAGGCTCGCGTGGGCAGGGACGGGTCCCTGAAGTAGATCTGTCAACTATCGGGTTCCTAGTTGAGTATCTACCCGCTACCTAGTTTTACTAATACCTATTATTATTATTACTCCTTTTGCTCTACCTTTATTATGAGTTCTTGTCACTGCTATGTATTTCCAATCGTAATTTTTTGACAGCCTACTTTCTAGTCCTGACCATTTATCCTTTTCTAATTACGTTTCCACTAATATTATCACATCGAAATCACTTAAGTATTTCCACACCTCAAAGTCCTTATTTAAAACCCTCATTATATTCCACGCACAAATACTGACTCTTCTTTTATTCCCTCCCTCCACCCCTCTTTCTTCTTGTTCGCTTCATTCTTGACTTTTCTCCTTTCTTTCTTCCGGGAATTTCCATTATAGTTTCTTGTCTCATATCCCCTATAATTATTATTAACTTTATTATTTCCTAATGCGACTTTTATCCACGCATCATGATCCGTTATTTTCGGCTCGTGTTTCACCTGTACTTGTGTGTTTTTATTAGCGAACAGCAGATCTATAGTAGTTCTACTGTCTTGCATTATTCTTGTTGGCTTAGTAACACATTGTTTCATCTCTAGGCACTGCAATCCTGGTATTAATTTGTTTTGTAGAACCTATTATCAAACAATCACCTTTTATTGTTAATATTCCTCTGCTATGTTTTCGATATGTCTTACAAAATCAGCATCTGAAGTAATTGTTGAATGATACACGGCTACTATGACCCCTTTAAAGTGTTTGTCTTTGACCTCTATCCCTGCACACCAACAGTTTGATTCTATTTTATTTACCTGTATCATATTATATTTGATATCGTCTCTTACATATATGATAAAACCGCCTGTACTGCTTTTTTCGGCAACACACCTAATGTCACATTACGCCGAACCGAGCAGCCTACAGCCGAGATAGAAACTATTTGTATAGGAATTCTAAAGGAAAAAACCTAAATAAATAAGTAATATAATCTAAAGAAAAAACCTATAATAAATATAATAAAATAATATAATAAAATAAAATTCTAAGATATTCGGTCTCCTCAAAAGAAAGGGTTTCATGGTCGTTCCCCCCTTAGGTAAACAAATGTAATTTTAAACGGGTAAAATTCCGATAGCTTTGAAAGATACTCTCTCGCTAAGGCGTTACAGGCGTTAAAAGAAAGAAATAGCGATGACCAATAGGGAATCGGTGATTTAATAAGAAACGCCCTGTAGGAAAAGGAGAGTCCTTCCTCTCCCACTATATGCGGGGTATAAGAGACGGGCACCAGACCGGAAAAGTGCTTATTATTATTAGAAGTTGTACAGAGCTTATTATTAGAAGTTGTACAGGGCTTATTATTAGAAGTATATCAAGAGTAATATTAAAAATTTATATAGCTTATATAGAGAGACCCACACAAAGAGTGATATACGGATAGATGCATAAGTACGAATAATTTGTAATAAGCCTGAAGTCAGAAAGTTTTTAAGTTTTAAGTGCGACGATATATATAAAGGGAGTTTTTTACTTGTATTTTGTTCTATTTTCTTGTGTTTTGTTAAAATACATGATACATATTTAGTACTACTTCGTCAAAACTGTCATTCACCCCGACCTTTAATCGAACACCTAACGACATCCTATCCCGGCATGTGCACTTCACTGTCTCCCATTTCGCCCGTCACTCTGGTCTCTGATAATGCTAAAATTACAAACTAAAAATTACAAAAAGAAGAAGAATTCTTCGAAAATCAAAAAAAAAAAAACAAATCACTCCCCATTACATTTTCCTCAACGCGCCAAAAGAAGTATAACTTCAAAAAAATGTAATTAAACTGTTTGCAAAAATGTTCTTATTATATGTTAAGGCATGACGCAATTGTAGTAATGAATCGTATGACATAGGTTTTCGATATTATGTTGGATCGCAAGCATCGTATACGACGATGTAGAAGAGACATTATAGCGCATTTTGAAGGCTGTAAACCTGTCAAGCAAAGCCCGAGATTATCTGAGAGCCGACGGAACGTTCGGCCGGCAGACTTTCGAAGTGGTGTCGACTGACTAAGTAAACACACGCGTTCCTACCCAGAAAAACGATTTCCTTTATTCCGAATAAGTTTTTTCCGTGCCTTGCCTCCACCACCATAGATATTAACAACTTTAATCCTCTGCATTGATGAACTACGAACTTTTCTGCTATTGGATTTATCAATCTAGGGAAGGAATACCGATCATCCTTCTCCCTATAAAAACTCTTGAAACAATAGCATGACAGCGTATTCAACGAGAGCATTACGAGAAAAGCATTTTAACAAGCTCAACATCACGAAGAACGAATTTACGAAGAACGCATCGGCCCCGGACGAGGAAGCAAAATAACGAAAAAGATCACGCAAGCATCACAGCAACACATCACGACTCAACAACGAACGACAAACCGACAACACTTGACATCACATATATTAGAAGTACAAATAAGTTTCCGCAGTTTTGAGAAAAATGGCATTGCACAAGGCTTACGTTAGAATTCGCAGATGATAACCGACTTGAAAATTAGGTTACTCATTCAAGAACAACATAACCCTATCATATTATTAACTTCGTATTAGCATCATATATTTTTTTTTATCCAAAAATGTCTAAATTTGAGCCAAATAAGCATAATTTGCGGGAATTTTTAATTTACTTCTTTAATTTAAAAAAATCTGCAGCTGAGGCGCATCGATTGCTCGTAGAAGCATGTAATGAGGCTGCCTTCAGTGAGAGAACATGTTATGAGTGGTTTGAAAAGTTTAAAAACGGTGATTTCGACGTAAAAGACAAAGATCGCAGTGGAAGGCCAAAAATTTACGAGGATGCAGAATTGGTGGAATTATTGGAGGAAGATTCGTCTCAAACACAAAAGAAACTTGCACTTACTTTACAAGTCACTCAGCAAGCAGTCTCACATCGTTTAAAATTGCTAGGAATGATTCATAAACAAGGTAATTGGGTTCCATACGAATTAAAGCCGAGAGATGTTGAACGCCGATTATGCATGAGTGAAATGCTGCTAGCTAGGCACAAAAGAAAAGGTTTTTTACATCGAATCGACACTGGTGATGAAAAGTGGATACATTATGATAATCCAAAAAGAAGAAAATCATGGGGACTACCTGGCCACGTGTCAATATCCACAGCAAAACCGAATATTCATGGAAAAAAACTCATGCTGTGTATTTGGTGGGATCAGCTGGGTGTGGTGTATTACGAGTTGCTTAATCCAAGCGAAACAATCAGTAGAACTCTCTACCGAACACAATTGATGAGATTGAGCCGAACTGTGAAGGAAAAACGCCCTCAATACTACTCCAGACACGACAAAATTATTCTTCTACATGATAATGCTCGTCCGCATGTAGCGGTTCCGGTGAAAAACTATTTGAAAACACTTGATTGGGAAGTACTACCCCACCCGCCGTATTCACCAGACATTGCGTCGTCCGACTATCATCTGTTCCGGTCAATGGCACATGCTCTGTCGGAGCAGCGGTTCACATCATACGAAGATACCAAAAATTAGGTTGATTCGTGGATAGCCTCAAAAGATAAGGAGTTCTTCAGACATGGAATCCGAATGCTGCCTGAAAGATGGGAAAAAGTAGTTGCTAGTGATGGACAATACTTCGATTAAATTTAAACTACCGTTCTTTCACAATAAATATTATTTTTTTGACAAAAAACTGCGGAAACTTATTTGTACTCCTAATACAACGGCATTATTTACAATAAATAAATAACGCAGTACCGTGCAAGGCACCGGTACCTCACCATTATAAATGTAAAATACAAATGTACCTTCAATACCACCAAAAAACAAATTCAAATTATCGATTATAGGATGAGCTTTAGGTCCCGAGAATCTTTTGACCATATTATATTCACGGAATTTATTAAATAAATATTCAGTTACGTAAAATAATACAATTATTATTGCTGTTGAAGCAATAACTGTAGTAATATACCACATGTTCAATTGAATGAATTAAAAATTATAAAAAAGGTTAAATTTAAAAAAGAAAATACTAGACTGCCACTTGTACATTAGGAACTGATATTATGTTAATGCTGAGTAGAAAATTCTAATTCACTTTGCGTCTTAACACAAATTAAAAAAGAATAAGCAGACGGGAAGCCTATTTAAGGGGTTATACGCAGTTAGAATTTTCAAAAATCGATTTTTCTTTTTTGCATTTTCGGAATGTACATATATTTAAATAGTATATTCTCTGAAAATTTGAAGCTGATCCGATAAATATTTTCGGAGATATACCTTCATTTGTAAGTCCGTATCAGAGTGCTAGAAAGCAGATAGAGTAAGAACCAGAGTAGCAGTTGCACGCACTGCGCGCGATACTTGAGGTTCCTTTTTCTATTGTGTTTTCTCGTAGAAGGCGAGTATTATAGGTTTACTAAGTACTTCAAGGTCACAATCAGTACTTTCAGGGAAATGTAAACTCACGGCTAAGCTAATTGATAAGCTGATAGTTTACTATGGTTTGGCAATAAGAAGAAATTGTGATTCTGTTAATAATATGTACACTGTAATTTGGGGAACGTATTATCACTATTGTTCGACTGATGAGAAACCTCAACACAAAATGTGCCCAGGTGGAGAAGGTTCATGGTGTAGTTGGCAGCAAGCGCTAGCAACAAACACGTTATCTTCTTACACCCATGATTATCAAACTTTATCAGCTGATGTTGCTGAAGCAATATTTCCCATTTATGAAGACCTTAGCAACGAAAAATTATTGGAAAGGTGTGTTGGTGGATATACACAAAACAATAATGAGAGTTATAATCAATTAATATGGAAAATAACTCCAAAAATTGTTCCATGTGGATCTAAAGTAGAGATAGCGGCTTACATTGCAGCTGGAATATTTAATGAAGGTCAAAAATCATTATTGTACTGTATGAGTGCATTAAGACTTTCATTAGGCAACGCAGCTCATGCTTATATCGACAAAGAGGACGCAGAGCGTGTGATGATCGACGCGAGAGCGCATGGGAGCACGCGAGAAGGAAGAATGGCTCGACGATAACACCAGCTGAATTTATTAGAAGCTATCAATACTGCAGAAGGTCCCTCTTATTACCCTGGAATAGATGATACAATGTAAGTTGAAGAAAAAAAATTTTAACTATGTGTAAACTACTTCTGAAACTTTAAACGCGTTTTTCTCAAAACTGTATTTTCAAAGTCGGTTTCAATCTCGATTTTTCAGAAATGGCTTAACCGATCGGTTTCAAATTTTTACACAATCTTTTTAGATATATTCCTCAGGTATTAAGTCGAATGAATAATTTTAGAAAAATTTATTACTATTTTTTTTTAACAATTTAGAGCGAAAATTTTAGTCAAAAAAAAAACTTTTTTTCAAATAGACGCCATTTTGTCAAAAATCAAAATTTGTAAAATTCCTCCCTGTTAATACCTGCATTAAGCTATTCTTTAAAAGAATCCACCATATTTTTTAATTTCAGATAATCCAAACCGCCAAAATGGAGATCACCACCAAACGTCTTTTTTTAAAGGACGTTCAGGAAATCATCTACAGGAGCGGTGCAGATTAATATTTTTACATAATCGACGCGCTATTGTATTCTTAAAAGCTGGCTCTATTTGAATTACCATCACTTTTGTTTGAGAAATAAAAACTGTTTCTATAAAAAATTCATGAAGAGACATCTTTTTCGAGCCTCGCAACTGCGTATAACCCTTTATAAATCATCAAGATAGTACTTTGCCACGATTTTAAGAATACCTACAACACGTGTAGACAAAGTGAAACAAAAAGCTAATTTATATCAATTAATTTAATTTGTCCGTATGAATAATACTAGTTTGCATATTTCCAACCAATCATCTACGTAATTTTAAAGAGTAAAATAAGTAAATTAATGTTATATACGTGGTTTTTTCTTAAATAAATCTTTTCAGTTTCTTTTAATTTGTTTACTTCTTTTCTTTTGTTCGACATTATATTATACTAATAGATAACTATTATATAAATTATTGATTAGTTATCAGATTGAAATGACTTTATTTTGCATCACTGCATAAATATGTGTTAGTTTTAATTATTCAAGATAAGATACATAGTTTTTACCATTTGTAAATGTTAAATTAATGTGTTAGAAAAATTAAGATTTATTCCGAAGTCTTCTTCTTGTCATGTTTTTTGTGTATTTTTAATACGTTTTTTAATATCTCGTTTGTTAATAATTTATAATAATAAGCTAAGAAATTATTGCATAAGATTTTTCTTTTTCTTGCCTAGACAAACTAAATTTATTATTAGTTTTATTTTTTCTGACGTTCTTTTCGTGTCAGTTTTCTTACATTTTGGGCCAAGATTTGTTTCCTGAAAACAGTGATTGCACATTATTTCTCATACGTACAATGAAATTTCTTTATTTTCTCTGCAGTAAGTAAGTGCCAACGAAACATAGTGTTCGGCGATATTTACGTTGTTAGAATAATTTATATTGCGCGCGGAATAGGATAGGCGGCGTATGCGTTAATTAAGTTGCGAGGGCGCGCAAGGGCTGTCGAGATGCGTGCGGACACGCCTTACCATGCATGAGGCAGGGGTGAGCGTCTTGAGGTGTGCGGGGGGAATAGGATGCGTGGGGCCGTGTGCACGCACGAGTCTCATTCTGTTGTTCACTCTGGTTTGAGCTACCAACAGTGGGTGTTTTCTCATCTTGAGCTTCTCGTTATCTGGGCTTTTGTTCTAGGCAACGTGAATAGAGCGTGTGTGAGTGAGTGAGGAGTGCGTGGAGTTTTTTGGTTTTTGTTCCCAACAGGCTCTCCACGTGGGCTTCTAGTCGGGCAGTTGTACGGATATCTACAACCTGTCTCCAGGCTCCCCACGTGGGCGTCTAGCTGGCCAGGTGTAGCGAATTGTCTGCAACCTGCCGTCCGGCTCCTCACGTGGGCTTCTAGTCAGGCTCCCCACGTGGGCGTCTAGCTGGCCAGGTGTAGCGAATTGCCTGCAACCTGCCGTCCGGCTCCTCACGTGGGCTTCTAGTCGGAGCGTTGTACCGTTTTATCCACAACTTGTCTCCAGGCTCCCCACGTGGGCTTGTGGCGAATTATCTGCGACCGGTCACCAGGCTACCAACGCGAGATAAGGTTCTGGCCAGACAGGCCATCGTTAGGTGCGGTAAGAAACCGCGTGCGTTCGATTGTCGTCTTGCGTCGGAAGCGAACGGTAAGAGAGCTCTCTAGCGTGCGACCAAAAGGTACCTCGCGTCGTTTATTCTATTAATATATTTTCTTTCAGCGTTTTGTTTGTAATTGTATGCTTCATCAGTTCATTGAATAAAGTGTTCTCTTGCCCCGGCTTTTCTCTCAATTCCGTGAGAGTTTTTATGCCGAGGCAAGTAGCTTTGTGCCGTGTAAAAGTGTTTTGCTCATTTATCTATCCTGTCCTATCTCACTCATTCCAGCGTTAAACTGTTTAATAGAACTCATTGGGAGGGATTCGACCATTTTCTGGTCACGTATATAATTGCTAGAAACACATAGACTGGTTTAAAATTAGGAATGTAAAATTTAACAGTAAACTAGTGACGAAAAGAAAATTTCAAAATTAACACATTGATCGTCGCTCAAATTCTTAAGATAATCCCAATCAGGCCACGCGTGTTACTTACTATTGAAAAAATAGTTGAGTGTCAGTCACCGGATACTGACGCGACCTAAACTGTTTTTTCAATAGTAAATAACGCGCGTGGACTGACTGGGATTTGCTGATTCTTGATTATGCTACATTTAGACGAATCATCATGTTTCTTCATTATAATGGTACTTTCTCTCTCTCTGAAATTCTATTTTTTAACAATATTTCAATGTAAATCATGTAACGGAGTAATATTAGTTAAGGATAGGCTATAGGATAATCTAATCTTAGTTTGTTTTACGATAGAATAGAGAACTTATGGAACTATAGAATTCGTAAGAAAGGGTCCTCTTAAGAAAGGAATATAAAATTTATTTCCGATCAAGTAACGTCTGATGGTCTAGACTGTGGAGATTACGAGAACGCTTTGTGCGCACTCCCACTCTAGGGTGTTACGTAGATTTGGAAGAAAGACGGTTGATGACCAATAATGGGTCGGAAGGGGGACTAGGACCGCCTTGCGTACCCTTTCCCCCTCCGTCGGCGGTAGGACCGATGCATAAGAAAGAGAGTTAGTCTTATGATTGCACTGGAGTTATGTATTATGATTAAGTATTAAGAAGTCTTATGGTATTATGTCGAGATATTAAGTGGTCGTATTATGTTGAAGTGTTATGTGTTATTATTGAGTGATTATTAGTTCTTATGTCTTATGTGTTACGTCTTTATGCTTTATGTTTCTTACGTTTATGATATGTTATTTTGAAGCCTTATGTTTAAGTGATTTTATGTATGATAAATTATGTGTACTCTTAACTATTAATCCTGACAAACTGTTATCTAAATAGTAACGCC
Organism: Polistes fuscatus; assembly: GCF_010416935.1. Classification (NCBI taxonomy): domain Eukaryota; kingdom Metazoa; phylum Arthropoda; class Insecta; order Hymenoptera; family Vespidae; genus Polistes; species Polistes fuscatus. Next base: position 21,561 of record NW_025113166.1, on the reverse strand, counting down.
CTTTAATCCTTGCATCCAGAAGAAGATCTATCATCATCATTCTCAATCTTTTTTTTCGTTTACAATCAGTAGTAAATATTTATCATTCTCCCTTATTATATTTTTTTATTAATCATATTGAAATCTTATTTTAAACAAGGATTTTATTAGATAAAATTTACGACAGTGATTATATTTATCGCGACGCGATTCGAGTGGAATGCGATGGCCTTGCGATTTTCAATGCACGTGGTTGAGCAGAGTGTAAATGATGGATGATCCATTGAATGAGTCTTAGGCAAATTGCGCACCAATTCAACAATCGTCAAGATGAGTGCTCAATGAATAAAACGGATTAGTTAAGAGAGCCCTATAAAATGCTTTGAAAAATTAATTAATAGGGAAGTGCCACAATCGTTCGGTGGCCCGGGAAACTCGCTCCTCTTACAATGAGCGTGATTCCCAAACATATTTATATTACAAATAAAGGTTTTGTTACACAAGTCGGACTAGGACTGCATTCGCAAGAGGTTATCCTTTTTTGCATTAGTCAATACTGCGATTGGATGCATTTCACTAATAGCTATAAGTTCATGTATGTGGGATTGGAATAAATATAAAGCAAGAGGCGTTGAAATATGAATATTCAAGAATAGTCGAGTATAAGTAAAAAGTTGTTTTTTCGGTTAGGTATAGGCATAAGAAATGTTTTCTGTATTATTATAGTATGAAGGGAATGAGAGAGTATGTGTGTATGTATGTATTTAGCTTGGATGCAGGGAAGACAAAGGAAGAAAGGATATAAGGTGAGAGAATGGGCAGAGAGGTATGAGTTTGACGAGTTTGATGAGTTTGATGAGTTTGAGGAGCTTGATGAGTTTAACGAGTGTATTAACGAGTGTGTAAAGAGTATCGACGAGTGTAAGAGTTAAAAGAGTAGAGTAAGAGTTTAAGAGTAGAGTACCAATATCGGAGTAAAGAGTAAATTAGAGTATCAGTAGGATTAAAAAACTATTTCCTACATGTATATAATTAAAAAAATCAAATGTATTCGTTATAATATACTTCTCTAAAGATTTTATCTTCTTACTTTCATTACTTTTTTTATTTTTACAATCTTTACGAAGAAAAATTTTATATATATATACATGTAACATTTACTTATGTATTTATTTAATTTATTTATTAAGATTTAATTTGATATAATGAGACGAATAGAATAAAATTGTAAGTATCAATAATCTAAATTATTAATTTATTAATTCATTGTATTATGTGTTTCTTTAAATGTCATAATTAACGAAGATATCGTCGTACTTAGTTCTTCGTTGTCGTCGTTGTTTGTGTTCTTTCGTCTTCTTTCACACACAAAACTATCCTCGTAATAACAATACTATATTAACACGCTCTCTTATCCTCACATATTATATGAATAAAATATTATTTTATGGTAAATTAGGACAATTTACAATAGGAATGATTATTTTATTATACCTCGTTAGTTATTTTATCAGAGTGTGATAAACGTTCTTTTAGTCTTTTTTCCCCAGAGATCAGTTATAAAAACTAATATCATGATTTAACCAGATTTTGGACCTCTTTGAATACGTATATCAATCTTTCTAAATAAACAAAAAAATCATTAAGACAACAAATATGGAATTATATTGTTTATATTTAGAAGTATTTAAATATTCTACTTATTATTACTCTGACTATATTCATCAAGTTTACATTCCGGATTTTTCTGCAAATTTATATCATTTTTAATAATTTAATGAAGTACACACCAGAAGTATCGCGGATTATCGAAAAGATTACGATAAAATTTAAATGATTTTTAGTGGGGATATTATTTTAATATGAATTTTGCATCGGATATAGCGATTTTATTATTTATTTTAAACTAAAGAAAGTACAAACAAATGGAACGTCTTACACGGCAATCAGAAATAACATATTACACGGCTTTTGGAATTACGTCTTACACGTCTTGTAAACCAGGACGATCGGCCTACTCTCTCTCTCTCACTCTTGTCTTACTTTTTTTTGCTTGTATCCGTCGCAACGGCTTTACTGCTTGCCCCTCGTACCAACACACACACTCACTCACGCACACACTCATTCATCTCCATCCCACTAACAAATCGCTGCACTGCTCATGCCGTTATTTATCGGCGGTGGCCTGACAAAAGTAAGTTTCTTATTCCGTCTCCACACTAATAAAAATTATTAAATAATCCAAAGAAATCAGAAGAATAGTAAAAGGTATATTGATTACGATTAGATTGAAAAAACTTCGTTTTGCATTATTGTAAATGCAATATGTTGATCAGTTTTAATTATTCGAGATATAATACACATAGTGTTTCTCATCTAATTGAAATGATAAATTAATGTGCTACAAAAATTTATATTTCATTGCACTTTCACACAAAAATTTTGCACAAATTTTCTTAATATTGTAGCAACTATTCCCTTCATATCGATCATTGCAAATGTTTGACCTGTTAATGTGATATTAAATACATATGTATTTTGCAAAATAACTCTTTCGAATATGAATTCAAGAATCTATAAAATGTAGTATTACCTATGCAATCTCTTCTTACAGAACCGAATGGTAAAAAACATTTAGGATCGTAATTGCCTGGTAAAAACCGATCGGGATTAAATATTAAAGGGTCCTTCCAATATTTATCGTTTCTATGAAGTGTAAATATAATAGTATTAGATCACAATCTTTCAGTATTACCACATTCTCGTCCACTAAATAAATTAAATAAATACATATAATGAGTACATAAAATAATAATGCGAATGGTAAAAAATATATACATGTAGTCATGCAGTATATGTAGGAATACCTTTCACATATTTTTGTAAAACTCGACCAAGGATAGGACCAGCAGGGAAGAGACGTAATGTCTCCTTGAACACGCTCCAAATACTTCATTTTTTTAATATCTTGAAGTGTAATAGAACATTTTGGGATCGCTTGAGCCGTACATTTGGTACAACTCTTCGTATACTCGTTGCTGAAATCAGAAATGAGAAAAATATAATAAAATTTTAGTATAAAAATATATTTTATTTTTTACATACTATTCAAATGCCATTTGTGCATACTTGAATTTCCGGAAATGTCGCAAGCATTAAAAATAGAAAAGCAAGTGTTCCAGTTGTTGTTTCGCTTCCCTGAAAAGTAATAAAATTATATTTCACGTTTACTCGATTCAAAAAATTGTATTTAATCTAAAATTAAAAAAACTTACTGCAAAAACCAATTTTAATTTCATCATGAATGTCTTGTTCCGAATATACTCCTGTCTCATAAAATGATTTCAATAGCAAATCAAGAAATGTACTTGTATTTAGTCCTTTATTCAGAAAAATATATAATTTTTATTTAACATTGTTATAAAAGTTTTCTATTCATAAATGGATCAACAAAGAACTTGTTTTTAAACTGTTCTACCTACTTTCATCTGAAACTTCCAATTCTGGAGTAATTTTATCTTTTTGCATTGACTCTTTTTTTTCCCGCATAATCTTGACGAATGAAAGTTATATACATTATAATAGGTGATTTTGTTTAGCAATAGAATATTCAGATAAGATTAAATAATATAAAATAAGAATAATCTTCTTATTTATACCTCGTTCGTGATTTTATTAAGGAGATAAAAGTTTCTGTAATCTCTTTCCCAGCGATGAATTGTTAAAAATAATATTAGGATGTAACCAGACTTTGACGATCCTTTAAAAAGCATTATCCATGATTCTGAATAAGTATAAATTTCAATAAGGAAAACAAATATGAATAAAATTGCATTATATTATAAATATTAAAATATTCTTTTATTTTATTACTCTGACATATATTCATCAAGTTTGCATTCGGGATTGTTCTGCAAATCAAGATCACGACCTAAAAAGCTATCTGTCAGTACAAAAAAAACAATATTTTAATTAACTTACTTATTTTACACAAATAATTTAAACATTTAAGAATTTCAAAAGCTTACCATATATTATATCTAAAGTACATAGATGTATAATGCATGATATCTACATTTTCTCCGTTAGTAGTTTCTAAAATTGCTAGTCTGTTTGAATTTTTTAATATCGAGTCTATATAGGTTGAATGAAATTTTTCTTTGAATACTGGACTTAAGATTTTTCGATGAATTTCCCAATTTGATGCTTGAAATAAAAGAATATTTCTTACTTAAATTTCTTACGTTGTTTCTCTTTTATATATTCATCAGTTAAAAATTAGGAAAAAAAATTCATTTTATACGTATATTTTTGAGAGACTATAAACAGTATATGTTCAGATAAAGAAAAGTACTACTTTTACCAGAAATCCTCTGTAAACATTTAAAAATATTCTTTTGGATTATTATATATATATTATAAAACATTTAACATGTTGATTACCTGGAACAGTGAACAACCCATTACCCAGAACAGGTTTGAAAAATTCATATGTCAGATTTTTTTCATAACTGTTAGACCTTTTTGTTATAATCTAAAAAGAAAACAAAAAATTCAACAAAAAAAAAAGCTAAGAATAACATAAATTAAACTCGCGTTTCCTCATTAAACGTCATTACGGTAAACTGATGAATTTTACCTCAATACATTTAGGATCATCAAATAATATAAATAATTTTGGACCTATCCAGAATCGCCATGGCGATGTATATTTGGTAGATAGTTTTAACATTTTATTGGTAACATCTAAAATAAATATCTTTAAAAGCGTTAACATAAGTATAGATATGACAAATATGAAATACAATCATACCTTCCATGTCCCCAAGAAGCAAATATATGTTTCCAATGAGAGGAAAAGCTTTTGGTCCCGAGAATCCTTTGACCATATTAATTTCAAAAAATTTATTTAATAAATATTTAATTATATAGTACAATATAATTGTTATTGCTGTTTTAGCGATAAGTGTATCGATATACTCCATGATGAATAAGCAAACTAAAAATTACAGAAGAAGTAAAATTTGTTTAAATTAACACTAGGACCACCTTCGTAACTTTGGATCGAATATTTGTAAGAACGGTGCATAAATTAGTACACTTCGCGTCTTAACAATAAGTGACAATGTATAGCAAACGGAAAGCCTATTTATATAAGACTGGGAACATAATTTATCCAACGTCAAAGACTGCCTGTAGAATACTAATTTGCATATACATATGACAATGTATGCAAATATGAGTTCCAAGATTAGAGAAAAAAATAATAGAATATAAATCATCTATTTTTAAACAAATCTTGTTTCTTCCCTTTTTTTATTTGATTTCGTATTATACTTATAAAAAACTACGAGGTAATCAAGAAAATCTACGAATAGCAAGAAGTATATTGATATGATCAGATTAAAATAACTTCGTTTTGCATCGTTGTATAAGATTGAGGATTAGTTTTTGTTATTCGAGATGTAACACATAGTTTTTCCTATCTTATGAAATAATACACTAATATGTAGAGACATTTTTACATCTGGTCGCACCTCAGCATTTTAAAGAATGCGTCAAAGTTTTTCTTGGATTATTAGCGTTTTCTCAGAGTTTTGTCAGAATGAACGAATATTTAGCTCCCAGCAACTTTTACACGAATATATATTTATCTACCAGTACAGATGCGATTGAATTGATTTATCGTTTTCGATAATGTCCCTTGCGATAATCGAGAAATAATGGGAGAGTACTTCTCGGTGGAGACACATTTGAATACAGATCCTTTTTATTTATCCCAATCTTATTCGCAAATTCCTAAACTTTTAATTCACATACGATAACGTCAAATTATTAATTATATTCAAACAAAATAAAACTAATTTATATCGACTAAAAAAAACTAATTGATATATTTATATTTTATGACGTACGATTATTTTCACGATCCATGCATGATATTTTGATATTAAAAATATTGGTTTTTATATTAGGCAAGGATAGTTATATTCAAGAATAGAAAAGAATTATAATTTTTTGTAATGTTATTTCACTTGTGTCTGTGATATACTCCGTAAGAATTCGTATATGCTTACGAGGAAAGAATACTTTTATCTCTAATCGTTTTTTATTCTTTTTTTCTCTTTTCCCTCATTATTACAATTGCTCTGTTTAGATGTTGATAATAATAAAAATTATGCTAATGTGTGTATATAAAAATATGCTAATGATGTTGATAATAATAAAAATTATGCTAATGATGTTGATTATACAATTCTACAGTAGACGTAAATAACGTATAAATTTCAATTTATCCACACATAATATCATGTTTAGGCTAGACTAAACGTGTGTTATTACTTTACCATGATGGTCTATTCTCCAAATAAATAATTATTCCTCGAATGAAAGATACTCAATAACTTTTAGATAAAAATGTAACGTGATTTGCTTCTATCGATAAGCAGAAATTCTTTGCAAAGTTACAGGTTTTTACTAAACGAACTTTGAAACGGCATTCGATTCGTGTGCGCGCGGATGTATAGATAAAAGTAAGAAAGAAAGAGTATTTAATTAAATACAATAACGCAAGGCCGTGTATCGTTTGTACGTACATAAGAAAAATAGTAATAGGAGAGAGGGGGTGGTTATTTATATAGAAGGGGGTAGACGATACGACGAAAAAGAACGTGTGGAAGAGAGAGATAGAGATAGTAATGGAGGGGGTGTAAGATGGAAAGGTACAAGCAGAATTACTTTACTCAGGAAGAAAGGAAGGAAGGAAGTTATGTGTAAATTTCAGTCTAATTATAAAAGTAAAACCGCGCGAAATACCACAAACAATGTGACAACTTTTTGTAATGAGTGCCTTCATAAGCGATAATTATGCATTCATTTTTTTAAGAAAATTCATCGCTATATGAAAATATAAGACAAGTATAGGACATACTTTCTATTTCGTATTCACTTTTGTACGTAGCTTTTATTTCAATTATTCAAAATAAAATAAAATCAATTTATTATACGCATTCATTTTATTTTTATTTAAGGGGGAAGAAAAGTGTAAGACGGCGTTTTTACTGTGATTATCGTGAATTTTTTTTACACATATGGAATTCTTATTGATATCGTAAGATCATTTTAAACATATATTTGAGAATATATTCTGAAATTTTCAAAGATTTTCCTCGAAAAGTAACGGAGATATCAGCTGCAGCCCATTGTAGGTCACTATCCGACTTAGCAGTTTGTGTACATCTTGGAGGCTGTAATTTTTATTTTAAATTAATCGCACAGAGAACTTTCTTTTTGAAGTGAAACTTCTTTGCACGCATGAGGGTACAATTTTTACGGATGAAACGCAATAATATTAATATTAGTGACAAGAAAATGTGAGACGTTTTTGTCCGAGAAGAGTGAGAGAGCGAGCGATTGAGACCGATTGAGAAGAGTGAGAAAGGGCGAACGTAGCATGAAGCGAGAGTAGGGAGCAAGCAAGTGAGAAAGATCGAGAGAGAGAGAGAGTGAGATAGAGCGAACATCGCATCACGCACAGTGCCATGGAGCAAGAGATGGGAGAGAGCGAGTGAGAGAGAGCGTGAGAGAAAAGGAGATCGAGAAAAAAACACGCTATTGGTTAATGTATTCGTTTAGTAGTTAAATATTAGAACTTTAGATGGCAATTCTGTCGCATAACGTCTTGTACTAAAGCAAAAGCAGATCTTTTTATTTTTTTTATATGTCATTAGTATATATACAATGTGTAAACATTGAGTTAAATTTATAAATAAAAATTTTGTGATAAATTTGTAAATCGTCCTATACTAAGCAGTTGCTCAGAGTAAGTAATATATTTGTTATCTTTTTGTTAATTTACAATTTTTTATGTAATTAAATTTTTTCAATTAACTTTCTAGAAGAATAATTTACTTTACAGTTAAATAATAATCCAAACATACCAACTACAAATTAAGGAACGACAATAGATGCTATTTTTACAAGATATTTAGATAATGTTGAAACACGAACTTATATTTTGCATATTTTAGTTATCGTAATGCTTTGGTCACAACAATTCCAATAGAAATCGCATCAATTAATGTAAATATCGAAGAAATAAATTAAAAATATTAAATTTATAATTTGTATTAATTTTCGCGCACACTTTTATTATTCTAATTACAATTAAATTCATTAAGTTCCTTACATACCTTCCTTTCTCCCTCCCTAAGCCACGGAAATCTAAAGCTTTTGATTAGTATAAATATAAACGAGATTTAAAAGTTAGCTTGCCAAAGAAGTTTCACTTCTGACATGTGTACTTTGTACGCACACACTTTTTTATATGTGTCTCTTATACGTGAACTTCATTTTCCGTAAAAAAAAACTGATAATAAGTATTTTTAGAAGGGTATGAACATAAAGCATGATTTTTTCCATTTTTCCTACTTTTTTTAGAATAAAAAAATACTTTGAACAAAGATATTGTTAAGATTTTAGTTCAAACAGAGCGCGTTTATATGAAAAAGTTATATACCAGATTTCAAAATGATTAGTGGGAAACTTTTTAGCTAGAATGTACACAAATTGGAAAAAGTTGTTTCGAGAGAAACCGTTTGAAAAAAAACTCGACCGCTCCGTATTATTACATACAACGTGCTCCGACATTTGAATGAAGGATGCTCACATAATCGCTTATAACTTTTGAACGAATTGGAATTTTTACTTGAAAGTTTATTTTTCAATAGTTTTACAAGCGATTTATAAAACAACACAGGTGTATGTACTTATATACGAACGTAAGAAGTTATACTCTTTGGCGTATAACAAAATGTGACGTCTTGCTACGAACATAATTTCTTAACATTATTTTTTTGCCTTTCTAATATTCAATCTCTCTTAGTACTTTTCCACTACGTAGCATACCGGGAAGACTCCTCCCTACTTCTGGCATCTATTCGACCTATTTGTCCTCTACGGCGGTACACGCGCCTTCCAAAAGTGAAATCCCTACGTATGCCTAGACGTACATCCGCTATGCGTTAGAATAAGAAGGACGGATGAGCGTTAGAGAAACGTTAAATCTATCAGCAGAAACTAAATATCTGCGACGGAATAAAGTTAGAAACCGTAGGTGCCAGAGCGATCAAAAATATATATTAAATCATATTAATTACTGCAACTGCATGATATGGCAAATGCAGACTCCGCATATACGACTTCTTGAAATGCTCATGGAACTGATTATGACAGCGCAATGCGCTCGTGGGAATAGGTGCAAGTAAACTCCCATCAGGGATAATGTTAGTACATATAAGAAGCTCTTTTTCAGCCCTGCGTAGTTTTTTCTCTTAATAGTTACAGTCACAATTATCAGTTAACAGTTTTAGGTTTATTCATAATTTTAAGTATTCATCATTTGCTTTTTCTTGCTTGTCATAATTAAGTAATCGTCTTTTCATGTAAACGTTATAAAGTTATTACTGTTCCAATTTGGAAATCCCTTCATAAAAGGTGTTCATCATTGTGCTAAAGTTATTATTTCACGAGAATGAGCTAACTCCGGAAGTTGCCAAACAATTTTTTATGCGATATCGGAGAAATATCGATTTCTACTCTCACTCGCACTTGCATTCAAGGCCGAGAGGCCCAAAGATTGATCAAGATCCTTCGTTCGTGTATTAGTACACACGAACGCTAGCACGCAACTAGCCCTCTCGCGTGTAAAAACCGATGGAGGGCGGGACTTGCTTCCCCACTCTTACAATTACTTTTACCATCTTTCTCTCGCTTATTTTTGCACATACGAAGATAAACCGTAGAACATTTTTTATTCTCAACAACTTTTGTTTGAAACTTTTCTCGATTTAATGCCTAGATTCAAAGATAAAGCTCTTTTATCCTTTTTAACCCTTTTCCTTAAAAACGCGCTTTCCGATTGCAAAAAATTAGCACTATTCGATTTACCGTCGTCGAGTTACCCTTAGATCAAATTTTCGAATTCCAGCCTAAAATTAACGAAATTTTGCCCTTTTTGACTGGCCTAGACGCAATCAGGCCCGGGTTTGAAGTTAGTGGCGAAATACTTTAGCCCAAATCGCATTACAAAAACATTGCGCAATAACCGATACATAGTGGAAAGAGTAGGGAATCATAAAGGCCCTCAGCAAACGACCACGGTGGTCGATTTCATGAAGCCATGGGTAGAACCGAATTCCGACGAAGCCGACGAAGAAAGTGATAGTGTTAAAGACATATCCAAGAGAAGCATCTAAAAATTGTTGTTAAGACTTGTAGTTAAGACGCGAAGTGTACTAGAGTTTTATGCATTGTTCTTAAAAAATATTCTTTCCAAAGTTACGAGAGGTGGTCCTAGTGTTATATTTAAACATATTTTACTTCTTCTGTAATTTTTAGTTTGCTTAATTCATCATGGAGTATATCGATACACTTATTGCTAAAACAGCATAACAATTATATTATACTATAATTAAATATTTAATAAATAAGTTTTTTGAATTTAATATGGTCAAAGGATTCTCGGGACCAAAAGCTTTTCCTCTCATTGGAAACATATATTTGCTTCTTGGGGACATGGAAGGTATGATTGTATTTCATATTTGTCATATCTATACTTATGTTAACGCTGTTAAAGATTTATTTTAGATGTTACCAATAAAATGTTAAAACTATCTACCAAATATGCATCACCATGGCGATTCTGGATAGGTCCAAAATTATTTATAATATTTGATGATCCTAAATATTGAGGTAAAATTCATCAGATTTACCGTAATGCCGTTTATTGAGTAAACGCGAGTTTAATTTATGTTATCTTTGCTTTTTATTTTTGTTTAATTTTTTGTTTTCTTTTTAGATTATAACAAAAAGGTCTAACAGTTATGAGAAAAATCTGATATATGATTTTTTCAAACCGGCTCTGGGTAATGGGTTGTTTACTATTAAGGTAATCAACACGTTCATATGTTATATATATATATAATAATCCAAAGAATATTTTAAATGTCTTAAAAAGGAATACTGGTAAAAGTAGTACTTTTCTTTATCTGAACATATACTGTTTATAGTCTCTCAAAAATATTACGTATAAAATGAATTTTTTTTTTCCTAATTTTTAACTGATGATATAAAAGAGAAACTTCTTCTTTCTTCTTTTTGGTCTCTTTAACTGATGAATATATAAAAGAGAAACAACGTAAGAAATTTAAGTAAGAAATATTCTTTTATTTCAAGCATCAAATTGGGAAATTCATCGAAAAATCTTAAGTCCAGTATTCAAAGAAAAATTTCATTCAACCTATATAGACTCGATATTAAAAAATTCAAACAGACTAGCAAGAATTTTAGAAACTACTAACGGAGAAAATGTAGATATCATGCATTATGTACATCTATGTACTTTAGATATAATATATGGTAAGCTTTTGAAATTCTTAAATGTTTAAATTTTTGTATAAATATAAGTAAGTTAATTAAAATATGTTTTTTTTTGTACTGACAGATAGCTTTTTAGGTCGTGATCTTGATTTGCAGAACAATCCCGAATGCAAATATATGTCAGAGTAATAATATAAAAGAATATTTTAATATTTATAATATAATGCAATTTTATTTCATATTTTTTTCTCTTATTGAAATTTATACTTATTCAGAATCATGGATATTGCTTTTCAAAGGATCGTCAAAGTCTGGTTACATCCTAATATTTTTAACAATTCATCTCTGGGAAAGAGATTACAGAAACTTTTATCTCCCATTAATAAAATCACGAACGAGGTATAAATAAGAAGATTATTCTTATTTTATATTATTTAATCTTATCTGAATATTTTATTGCTAAAACAAAATCACCTATTACTAATGTATATAACTTTCATTCGTCAAGATTATGCGGGAAAAAAAAGAGTCAATGCAAAAAGATAAAATTACTCCAGAATTGGAAGTTTCAGATGAAAGTAGGTAGAACAGTTTAAAAACAAGTTCTATTGTTGATCCATTTATGAGTAGAAAACTTTTATAACAATGTTAAATAATAAATTATATATTTTTCTGAATAAAGGACTAAATACAAGTACATTTCTTGATTTGCTATTGAAATCATTTTATGAGACAGGAGTATATTCGGAACAAGACATTCATGATGAAATTAATACATTGGTTTTTGCAGTAAGTTTTTTTAATTTTAGATTAAATACAATTTTTTGAATCGAGAGTAAACGAGAAATATAATTAGTATTACTTTTCAGGGAAGCGAAACAGCAACTGGAACACTTGCTTTTCTATTTTTAATGCTTGCCACATTTCCGAAGTTCAAGTATGCACAGATAGCATTTAAATAGTATTTAAAAAATCAAATATTTTTATATTAACATTTTATTATATTTTTCTCTTTATTTATTTCTTTCTTTATTATATATTTCTGATTGCAGCAACGAGTATACGAAGAGTTGTACCAAATGTACGGCTCAAGCGATCCCCAAAATGTTCCTATTACACTTCAAGATATTAAAAAATTGAAGTATTTGGAGCGTGTTATCAAGGAGACATTACGTCTCTTCCCTGCTGGTCCTATCATTGGTCGAGTTTTACAAAAAGATGTGAAAGGTATTCCTACATATACTACATGACTACATGTATTATTTTTTACCATTCGCATTATTACTTTATGTACTAATTATATGTGTTTATTTATTTTATTTAGTGGACGAGAATGTGGTAATACCGAAAGATTGTGCTCTAATGCTTACTATATTTACACTTCATAGAAACGATAAATTGGAAGGACCCTTTAACATTTAATCCCGATCGGTTTTTACCAGGCAATTACGATCCCAAATGTTTTTTACCATTCGGTTCTGGAAGAAGAGATGCATAGGTAATACCACATTTTTATAGATTCTTGAATTCATATTCGAAAGAGGTATTTTGCAATATACATATGTATTTAATATCACATTAACAGGTCAAACATTTGCAATGATCGATATGAAGGGAATAGTTGCTACAATATTAAGAAAATTTGTTGTACAAATAGATAATCCAGTAATAGTTAAAGATATTAACCTAAAATACAACGTTACTTTGAAACCAGCGAAACCTATATTATTGAGATTTTACAAAAGATAATACCTGACATTCATGTCAATACTCTGTTCCAAAGTGCAACAGGAATATTTGTGGGCAGACACCTCTCGACGTAACACGGCTCAACTATCTAAAATAAGATATAAAAATTATAAACTGACGTCTACGTTTTCATAGGTTGTGCCTTGTTCGTAGCCCCTACATAACGGCAAACTTGATAGCTGACGACTAGGAGAGGCTAACGAATTCGAAACTAGAAAATAAGAGCAAGCGAGTCGTCGAGTAGGCAAAAATTGCGATAGCAATTTCTAACATTGTTGCCAAAAATGGAAATCTCCTCGCCATAGAGGAAAAGATCGACACTCTTTCGCCAACTCTCCGATAGCTACGTTCAATAAAATCTTTTATTGCTTTTATTTTATTTAACATATATATATTAGTAATATCTTTTTATTTTATTGCTTTACTTGTTAACTTTATATTTCTTTATTTGTTAGAAGCGATATCGTTCAATGTTTTAATATTAGAGTATCTATTACCCTACTCTATATTCGACTTTTGTTCAATATTCTTTATTTTACTTCTTAATTTTACTTTTGTATTACATTGCATGTATAGATTTTATTGCTTCTATTACGTCCTTATTATTATAATTAATCGTATGTATTTTAACTTACTATTCTTTAATATACCACTTCTTATTAAAGTTATATTTATTTTGGCGCGGTTGGGAAAAAATGTATAGATTGAATTTTTACAATGCGTGCGCATCCCGACCAAAATAAACTTCCGAAAGCGATCAATGTCTACCGGTTTTTACAATGCGCTGGCAAAGAGATTTCAAATTTACAGCATGAAATAATTCGATTTATCTTCCTTACATTTAATGTGGACTGATATCTATATTCTGATATTTTTTCAATACTAAATAACGTGCGTGGATTGACAAGGATTTTCTTTAGGATTTCGTGTGGCACTCAACGTTTTAACGATCTATGTATGATCCATAAATATTCTAGAATCTTAGCATATATTCGAAATACGCGCCTCAATTATTTTGAAAATATCGTAGGGAGAATATTCTTTCTTTGTGAGAATATTGAGAATATCAAAATGTTATCGCGCCTCCCTCTCTTCAAACCGTTGCTAAGCACACCATGCTGGGTCCATTCACAAAGATACTCGTTCTTTTCTTCCACTGGTTTATTATAATTATTTCATATGGTGGTGATTGATATTAAAAAAACTGTGAATATTTTCAAAAATATCTGGAAACACATTGACTATTTGATAATATTAGTAATAAAAGTCTTTTTTGAGGTTAACGAAGGTATGTTTCTTATTTTTTAGTTTTAATTCGTTTTATTTCTCCTCTATAGTGATCATCGAATTAGGTTGAAAATGTATAAACTGGATAATACACTGTGCGATTTTTTTTACGCCTTAACAATATAAAGCTAACTCATTTTTGAAAAGATAAGGTTGCGTTTTATTTTATGTTATCGTTACTATTTCTTTTAACTGAAAAAAACCTAAAAAATAAATAATATCTGTTAGAAAAATTAAAAGGAAAATAAACGGATGCTATACGAGTGTATGTGCTACAAAAGATTGAGATAAATAAAAAAAATAATATGTAATCAAATGTGTCTCAAGCGAAAAGTAAACTCCCATTATTTCTTATTATCGTAATCGACAATATCGAAAAGAAATTTTCAATTCCATCTGGCCTGCGCGGAGTAATAAATATATAAATTTGTGTGAAAGATGTTAGGAGCGTAATATTCGCTTCATTCCGGCAAAACTCTGAAAAAACGCTGATGTTTCTCTGACGCAAACTCGATGCAATCTCGAAAAACGCTGATGTGCGATTAGATGTAAATTTTTCTAGCACTATTTTATCGATTAGGAATTCTTCGTTCAATAGTTAGTAAATACGGACGTGCTTATCTACGCTCCCGAAAATATAAGTATTTAAATAATAAATACGTTGAGATACACAGTATAACATAAGTTAGGTTTACATGGCAACTTCAAGGTCAAGTGACCAGTGTTGTAGCGAGGTAACACTGCACCCACGCGGGTAACCGCATGTTTAATCCTATGGCAAAAAAGCTTTGACCATGAAAATTAATAACATCCCACCTCTTAAAATAGTTAATAAGGAGAGCAGGTATATTATTAGAATAAAAGCTAATATCGAAATAGGTCAACCATCGATGGAAACAAAACAATCCTCTAAACTTGCTCGTACAGAAATGAGAATAATCAAAATAGATAATAGAAACTCGTGTATGGAAAGTGATATGGATACAGACTCCGAAGATTCGCAAATCTAGATTCCCGCTTACATAGTTCAAAAAGCGCAAGATGGTGAACCAAAAAACAGTAATAATAACTCTTCCGCATTATTACCTACAAAATGGCTTCTAAACATACCCATAAGCAACTCTTATGATCTACTCGTCCAGTCAACAAAACCAAAAAATACTACCGAAAAATTGGAAGGTAAAAATGCAGTAAAACCACCACCAATATAAATTGACGCGGAAATCATCGACCCTCTGATCGAGTTATTGAATGAGACAGCTGAACAAAATAGCTATGTAATAAAACAACTTATAGAGAACAAAGTTAAAGTTCAAACTACTCCATCAGATACGATCAGAAAGGTAATAAATGCACTAAAAACTTAAAACTTGGATACCACAAGTATCAAGAAAAAAACGAGAAGAGCTATAAAATCGTAATTGAAGGACTTCATTCCAAGTCAAATACAGTTAAAATAACAAATGAATTACACAAACTTGGTCACAAGGTAAGATGAATAAATAATATATCAAAATTCAATACCAAACAGCCGCTACCTTTATTTTTTATCGAACAGGCTCCTCAGAATAATAAAAAAAACATATACGACATTAATACCCTGCTTAATACAATAATTAAAGTCGAACCACTTAAAACTAAAAGAGAAATACGTCAATGCAGACGATGCCAAGCTTATGGAAACACAAAAAATTATTGCAACAGAAATCCTGCCTGTTTAAAATGTGCAAAAAAACATTTAACAACACTCTGTCCTCAAGAGGGCAAAATCGAAAACCTCATATGTGTAAACTGCAACGGTAATCACCCAGCAAATTATAAAGGATGTCAGACGAAAAAACTACTACAACAAAATTGTTTTCAACGTTAAGAAAAAAAGTATTGGTAAAACCTATTCTAGACGATACTTACAAGGAAATTCCTTACTATAAACAAAACAAAAATGCACAACAGAGATAAAGTACCAATATATGAACACACTGAATCAAGAAGAAGCTACGCTAAAGTGACCAAACGAGCACACACATAAAAAAGACTTTAACACTGATGAGAAATCGAACATTAAAGAATTATTAAAGCAATCAATTAAAACTACCGAAATCAAAACACTCACGATAATAGAGTAAAATTCTCTCTTCACACAACAAACGCAACAAATTACCACAATGCTATACGCCCGAACGTTCTTAGAAGTTTCATTTACATTATTCAGCGCCTGGCGATAGGCAATACTTTCGTACTTTTGTGTAATAAGTGGCAATCGACTAATAGAAGCTTTTAAAAGAAATTACCGTGCGCATTCGATACATTTTTTCAAAATTTATGAACGTTTATGAATATCTATGATTCCTCTATTTGTAAAACAATAGTCTTGTTGGAGCTCTCTTTAGGGAGGAGATACAGTTAGAGGAGTGAAATTTGTAATAATTGTTTTTTATAATAATTAAGTTTGCTTATAAAACTGATTAACAGAGTTTATATTATGATTCAACTTAACTTCTACAATATTTCAAAAATAAATATTAATTATTTATATAAAAATATCGCCATCTTTGTTAGACTCCGTTTCGCAAGGAGTGCTTTGCGGTGACATCAGAACATCTTACTGGATCATCAAAAAAAAAAAAAAAATATAAATTATTAGTTTTATAATAAATCTAGTTCTTTTTTAAAGGTTTTTTTTGAAAATTAATAAAATGACGGTTTTTGTTATTGTTTTGATTTTCGGCAGAAAAATTGAGTCTATTGTAAAAATAAATTGAAGTTTTTCATCTAAATGAAAATCCTTCGATGAAGAATCAGTTTTTAGTGCTATTAATAAAGAGTCAAATTCATTCTTAAAATCCATCGAGTTGTTATTGAATTATAGTGGTCACCAACTTGACAAACATAGTTTGGAGAAAAAGGCATTTAAAGATTTTTGATGTGGATACGGTATTATATTTTCGTAACATTTGGCGCTATATGGATGAAGCTAAACTTTTTTATCTATTTTGATCCGCTGAATTCAAATTTCACCATTTTTTGGCGAAAAGTGAACATTCAATTCTTTATAGCCGATTGTTTAAACAAGTTTTCAAAAAGTTATAGTTTATCGAGATGAATTATTTTCTTTTCATATTTTGGACAATTGCACAACGAAAGTATTCTATAAAAAATCTTGCTAAAGCTTATAGTTTTTGAATCATAAATTTTTGAAAATTTCTAGAAAAGTTTTCCTATCTTACACTTAATTTATGTACTTATAGAAATACTAATTAAATAATTACTTACATTATTATATACAAGAAATGTTATCGTTAATACAATCATCACGTGATATTACAATTTTAAATCTCGAACCACGTGTGCTTACTGTCTGAAATTTCACATCCACATTACACTATTTTCCTATTGCAAGATTCGAAATGGTCGTAATACAGAAACAAAGTTTATTATTTTATATTCAACCAACTATCTTCAGGTACATCATCTTCTATGTCACATTTTAATTTTTTAGCTAATGAACTTGTAACACTTTCCACATTTTCGCTGTTTTCGAATTGAAAACACTTTTTGTTGTTTCCACAAGACTATTCATAAATATAATAGGCGTATCGAAAACGGTTGCTTGCTCCTTCTGTCCGCTACCTATCAATTGTAGAATGTCTCGGAAACTATTCATCGGATTACCTTCAAATTTTCAGAGATATTTTTGAAACGTACTTTAAGAAAATGTAAAAAAAACAATTCTATTTTTTGAAAATCTTGACTGAATCTCACCACTTAAAAGAAACTAAGCACTACGCTGATCTTTATAGTAACGGAATATAAGAATAATTATATTTATATAAAATATAATTATATATATATTTATATTATTATTAAATAATAACTTTATTTTTAAGATAAATAATAACTTAAATAAGTTATTTAAATCAATTAAATTATTTACAATTCTAATAAGTTTAAATAATAACTTTATTTTAACACAATAATAACTTTATTTAATAATAATAATTGAATTCGTATTTTTTTCTATATTACCTTCTTTTACCTTTACAATGTGGAAGTATGGAAGATTAAGTTTTTAAAGTTAGACAGAGTTGAGAAAACGCGTGCACAGTACGGAAAGTGAAGATTATTTGATGATCATACGAACATACACCTATCGTTGTTTGTTTCATTTCCTACTCTCTTTCCCCTCCATTAGCTTTAAAAATAGCAAGTTAAAGCACATTTCATAGATTAATCAAAACCTTCTACGCATTCTATAGATTTACCGGAATATATACATTGACCATAACATACAAAAAATGATATCGAAAAAATGGATTGGTTCGCGTACTTCGTTTAGGGGCAAAAACGTTGAAAGAAAATTATATTACCGCTGCTGATAATAAGTTTTATAAAGAATCGTTTCCACATTTTTTCGGCGTTCCGAAAAAATTTCTTCGCTTGGTGCCGGCTGCGTTACTTCGGATTACTTCTCTTACGATTGGCCGTTCTCGGAAGTAGTAGCTCGGTATGACGGTCGAAATTTCGACGTTTTCTCATGAATTTTTTTAAATTTGAAAATAAAATGCAATCGTTTCGAAATTTTTACATGTTTTCATAGGTGTCTTGAAATGTACAAAATAAATTTTTTTAATTAATTTTATATTAATTCGTCAATAATTTTTTCCGTCTAAGTTGAGCCCTCGAAAAATAGTTGAATTGTTTCGGAGAAGCACACAATCTTCCGTAGTCATTTGAAATACAAAATTAAAGAGACTATTTTCTAAAGGCTCTATTCTAATGAACTATTTAATAATATGCATATTAAAAAAAAAATAAAAATAGCGGACTTTTAAAAAAAAGGTTTTCAAAATTGAATTTTTCTTTTGATAAATTTTGTAAAAAAGTTAATTTATCATAAAAAATGTAATGTTTTAAAAGTTATGTATTTAGCTATGTGTGTTTAAAATTACAGGTTCAATTTTTAGCATAATCGGTGAGTAGTTTTAAATCAGTGCTTTCCCGAAATTCCGTAAACGTGATTTCGAGAAAAACGCGTTCAAAGTTTTTTATATTCATACAAACTACAGCGCGCTTGTTTCTTTTGGCTATAATTTTGAAAATATTCTACATTTTGATCAGAAACCTTTAGAAAATATTTTCAAGATGTTTTACTTGCAAAAAATGTAAAAAAATTAATTAATTTTTTAAACCCGTTACACCGACCTACTACCTAAAGTTATCGAGAAATACATAATTTATGAACGTTCATGAATATCTATGCTTGCTCTATTTGTAAAACATACAGTCTTGTTGCAGCCCGCTTAAGGGACATCACTAGTGCGAAATTTTGAAAAGTCGATTTTGTTGTTGTTGCATATTTCGATAGTCTATACCTTTAAAAATAACTACAAAATTTCAAATGTCTATCTCAAATAGTTTTTGAGTTACTCCATCTGAAGAACAACATACTCTTACCGTACAATATCAGTAACTTAAACTTTAAACGCGTTTTTCTCGAAATGACATTTTTCAAATTTAATGCAGTTATAATTTGAAGACAAATCATCCGATCGATTTGATTCTTTTTGCAGCTTCTTTTATATATGTTTCTCCTACCAAGAACCTCCAGTTTTTCGATCGAATATAAAATGTAATTTTAAAGGCCAAAATCATCAAATTTTCGTCAGTAGTTTCGGTACTGTTTTGAACCCTGGAAGATTGCAAATAACTTGCTGAATTTTTAATTTTTTGATCCAAAATTTTTATTATGTACTTATATAAATTCACAATATTTCCTTTAAATATTAAACATTTCATGCAGTAATTTTCTTCAAAAAAATTCCCAAAATCACCTTTTCAGGAGGTTACACTAGTAATCCTGCCCCTTTATGATTTTTGAATGTCCGAATGCGACTTCGTGGTAAAGCGCTAGAATGGATGCATTCGCGACCTGAATTTCTGGAAACCAACCTAAACGATTTGATGGAGAGATTCGAAAACATGTTTTATCACCGGCCCAGTAAGTTAGTTTTTGAACACCGGCCAGATAGTAAAATGATCCATGTCAACGCTTTAAGTGGACATCCTCTTCCATTATTAGTTTTGCGTTGATTATGACTGGCCCGAACAAGCCTAATGGGTCAAAAACTTGCGCGATTTCTAGAAACTATATTTTGTTTGCTTATCTTGTATGGATTGCTCTATTGTTTTACCGTATAATCTATGGTATTCTCCACGGCGTTCCAATTTACTCCCAGCGTTTTAATAGTGCTCGAAACATCTAAACTTTCGAGCTTGTTATTGGTTGTGTTATTAAGACCTCTCAAAATTTCCGCGTTATTAGAATCCCATTGTCTCAATTGCATTCCTGCTTTATTTGTTAGGTTAATAGGCTCGTCGCGGATTTGCTTCGCTTCGGTACAGTATGAGCTCCCGTCAAAGGTCGTCTACATAGAAATCTTCCTTTAAGATGACGGAAGCCCTTGGATATTGTTCGAACTCTTCGTTGGCAGCTTATGCAGGGTGCGAGTTGCTAGAAAAGATGCAGATGCCGTTCCGTTTATTACCGTGTTTAGTCTGTAGGTTTTCATCGGCTCATTTTCATGTTGACGCCAAAGAATATTTTAATACTTGCGGTCACGCGAATCCATTATTATTTTTGTCTGTACATCTTTGCTATGTCCGCCGTGAGTGCGAACGCGTGTGATCGAAATCTTGAACCAAATTGTGAACAGATCTTCTTGAATGGTTGGATCGACCATAATATATCGTTTAAGATAGACCGTTATTCGATTTTGCAGACGCGTCGAACACTACCCGAACGTTCGTGGTTAGGCTAGATTGTTTTATTACTGCGTGTGGGGTAAATAATAGCCGTCATTACGGCGGGGGGGGAGTGGATTCTT
Source organism: Polistes fuscatus (assembly GCF_010416935.1). Classification (NCBI taxonomy): domain Eukaryota; kingdom Metazoa; phylum Arthropoda; class Insecta; order Hymenoptera; family Vespidae; genus Polistes; species Polistes fuscatus. The sequence continues at coordinate 283 of NW_025113166.1, read as the reverse complement.
TCCATGTGACTAAATTTTCGCATTCGATAGAATTCCGCATATTCCTTTCGCCTCTCCGGTTTGCCATTCTAAATATGTCTAATGTATGTAATCTTCTAACGCATTATACTATGAATCGTTTTAATTGATTTATGTCTCCCTAAATGCAATCTCACGACATACCTACCCTTTGTCCGCGCAAAGTGTTGGTTTTGTAATTATTTTCGCAGCATTCCTCTTCGTGAGACCTGTACTTTTTTCTGGTGTTCGTTCGATGCGCCAAAATTTTTCTACTTGATCGTGC
>NW_025113165.1:0-105290 GCF_010416935.1 Polistes fuscatus | reverse complement strand
CGTATCGTAATTATGCGCACAAATCCAAATAATATATATAAATGACAAGAATTTTTAAAATTTTCGTATAATGACAGGAGGACAATCACAGCCGTTGGATAGTACAAATCGTCACTAGGACGTGACACCTCCCCCCTTAAAGAAGAAGCAACCAGGAAAACTATTTTCTGGTGCTTCGTAAAGGATCAGAACTATTTGGGAGATCGTCTTCTAAATTAAAACGTACATGCTTACCCGAATTTTGAGGTGTGCGAGGTCGCTTGTGATTTGAACTCCCGGTTGTTCTGATACGATTTCTCCTAATTCTATTCTTACATCTTTTGGTACCTTGACGCTTCGTTCTGTTTTTCAGATGTAATAATAAGTTAGTCACATCCCCCAAATGGCGCCCAAGGAGGTGCATGCTTCGAGCTGATCTAAAATTTCCGTTATATTTGGAATTGGGTAAGCGTCCCAATGGTCTTCTCGTTTAAATTACGATAATCTATTAACATTCGCCATTTGGGATTACCCTTTGAATCCGATTTTTTTGGTACGATCCATATCGGAGAGTTATATGGTGAAAGAGAAGGCCGAATTATACCGTCTTTAAGCAATTCCAAAGTTTGTCTTTTTACTTCTTCCTTGTGAACCGGAGGAAATCTGTACTGTTTGGTATGAACGGGAGCATTGTCGCTAGTAATGATTTTGTGCATTAATATGTCAGTACACCCGAGTGGTTCGCCCGGTAAATAGAAAATGTCTGCATTCTCTTTTATTAATTTGCAAACAGACCGTGCCTCTTCTAAATTCAAGTGATCGAGGCGGAGAAGAGCCTTGACGGATTCGGCTCGAGAGGAGGTAAGGGAAGGTTTGGCCTCAAGAGTATTTAACTTGGGAATCTTTTCTCCATTCTTTTGGTAAAAATGGTATGGATAAAGATAGGACCTCGGACGTGTCAGGATTGTCAGTTTCATTACTGGTATTGGATCCTGAATTTAGAAGGGTATCTTCTTTAAAGTCCGAAAGTTCTAAACACGGGATTTCAAACATACATGGTTCCGACGTAGTGTTTGAAATCTTGAAAAATCCTTTACCGTTATTATTTTTAATTAAAGCCTCGCCAGCATAAATACCAGCTGGAAGCTGTAAGCGGGGCATGTAACCTTCTGAAATTTCCGTATTTTTAACGTAGCAGTAGGAAATTTTGGACGAACGTGACGGAATGCAAATACTTTCGTTTTTCAAAAAGGGTACTGACATATTCGTAAAATTTAAACATCCGAGGGTATTGTCGATAATAGCGGATCTGGATCCTAAGAAATCCATCCCTAAGATACCGTCGAAATGAATGGGGAAGTTCTCGTCGACTACGTGAAATAAAACGTCTTCCCCGAATATGCGAATAACTGAAGTACCCAAAGTACTCTGTTTCTCAAGAGTTATTCCTGTCAATTGTAATATGTCCGTCTTGTCAATTTCTGTCAAAGGTTCAATACAATTTTTCTTAAGCAAATTTATTTCAGCGCCAGTGTCAATCATAAGTGTCACTTGTCCAGTCAGTCGAGGTGAGACCCCTGTGACACAAGGGGATTCCCACCTTGGGTTATACCTTACTTGCTTGATTGAGACGGTCCCGCTTTCGGACTCGGGCTCTGTGGACGCTGTTTCGGTGTCGGGGAACGACGAGCGTCGTCCGTCGCTCCCTTCACCCCGTTTCCCGGATTCCGTTTGTCTAATTGATATTTTAATTTCCGACAATCAAATATTATGTGTCCTAAGTTTTTACAATAAGAACATTTCTTTGGACTTTTGTATCCCGTCTTTGTTTGGGATGTAGGACGATTTGGGGAGGTACGACCCGACTTATTTGAATTATCCTGTCTTTTTTTTATACATCTATCTTCCGTGTGTCCTTGTCTTTGACAGTAGTTACATACCGCCTTTTTAAAACAGTCATCTTTTTTATGACCCGGCCTGTGACAGTGCTCGCAGACTATGTTTTCTTTAATTTGTCGTATATTAGCCACGCGATTTCTAGATGTAGGTGAGGCGTTTCTTTTTGCATCGTCTTTAAATTGCCTGTCGATTTTTAAAACACTCATCAAAGCTGCACGGAAATCTGTAAGCTTCTCGAAACGTATCGCGGTACGATAATTGTCTGGTAACCCGCGAATGAAGGCGTCGAGGCCTTCTTCTTCGATTCTTCTTTCCACTCTCCTTTTAAGACGACCGACTTGTTTCGCTTCTTCTTCTATTATCGATTGTGTTAACTCCCTAATTCGACTAAAATAATCTAGGACGTGTTCTTCCGATCTTTTAAATTCTGTAGCTAGTTGTCCCCTAAAATAATTGGAACTGTGTGTAGGCGAGAATGCGTCTTTAAGTATTTCAATTAATTGTTCGACTCTTGTAAATTTAAGACCTTCTACCACTATGTACGCGTGTCCGATTAATTTAGATACGATCAAACTGGTTAATGATGTCTCTGTTTCGTCAGTATAGTCGGACGGAAGAGAATCCAATACCCTTCTACAGGCTCTTATGAATTTCGAAACTGGAATATTATTGCCGTCGAATTTTGGTACAGCTTCTGCTATTTCCCGTAATTTTAAGGATGTATTCACCGTTCGTGGTGCGGGTAGGGGTGGAGAATTCTGATTAACTCTCCTTAAAGATTCCAATTCGCGTCTTAAATACTCGATTTCTGCTTGTTGGTCGTTATTAGTTTCTACCCTGGTTGAATTTAAATTTTGTCTCACGGATGGGTGTGGAGAGTCTGGTCGTGATATGTTAGGTTTTCGGGAGAGTGTGACGTACGGATCTACCGGCGTTGGTACCCTTTTGTAGCCACGAAACTCACCAACGTCCGCACCTAAGGATCCCTGTAATTCATTCTCCCTAAGTTCGAGTTGGCGAGCCCTTAACTCTATCTCTTTTCTTTGAGATCTTAGTTCTTCATGCTGTTTGCTTAAATCGATCTGCATCCTAAAAAGTTTCTCTTAGTATTGTACGATTTCGTCAATTTTTTTATTTAGTATAAACTCTTTTTCCATAATCCCTCCTTCAATACCTGCTAAGTCTTCGAGGGATAATTGTGTGTCAGATCTGACGTGTCCCTGTTCATAATAATAAAGAAGAGTATCTTGAAAAAGACTGCTCTTTTGTTGAGGTTCGTTGACGTATAATGAAGACTGTCTTGAAAAAGACTTGTCTTAAACGAGAAGTTGTTGTATTGGAAGAGAGACTTTCTAGTAAAATTTTATAAGTACAAAATATTCAAGATTTATATGTTAAGAGTAGAGTTTATGTGTTATAAGTATAAGGGTTGCCGAATAGACTGACTGTGAGGAGTCTCTAAGCTCCCTACGTTGGGTCCCGTACGGCTGGGTGGGAGGTACCCCACTCGCGCTAGGTGCTTCCTCCACTACCGACCCTTACCATCCCGTGGGAAAAGAATGTGCTGATTTTTTAGTTTTGCACGTGCGAAAATATTAGTTATCATTAAGCGCTAAACCGCTGTCGTCAGCTGGGAATGGAATTTGCCTCAGAAAAATATCAGTTGCTATCAACCGCCAATTCTCCGTAGCGACTAAGGTGTCAAGTTACTATCAGGCAGAAATTCTCGGAACTGCACGTGCGCCTTATTACGACGGTAGAAATTTTATGTGCAAGCTAGCATTCACCACTTTATATAAATGTTACTAACTATTTGTTTTATTAATTATTAATAATTGTCGGAGTTTACTCCTAATTAGAAGAAATCTTAATTAGAAGAAAGATGAAATATATAACAATGTTATTTGCAGCAATCATTTAAATAAAGTTAAATGCTAGTAGTAATTGTTATATTATCTGAGTGTTAAATAATAAGTGTCGGTAAAGCAGGTTTTCATATGAACGACAATTGACATATATTTTATTATTACTGTTAAAAATGATAATTATCGATGGTCGTTCATAAGAGTGCCTAATACAAAATAGGATTACAGTGAATATAACATAAGTTATCGTGCGGTTAAGAGTACTTAATACAAATAGGATTTATAGTGAATATAATATAAGTTATTGTGCGGTTATTTGTTATACAGAGGTAAATTAACAGTAATCGTATCGTAATTATGCGCAAATCCAAATAAATATATATAAATGACAAGAATTTTTTAAAATTTTTCTTATATATGACAGGAGGACAAATCACAGCCGTTGGATAGTACAAATCGTCACTAGGACGTGACAGGAAACAGACATCTGAGTTGCTGAGAGACGGAATAATTAGGCCATCTCTCTCACCGTACTATTCTCCAATATGGATTATACCTAAAAAGGCGGATTCCAAAGGAAATCTCAAATGGCGGATGGTGATCGATTATCGGAACATAAATGAAAAAACAGTAGGGGATGTGTATCCTATACCCAATATAACCGAAATATTAGACCAACTCGGTGCGGCAAGATATTTTTCGACATTTGATTTGAAATCTGGATTTCACCAAATTAAAATGCATCCGGATGACCGCGAAAAGACAGCGTTCTCGACCCCGTACGGTCATTTTGAATTTAGTAGAATGCCATTTGGCTTAAAAAACGCTCCAGCAATTTTCCAAAGGTTGATGGATCATGTCTTGACCGGTTTACAGGGCGAAGAAATGTTTGTTTATTTGGATGATATCGTTCTTTACGAAAGGTCACTTAGCGAGCATGAGGCGAAATTTGATAAGCTCGCGCAAAGACTCCGTAAGGCCAATTTGAGGTTACAACCTGATAAGTGTGAATTTTTAAGGCGGGAGGTAATCTATTTGGGACACATCATCGGAGAGAACGGTGTTTAACCTGATCCAAAAAAATTAGACGCTGTCAGAGAATTTCCGCGACCGAAAAATGCTAAATCTGTTCGGCAATTTTTAGGACTTGCCGGATATTATAGAAGGTTTATTCCTGCCTTCTCTAAGGTTGCTAAGCCGTTAACAGATTTATTAAAAAAGGATGTTTTATTTCGCTGGGAAAGTACCCAAGAAAATGCATTTTGCTCGTTACGGGATTCATTGGTCAAGGAACCGATACTGCAGTTTCCAAATTTTAACTTGCCCTTTAACGTAACAACGGACGCATCCAGTTATGCAATTGGTGCCGTCTTGAGTCAAGGTCCTGTCGGGAAGGATCTGCCTGTCTCATACCGCTCGTGAATTTTGAATAAAGCAGAAATAAATTACTCCACAATTGAAAGAGAACTTCTGGCAGTAGTATATGCAACAAACTATTTTAGGACTTATTTATACGGCCGAGAGTTTACTCTGATAACTGATCACAAACCGTTTGTTTGGCTGAAGTCAATTAAAGATCCGACTTTGAGACTCGTAAAATGGAGTTTGAAGTTAGCTGACTATTAGTTTAAAATCGTGCATAAACCTGGAATTGCTAATGCCAATGCAGATGCCTTATCCCGAAATCCAACGGAGACGAGGGGCGTACTCCCTGTATATGCGGACGATTCGGACGACAGCCCGATTGGGTTCAATGTTAGACGCGCAATGACAGAAAACGAAGACTATGACCTCGACGAAACAGCTGATGGGACGGACGATCTCGACGTGACGTCACCTTCAACAGCTGACGCAAAGATAACGAAAACAGACAATGAATACTCTGACGTCGAGAGTGCCAGTGACTCAGCTGATTACGATAAATTATTCTCTCCGTACACACCGACGAGAATAGACATGCGTTTCAGAATGATAACGGAAAATGTGGGCGAGACAAGGGACTCCCTGAATTTAAGGCGAGATAACTTGATAGTTTTTATGGATCTTAGCAGTACACCTTGTGACGAGGGCGCCAAACTTTTGAATAAAGCCAAACGGCTCCCGAAATAAGAACAATTAGTGTTAGCTCGCGCTAGGGTAACTAACATCGGAAAATATATACTAATAATAATACCTATAAAAGAACAAGCTGAGAACTCTACAAAATTTGAAACTCTAGTAGAAGCAATTGGCGCTTTACTTTCTGTTACCCGTGAATTGGGCCTTAAATCTGTAAGTATTTCTAAGACAAATAATATCGATGGCATCCCATGGTCGCACGTCCAAAAGAAACTTCAAAATACCTTCGAATCTGAAATTTGCAAAATTATAATCTGTCTTAATGAAATTCTAATCCCAGAACAGGAAAAGCGTGATGACATTCTTGCAGAATGCCACTCTTCGGCTATCGGTGGACACAAAGGCGTAACAAAAACATATAACAGAATTAGGCAAAAGTATCATTGGTCAAATATGAAAGGAGACATACAAGAATGCATTAGAAATTGCGAAGGTTGTCAATTAAAGAAATTAGTTCGAATAAAGTCTAAGGAGCCAATGATACTAACCGATATGCCAGGAGCGGCATTCGACAAAATTGCCATGGACATTGTTGGACCACTTCCGGAAACAAAAAAGGGCAATAAATATATTCTCACTATACAAGATTCATTAACAAAATTTTTCATTGCAGTAGCTCTGAAGACAGCTACATCAGTTGATATTGCGGAAGGCATGGTCCATAATTTTTGTAATATATTCGGAGCGCCACGCTCAATTCTGACTAAATAAGGAAAAAATTTCACAGGCTCCCTACTAAGGGCAATTGCTAAACAATACTGTTGTAAGCAAATAAAAACCACAGCATTTCATCCACAGTCAAATGGATCACTTGAGCGTTCGCACATTGTCTTAATAGAGTATTTAAAACAATTTATTAGTAAGAAGAGCGAGTGGGATAAATTGCTCACTCACGCTATGTTCGCATATAATACTAGCACACATGAGGGAACTAGGTTCACACCTCATGAATTGGTATTCGGAAGACAAGCGAATGCTCCTTCGGGAGAGGTGCTTACTAACGTTGCCCTGGAAAATACCTATTTAGAATACTATTTAGATTTCTTCTTCTTCTTCTTCATTCTTTAATTTAGGCAAGTTGCCTGTTTCGTAACGACGTTTTTCTGCCTATTGCACTGTTAAATTGTCGCACCATCGTTTTCGTGGGCGCCCCGCACTTCTGCGGCCAATCGGTGATTTATTCCGTGCAATTCTGCCGATTCTTGTTGTCCATTCTGCTAATAGACAGAGTGTCGTTTCTATGAGCCGCAAATTTTTTTACGTTGGGTAGGGAGCTAACCTGATCCAACAACCTTCCTCCTTTTCCCGGGCTTAGGACCGGCAACATGATCGCTGACCTTGATCCGTCCAGCGATCATGCAGGCGGAGTTACTATTTAGATTTAGTTCATAAAATTAGGTCAGCCCAGAAAATAGCAAGAAGGAACCTGGTGGGCGCGAAAATAAAATCCAAATTTTATTATGTTCGAAATGCTCGCGGCCAAAAACTTGAGGTCGGAAATAACGTTTATCTGTTGAAGCAACCAACTTCTAAGTTTGGAAACCAATACACTGGCCCCCTCCAGATTCTAGAGATTCTACCTAATAATAACATAAAAATTAGTTATAAAAATAGAAGTAAGACTGTCCATCGAGACAAAGTAAAATTAACTAGAAATAAAAATTCGGAAAATCCTTGCAAAATTATCACATATATATTTATGTAAATGTCCTTTCGTATGAATCTATTATAAGAAGTTTTTGTAAAAACTTGTACATCTGCGACAGAAAGGATGCATTCCGAACTTTACTGCATCATCATCGGTTACGTCACCATAGCTTCGGCATTGTTGGGATACGATTGCGGCGGGACAGCTGCGAATATAACATCTGTGTCACTGCTGGAGACAGGGGACTGCAATCTCGCCACCACAACACCCAATAAGACAAAGACGTACATACAGCTGTTGCAGCTGACTGACTACGATACAACACCGGTATACCAGTGTCAGATTGAAGTTGACCGTGTCATTTACTACTGCGGCATGAGCTCACACATATCAGCTGTTCATAACGGGCGCCGCGTATATCTGATGGACGTGTCTGACGACGTTTGCAAATCAATCATTAATACCAGTACGCTTTCCTTAAATTCGTTCACTCAGTTAACCAGACTTCGCGTAAATACGACCGATTTTCGGAGTGTTACATTATCAGGCTCTATAGCCACTGACGGTAAGTGCCTCGGCACACAATATGCACATACTGACGGAACATGGGACGGTGTAGTTGTGCAAAGTGTTGTACGAACAAATATTAGAACATATACGGGAACAGTGAGAGTGAAAGATGATGTGATCTCACTAAGGGGAAATGTGCGGTGCACCTTTTCAGAAGGAACGTGCCTCACGGACGAAAACGGGAGTGCTTTTTGGAAAATAATTCCTAAATCGGCGTGCAACTTTGAACAGTACACAGCCTTGTACGAAGGCACAGCAACGAAAATAGTTTCACCTGTCACCATTTCACTATTGTCAACAATGTATACGGTGACAGAGGGGGATACGACTTTCGCATTGATTAGCAAGGAAGAACACCATTTCTGTGGGTATAGTTTGATCACGACGGAACATCCGAAGCTATTTATTTTAGAGACACAGCGAAGAAGAACGTTCACATCAAAGGCGAAAATAACACCCAACAATATGGATTTGTTCGCCTACGTGAACTCGAAATTTGTGTACGTAGAAAAACATCTTTGTGACCAGTTAGAAATTCTATACCACAGTGTACTACAACAAAGATGCAATCTGGAACAGCAAGTCATTAGAAATGCGTTAGCTTTGGCAACAATCCTTCCTGATGTCTTTGCGTATACGATAATAAAAAAACCGGATACATGGCAGTGATAGGCGGTGAAGTTGCACATATTATCAAATGCACCCCGGTTCCTGTAAGGGTGAGACACGCGGGAGAATGTTACCGTGAACTCCCAGTAACATATCAAAACACCAGCATGTACCTTAAACCAAAATCCAGAATTTTGGTAAGTAAGGGTACCGAAGAATTTTGCAACGCACTACTACCGCAGGAATATCTGGTCGAAGGTGTTTGGTACCAGTTGCTGCCAAAGCCGACTTACGTAAAGGATGCACAAATTTTGGAACCAGACACGAAAGTGTTGTGGAAGTATACCGACGCAGGATCCTTGGCAACGAGTGGTATTTACTCACAAGCAGATCTGGACAACCTTAGGGACCACGTAATGTTCCCTATAGAACAGCCTTCAATACTGAACAGTATTGCCAGGGGGGCAACCTGTCAAAAAGTGCAAACAGAATCACTAAACTTTATGAACTTTGTGAGTAAGAACGAATTTAACAAATTTGCGGAAAGTGTTACTTCGAGAGTTTGGAACGGAATTTTGAAATTTGGGTTAGTCAGTGCGGCAATATTAGGGGTTATATTTATATTTAAAATAATAAAAATAGTCGTTGATTCTATCTTGCGTGATTACGCCCTACACACGGTATATGGGTGGAGCATCCATCTATTGGGTGCTATTTGGAGCTCAATAACGTGCCTACTCCTCCAGTTAAGGAACAGCAAGGATCGCCGGACTGCATCAAGGTCAGCAGAGGAAACTGAACTCCGTGAAATCACCGCGGAGCAGTCCGAAACAGTAAGTAGTGTAGCCAATAACAGTCAACCAACTAGGGCTACAATCAGCTCGCAAACCGAAGAATAATCTGGTAAGCAATTGCGGTCTTACGCAGACGACCAAATCCTTCAGAAATTTCGCTCTTTACGAAGCACTAGAAAATGAATTCCCACGTGCTTCTCTTAAAGGGGGGAGGTGTCACGTCATAGTGACAACTAATTTCGAAATTCAAGTATATATCGTAAATCCGAATTTTGCCATATTTCTATATATTTAGCGTTAATATTTGCTTTTTCTACATTAACAAAATTTGTATTTATATTATATTTTTATACTACAATATTTTAGTACTCAATATTTTTCTCTACATATTGATTAGTTCGCGACATAAATTAGTCTACTGCAACACCTTTATTAGTTCGCTTCATAAATTAGTCTACTGCAACACCTCGATTAGTTCGCGTCATAAATCAGTCTACTGCAACACCTTGATTAGTTCGCGTCATAAGTTAGTCTACTGCAACACCTTGATTAGTTCGCGTCATAAATAAGTCTACTGCAACACCTTGATTAGTTCGCGTCATAAATTTGTCTACTGTAACAATTTGATTAGTTCGCGTCATAGATTAGTCTATTGCATACATTCGTATCATAAACCTTAGTATTTTTGACGGTTTTTACAATTTAATATCTATTACCGTGGGTCGATCAGTAAGACCCAACACCGTAAGTCGAGTATTTCGCGTCGAACCTTTGTCTACTATTTCCGCGTCGACTGAGTTCGATATTTGTTTCTGAGTATGACAATTGCTATTAGGTTCGACATCTGTTATTGAGTTCGACATCTATTACTAAGTTTGTTACGTTTGTAACCGAGTTTTTCGATATTTGTTTCTTAATCTCTACATTTATAAAAGTTTCTACATTTGCTACTATCCGTGTTCGTATCGTGAGTTTATACTGTGCATAACTTGTGTTGTTTATTTGTTAAAGTTTACTTAAGAATATACTGTTATTTTACCGAAAGTTTTTGGAATTGTTTTCGAACCAAACAACTAAGCTCCTTTTCACACCTGATTCCTTGTACCTATCTTCAAAATTCAACGCTAGCACAATTGGAATTAAGGAACTCCGGAAATCAGCACAGGGGACCACATTCCGAGGATTCCCTAAAATCATAGAGCAATATTAACATCAAGGTAAGTTGTCATCTCTTTCTCATTACAGGGGTTAAGTTCCACTTCTGGCCCAGATCCTGGGTAAAGTACTGGCTCTACAGGCTGACCCAAAATAGGGCATTTATTCTCTTTGCCGAGAAGACAGCAAGAAAGTCTGTGTCGGATCAGAGAATTATCTAAATTTGTTCTTGTTTCTTGGCAGTCCTGTTCTTGGACGTCACAGGAAGGGAAAAACTGGTGGCAGCGGTGGGATAGAAAAAAGAAAGTGAGAGTCTTAACTTAGTTTAGCTCGAATCCTCAGTGTGGGATCGTTACAATAATTCACATATAAAAGGAAAATATTTTATAGAAACTAAAATGGCGTCAGACCGTACACGCGTTAGGGCTTATTCTCCCATATCTGACGGGGCGATGGGTGGATTCGATGACGAAATAGCGGAAATAGAATTATTAGTAAGAAAAAGAATGGAAGAAATTATTTTGTTCCAAGAACAGTTAAGTAATTTACAGTTGGAAACATAAAAGACAGGAGGAACTAGATAGAAAAGAGAGCGAGATTGAAAATCGAAGAAAAGAGTTAGCACATAGAGAGCGTAGACTAGAATTAAAGGAAGAAGAAATTCGTAGGTCTATGGGCGAAGATTTTGGCGGTTTTCGAGGATTTGAAAGTTCGCGAACTCCAGTAGACTCATTTATCACCGTATCGAAAACGCCAAATTTGTCGCGATTTAGTTCTCCGCGGCCTGTTCCACCGCGTCAAACTACCATTACTCCTTTGCAAAATATTAACGATTTAAAAACGGAAAATGAACGACTAAAGCGTGAATTAGATTACTTGAGGGGGCAGTTGCTGCACCTCGTCCGCCCTCTCCTCTTCCGCGTACAACGAATGCTTCGATTAAATTGCGTGAGATAACGGAAGCGGTACCGAGGTTCGATGGTCACAACATCTCGGTTTCTCAGTTTGCGAGAGCTTGCAAAAAAGCTCTCTATTCTTTGCCCGCTTATTATTCTGCCGAAACAGAAACTTCACTAACCAGGCTTTTTATCTCAAAGTTAAACGGACACGCGTACGTGGTCGTAGAAAATCTGAAAATAACTAAGGTAGAACAACTATTAGATCGGCTGAAGGATGCTTTCTTGCCAGCACATGGGTCGAATTACTATCGCGGACAACTAGCCACCGAGTTTAAAAAGCCAAAGGAGCACGTTCTTGATTACTTTAGCCCCGTCCGTGATTAAACTCAGTCAATAATTGATGAGGAATCAAAGCAGATTGGGCATTTGGAACGATCCGTGGAGCGCAAAATAGAAGAGGAAGGCCTTGACGCCTTCGTTCGCGGTCTTCCATCGGATTACCGAACTGCATTGCGTTCGAAGAACGGTACACCACTTTTAGTTCAGCCCTAATTTGTTTGCTGCGAATTGACAAACAAATTCAAGAAGACGCAAAGAGAACGGCTTCTCCTACTTTTAGGAGCCGCGTCGCGAATATCAGGCAAATAAAGGAAATAATAGTCTGCAAGCACTGCAAAAAGCAGGGTCATAAAGAAAATAATTCCTGGCTAAAAAGAAAGTCAGGAAGAGGTTCACCAAGTCCATCAAATTCATCTAGTAAATCGGGGAAACGCAGGGAAGGGCATTGTAATTATTGCAAAAAATTGGGACATTGGAAGTACGAATGTCGATCACTAAAATATAACAATGATAAACAAAATAATCGGAACAAGGGAAATGACGGGAAGTGTCCGGCGGCGGACGCACGCCGTTCCCCCTCTCCCAAGCCGCGTCCAAGAACTCCGCAAAAAACCGGGACAGTCGCAATCAGGCAAATAAAATACGAACCGGTTAATAGGGCTCCATGTGTCACTGGTACCTCTTAAGAACTGACTGGCACCGTGACATTGATGATCGACACTGGTGCGGAAATTAATCTGATAAAGTCTAATGTATTACACGTAAAACGACGGAAACAGACGCTACAGAGACAGTACAGTTAACGGGTATCTCCAAAGACAGACACAGCACGCTTGGCACTGCCAAGGTTCGCATATTTGAGGAGGACGTTAAATTTCACTTAGTAGAGGAAAATTTCCCTATTCAATCAAATGGTATTTTGGGAACCGAGTTCCTACAATCAAAGTCTGCTTCCTTTGATTATACTAGTGGATGTCTCAAATTTCGCAAAAAGGTAATACCGTTTGTCGCAGACGAGAGTGTTTGCATTCCTTCGAGAATGCCACAAATTTACTACTGCTACGTCGCGAACACTGAGGTAAGAGAGGGATATATCCCTCGGTTACAGCTCCCACCTGGAGTCTATGCAGGTGAAGCTTTAGTTAGAAATGAAAACGGGAAAGCATATTTTAAGGTTATAAACATGACTTCGAAATCCGTCTCTTTAGCAATTTAGAGATTGGAATTATTTGATTATAGTACGAATACTATATATATATTGAATGAACAACTACCCACACAGATGATGTTCGTCCTTTCTAATTAACGCAAATACCCTTTCTCCCTCCGTAACGGTGTACATATTAGCTGAGTGTTTATTTTCCGTTATTGATGTGATGTTTGTCGCCAGACCTTAGTACAATGCTGTATACTGATCGAAATTGCACGATGAAGACGGAAAAACCGTCCAAAAAGCAGACCCGTTTTCGTCGGTGGGGTAGGAACCTTTAGAAAAGGTGCAACAAACGTGACCTTTTAGAGAAATTAGGTTTTCCTTTATTTTAATTGCTCCAGTGTAAGTTCTCAGGTTTGTACGCATAGTTCCTTGCACATGTCACGTCCTAGTGACGATTTGTACTATCCAACGGCTGTGATTTGTCCTCCTGTCATATATACGAAAAATTTTAAAAAATTCTTGTCATTTATATATATTTATTTGGATTTGCGCATAATTACGATACGATTACTGATAATTTACCTCTGTATAACAAATAACCGCACAATAACTTATATTATATTCACTATAAATCCTATTTTGTATTAAGTACTCTTAACCGCACGATAACTTATGTTATATTCACTGTAATCCTATTTTGTATTAGGCACTCTTATGAACGACCATCGATAATTATCATTTTTAACAGTAATAATAAAATATATGTCAATTGACGTTCATATGAAAACCTGCTTTACCGACACTTATTATTTAACACTCAGATATATAACAATTACTACTAGCATTTAACTTTATTTAAATGATTGCTGCAAATAACATTATTATATATTTCATCTTTCTTCTAATTAAGATTTCTTCTAATTAGGAATAAACTCCGACAATTATTAATAATTAATAAAACAAATAGTTAGTAACATTTATATAAAGTGGTGAATGCTAGCTTGCACATAAAATTTCTACCGTCGTAATAAGGCGCACGTGCAGTTCCGAGAATTTCTGCCTGATAGTAACTTGACACCTTAGTCGCTACGGAGAATTGGCGTTGATAGCAACTATATTTTTCTGAGGCAATTCCATTCCCAGCTGACGACAGCGGTTTTAGCGCTTAATGATAACTAATATTTTCGCACGTGCAAAACTAAAAAATCAGCACATTCTTTTCCCACGGGATGGTAAGGTCGGTTAGTGGAGGAAGCACCTAGCGCGAGGGGGTACCTCCCACCCAGCGTACGGGACCCAACGTAGGGCAGTTAACTTGGAAGACAGACTTTTCACTAGTTATCGTAAATTATTGACTAATAGTTAATAATTACACAACTTATAATTTTACTTAATTGTACAAGTATAATATAAGGGTACGTTCTTGCATCTTTATAATACTACGTTTAGTTTACGTTTGCTTTGTGACACGTCGTTTTCTTTTTAATATTGTGAACATAATTTTGTGTAAACTCAGTGTATAATTTTGAATATTACTGTTATTTAGAATATATTTTGTTTTACCTAATATCGTGTGTTGTGAATTGGAATTAAACTCCTGTTGGCCAAAATCCTCAATCTATTCAGAGAAGTCAATCCAAATTACTGACGAAACTAACATCTATCAACATCTTCAACACCTATCAAGCAGCGGCAACGCCAAGGTAAGTAAAAGATTTTACTTATTTTGGGTAAGGGTTCCTCTAGCCCATCCCTGGTAGAGTACCGGCTGAACGGACTGACCAAAAATAGGGCAACATAGTTCTAAACCGTGTAGATTTTCTAAATTTAAAAGAAATTGACCGGGATAAGGAACGCATTTTTGTTTTTTTTTGTGGGGTTACTCGTTTAAACGCGGGGACTTCACATGTGAAAAACTGGTGGCAGCGGTGGGATCGCCAAAGCGAGGAACTTTGCTTGTTTGCTTGATTAATTAACACTTCAGAATCATGAGTAACTGATAGATTCAAAATATTAAAATTCTATTATAAAATTTAAACTCTTGAGATAGCCAGGAAGAAGAGTATTTGCCATTTCAACTTTTCGAACGACTAATAGAAATTATTAAATACATATTTAAAATCATACGGATATTAATTTTCGTTTTAAAAGGAATTTTATAATTCATAGTAACATAATAAATTTTAAGTTTAACTTCACAATAATTATACTTAAAAATGGAACCTGAACAGGGACACGTCAGATCTGACACACAATTATCCCTCGAAGACTTAGCAGGTATTGAAGGAGGGATTATGGAAAAAGAGTTTATACTAAATAAAAAATGACGAAATCGTACAATACCAAGAGAAACTTTTTAGGATGCAGATCGATTTAAGCAAACAGCATGAAGAACTAAGATCTCAAAGAAAAGAGATAGTTAAGGGCTCGCCAACTCGAACTTAGGGAGAATGAATTACAGGGATCCTTAGGTGCGGACGTTGGTGGGTTTCGTGGCTAAAAGGGTACCAACGCCGGTAGATCCGTACGTCACACTCTCCCGAACACCTAACATATCACGACCAGACTCTCCACACCCATCCGTGAGACAAAATTTAAATTCCCAGGGTAGAAACTAATAACGACCAACAAGCAGAAATCGATATTTAAGACGCGAATTGGAATCTTTAAGGAGAGTTAATCAGAATTCTCCACCCCTACCCGCACCACGAACGGTGAATACATCCTTAAAATTACGGGAAATAGCAGAAGCTGTACCAAAATTCGACGGCAATAATATTCCAGTTTCGAAATTCATAAGAGCCTGTAGAAGGGTATTGGATTCTCTTCGTCCGACTATACTGACGAAACAGAGACATCATTAACCAGTTTGATCGTATCTAAATTAATCGGACACGCGTACATAGTGGTAGAAGGTCTTAAATTTACAAGAGTCGAACAATTAATTGAAATACTTAAAGACGCATTCTCGCCTACACACAGTTCCAATTATTTTAGGGGACAACTAGCTACAGAATTTAAAAGATCGGAAGAACACGTCCTAGATTATTTTAGTCGAATTAGGGAGTTAACACAATCGATAATAGAAGAAGAAGCGAAACAAGTCGGTCGTCTTGAAAGGAGAGTGGAAAGAAGAATCGAAGAAGAGGCCTCGACGCCTTCATTCGCGGGTTACCAGACAATTATCGTACCGCGATACGTTTCGAAAGCTTACAGATTTCCGTGCAGCTTTGATGAGTGTTTTAAAAATCGACAGGCAATTTAAAGACGATGCAAAAAGAAACGCCTCACCTACATCTAGAAATCGCGTGGCTAATATACGACAAATTAAAGAAAACATAGTCTGCGAGCACTGTCACAGGCCGGGTCATAAAAAAGATGACTGTTTTAAAAAGGCGGTATGTAAAGACAAGGACACACGGAAGATAGATGTATAAAAAAAAGACAGGATAATTCAAATAAGTCGGGTCGTACCTCCCCAAATCGTCCTACATCCCAAACAAAGACGGGATACAAAAGTCCAAAGAAATGTTCTTATTGTAAAAACTTAGGACACATATTTGATTGTCGGAAATTAAAATATCAATTAGACAAACGGAATCCGGGAAACGGGGTGAAGGGAGCGACGGACGACGCTCGTCGTTCCCCGACACCGAAACAGCGTCCACGGAGCCCGAGTCCGAAAGCGGGACCGTCTCAATCAAGCAAGTAAGGTATAACCCAAGGTGGGAATCCCCTTGTGTCACGGGGTCTCACCTCGACTGACTGGACAAGTGACACTTATGATTGACACTGGCGCTGAAATAAATTTGCTTAAGAAAAATTGTATTGAACCTTTGACAGAAATTGACAAGACGGACATATTACAATTGACAGGAATAACTCTTGAGAAACAGAGTACATTGGGTACTTCAGTTATTCGCATATTCGGGGAAGACGTTTTATTTCACGTAGTCGACGAGAACTTCCCCATTCATTTCGACGGTATCTTAGGGATGGATTTCTTAGGATCCAGATCCGCTATTATCGACAATACCCTCGGATGTTTAAATTTTAAGAATATGTCAGTACCCTTTTTGAAAAACGAAAGTATTTGCATTCCGTCACGTTCGTCCAAAATTTCCTACTGCTACGTTAAAAATACGGAAATTTCAGAAGGTTACATGCCTCGCTTACAGCTTCCAGCTGGCGAGGCTTTAATTAAAAATAATAACGGTAAAGGATTTTTCAAGATTTCAAACACTACGTCGGAACCATATATGTTTGAAATCCCGTGTTTAGAACTTTCGGACTTTTAAGAAGATACCCTTCTAAATTCAGGATCCAATACCAGTAATGAAACTGACAATCCTGACACGTCCGAGGTCCTATCCTTTATCCATACCATTTTTACCAAAAAGAATGGAGAAGAGATTCCCAAGTTAAATACTCTTGAGGCCAAACCTTCCCTTACCTCCTCTCGAGCCGAATCCGTCAAGGCTCTTCTCCGCCTCGATCACTTGAATTTAGAAGAGGCACGGTATGTTTGCAAATTAATAAAAGAGAATGCAGACATTTTCTATTTACCGAGCGAACCACTCGGGTGTACTGACATATTAATGCACAAAATCATTACGAGCGACAATGCTCCCGTTCATACCAAACAGTACAGATTTCCTCCGGTTCACAAGGAAGAAGTAAAAAGACAAACTTCGGAATTGCTTAAAGACGGTATAATTCGGCCTTCTCTTTCACCATATAACTCTCCAATATGGATCGTACAAAAAAAATCGGATTCAAAGGGTAATCCCAAATGGCGAATGGTAATAGAT
The DNA here is from genome assembly GCF_010416935.1 of Polistes fuscatus. Taxonomy (NCBI): domain Eukaryota; kingdom Metazoa; phylum Arthropoda; class Insecta; order Hymenoptera; family Vespidae; genus Polistes; species Polistes fuscatus. The sequence continues at coordinate 87,448 of NW_025113165.1, read as the reverse complement.
TATCGTAATTTAAACGAGAAGACCATTGGGGACGATATGGTAGAGAATTCACATTGGTAACCGACCATCGACCTTTAGTATGGCTTAAATCGGTTAAAGACCCCACCTCACGGCTCGTAAAGTGGAGTCTCAAATTAACGGACTATAACTACAAAATTGTCTATCGACCTGGTTCCTCTAATGCAAACGCGGACGCTCTTTCAAGAAATCCCTCGGATGTTAGCAAGGTGCTACCCGTAGGTGCGAATAACTCTAGCGACCGCCGGGTGCAATTCGAAACCGGAGACGGTCTGACCGATAACGAAGACAGTGACCTTGACATCACTATGGACAATACAAACGTCCTCAATGAAACAGCTGACGAAATAAACAACCTAACGGAATCACCGTATATTTTAAATAGTACTACAGAGACGGACGACACAAGTTCTGACGCGGGGAGTACAAGTGATTACAGTATCCTTTATTCCCCACAGCAAACACGCGTTGACATTCACACGCGAATGCTCACGTCAAATGTAAGTATCACTAGAAATCCGATAACCTTACGAAAAGATAATCTAATAATTTTCACTGATCTGGAGGGCACGCCGTGTGACGCGGGTGCAGAACTTCTTAGCGAATCAAATCTTCTACCCAAATTTTCAGACTTAACTTTAGCACGCGCTAAAGTTACCAAAATTAGCAAATTTTACTTAATCACTATTCCAATAAAGGAACATTGCACAAATAGTGTTGAATACAAAATTTTGGTAGAAGCATTGGGATCTCTACTCTCCGTCACATACGAGTTAGGTCTCACGTCAGTCAGTATAGCAAAAACCTTATATTTTGACAACATACCATGGCAACAATTTTAACGAAAAATATGTAATATTTCCGACAACGAATCTTGTAAAATTACAATTTGTACAGGAAAGGTAACAACTCCACCTCCAGAAAAGCGAGAAGGAATACTTGTCGAATGCCACTCCTCACCTATCGGTGGACATAAAGGAGTCACCAGAACTTATGCCAGACTTCGCGAAAAGTATTTTTGGAGGAACATGAAACTAGATGTTCAGGAATTTGTGAAAAATTGCGAAAATTGCCAGATTAAAAAACTAACTAGAGTGAAATCAAAAGAGCCAATGATTATCACCGATACGCCGGGGGCTGCATTCGACAAGGTGGCCATGGATATAGTTGGTCCACTTCCAGAGACCACGTTAGGTAATAAATACATTCTAACCATCCACACAGGACTTACTAACAAAATACCTTATCGTTATACCACTTAAATCGACGACATCAGTAAATATCGCCGAAGGGATGGTCAACTACCTTTGTAACATATTCGGTGCTCCAAAATGTATCCTAACCGATCAGGGAACGAACTTTACAAGTTCTTTATTGAAAGCCATCGCAAAACAAAACAAATGTAAACACGTTACGACCTCCGCATTTCGACCACAATCAAACGGATCTTTAGAAAGATCACATATTTTTTTAACAGAATACCTGAAACATTTTATAAACAAAAAACGCGAGTGGGATCAATGGCTAACGCATGCTGCGTTCTCTTATAATACCAGCGTTCACGAGGGAACAAGATTCACCCCTCATAAACTGGTTTTCGGTAAACAGGCCAACGTTCCCTCCGAAAACGAATTAATTAACGATAGGATAGAGGATACATATCTACAATATTATTTAAATCTTGTAAAAAAAATAAGGGCATCTCAGACTATTGCAAGACGAAATTATGTAGGAGCAAAAGTAAAGTCAAACATATATTACGATCGAAATGCTCAAGGCCAGAATCTTACAGTTGGTCAAAATATATATCTTTTGAAACAACCAACCACAAAACTTGGAAATCAATACTCTGGCCCCCACCAAATTTTAGAAGTGCTTCCGAAAAATAATATCAGAATTAATTATAAGAATGGAAGTAGAGTAGTCCATAAAGACAAGGTTAAAATTTGTAAGAAATAAGCATATTCCTTTCTAACATTAGTTAATAACATTTATTTAAATTTATTAAGAAAATGTTTGCCAAAATCGCCATCGTCATGGCCGCACTTATCTGCACGGCAACCGCTTTACTTGGATACGACTGCGGGGGAGCAGCCGCCAACATAACCACCGTCTCGCTCCTGGGTGCGGGAGATTGCAATCTCCCAACAATAACGCCGACCAAGACAACCACCTACGTGCAACTGTTACAATTAAAAGACTATAGTGAAACAACGGTTTTCCAGTGTCGAATAGAAATAGACAGAACAATCTTTTATTGCGGTATAAGTTCGCACATCTCAGCCGTCCATGGTGGTCGTCGAGTATACCTACTCGATGTATCATCAGATGTGTGCAAATCTATGATAAATACCGGAACTTTTGCTCTAAATTCTTTTACACAAGTTAGTGGCCTTAAAGTTAATACCACCGATTATCGTAGTATCACCTTAGCTGGCTCCATAGGAACCGACTGCAGATGCCTTGGTACTCAATATTCTGATACCGACGGTACGTGGGATAGTGTTGTTGTACAGGGTACTATGCGTGCGAATCTCAGAACTTACACTGGCTCTATTAAAATAAAAGAAAACATCATTTCTCTAAGGGGTCACGTCAGCTGCATCTTTTCTGAGGGTTCCTGCCTAACCGATGAAAACAGGTCCGCCTTTTGGACGGTTTTTCCATCTACATCGTGCAATTTTGACCAATACACAGCACTATACGAGGGTCTGGCAACGAAGATCACATCGGTAACAGAAAATAAACACTCAACTACGATGTACACCGTTACAGAGGGGGAAACAGTATTTTGCATTAATTGGGAAAGACGAGCATCACCTGTGTGGGTACAGACTGATTACGACCGAACATCCAAAATTGTTCGTTTTGGAATCCAGAAGGGAAAGACGTTCACAACAAAGGCAACAATAACACCCAATAACATCGATATATTTGCCTATGTAAATTCTAAATTTGTGTACGTGGAAAAACATTATCGCAATCAACTAGAAAAACTCTATACAAGTGTACTCCTACAGCGATGCAATTTGGAAAGACAGGTAATCGAAAATGCACTTGCCCTGGCATACGTTCTCCCCGATGTCTTCGCCAGAACCATCATGAAGAAACCCGGATTTTTAGCGGTTGTCGGAGGTGAGGTAGCACATATCGTCAAATGTATCCCAGTACCTGTAAAAATTAGGCACACGGAAGGATGTTACCGAGAGCCGCCTGTGCTGCACCAAAATTCTAGCATGTTTTTAAAACCAAGGTCCAGGATTCTAGTAAGCGGGGGCACGCAGGAGCCCTGCAACCCCCTTCTACCTCAAGAGTATCTTGTAGAGGAAACGTGGTACCAACTCTTGCCAAAACCTACTTTTACCAGAGAACCACACCTATTAACACCGGAGGTGGAAATGAAGTGGAAATATACCGACGCGGGTTTTCTCGCCACGAGCGGAATCTATTCACAAAGGGACCTGGATAACTTGCGTGACCACCTGATGTTCCCAATCGAGCAGCCATCAATAATAAATAATTTTGCTAGGGGAGCAGCCGGCCACAAAATCCAAGGAAATAAGTTGGACATTGTCAATCTAGTGAGTGAAAGTGGATTAGAAAAACTAACGGAAAACATCACCTCACGTATGTGGACGGGTCTTTTAAAGTTCGGTTCGGTTAGTGCGGCTATCTTAGGAATAATTGTGATTCTCACATTTATAAAACTCGTAATTGACTCAGTGCTGCGTGGATATGCTTTGCATACAGTGAATGGGTGGAGCATGCACCTCCTTGGCGCCATTTGGGGATCATTGACTAACTTATTATTACATCTGAAAAACAGAAACGAGCGTCAAGGTACACCAAAAGATGTAAAAGAAATAGAATTAGGAGAAATCGTATCAGAACAACCGGGAGTTCAAATCACAAGCGACTCGCAACCTCAAAATTCGGGTAAGCATGTACGTTTTAATTTAGAAGACGATCTCCCAAATAGTTCTGATCCTTTACGAAGCACCAGAAAATAGTTTTCCTGGTTGCTTCTTCTTTAAGGGGGGAGGTGTCACGTCCTAGTGACGATTTGTACTATCCAACGGCTGTGATTTGTCCTCCTGTCATATATACGAAAAATTTTAAAAAATTCTTGTCATTTATATATATTTATTTGGATTTGCGCATAATTACGATACGATTACTGTTAATTTACCTCTGTATAACAAATAACCGCACAATAACTTATATTATATTCACTATAAATCCTATTTTGTATTAAGTACTCTTAACCGCACGATAACTTATGTTATATTCACTGTAATCCTATTTTGTATTAGGCACTCTTATGAACGACCATCGATAATTATCATTTTTAACAGTAATAATAAAATATATGTCAATTGTCGTTCATATGAAAACCTGCTTTACCGACACTTATTATTTAATACTCAGATAATATAACAATTACTACTAGCATTTAACTTTATTTAAATGATTGCTGCAAATAACATTGTTATATATTTCATCTTTCTTCTAATTAAGATTTCTTCTAATTAGGAGTAAACTCCGACAATTATTAATAATTAATAAAACAAATAGTTAGTAACATTTATATAAAGTGGTGAATGCTAGCTTGCACATAAAATTTCTACCGTCGTAATAAGGCGCACGTGCAGTTCCGAGAATTTCTGCCTGATAGTAACTTGACACCTTAGTCGCTACGGAGAATTGGCGGTTGATAGCAACTGATATTTTTCTGAGGCAAATTCCATTCCCAGCTGACGACAGCGGTTTAGCGCTTAATGATAACTAATATTTTCGCACGTGCAAAACTAAAAGATCAGCACATTCTTTTCCCACGGGATGGTAAGGGTCGGTAGTGGAGGAAGCACCTAGCGCGAGTGGGGTACCTCCCACTCAGCCGTACGGGACCCAACGTAGGGAGCTTAGAGACTCCTCTCAGTCAATCTATTCGGCAACCCTTATACTTATATAACATAAACTCTACTCTTAACATATAAATCTTGAATATTTTGTACTTATAAAATTTTACTAGAAAGTGTCTCTTCCAATACAGAATTCTTGAAAAGTATTTTTGGAAAAACATGAAGACAGATGTTCAGGAATTCGTAAAAAATTGCGGAAATTGTCAAATTAAAAAACTAACTAGAATAAAGTCAAAAGAACCAATGATTATCACCGATACGCTAGGGGCTGCGTTCGACAAAGTAGCCATGGATATAGTCTGTCCACTTCCAGAAACTACATTAGCTAATAAATACGTTTTAACCATCCAAGATTTACTAACTAGATACCTTATTGCTGTACCACTTAAATCAGCGAAATCGATAGATATCGCCGAAGGGATGGTCAATTACCTACGTAACACATTCGGTGCACCAAAATCCATTTTAACCGACCAGGGAACGAACTTCACAAGTTCTTTATTAAAAGCCATTGCAAAACAGTACAAATGTAAACACATTACGACCACCGCATTTCGTCCACAATCAAACGGATCTCTAGAGAGATCACATATTGTCCTGACGGAATATTTGGAACATTTTATTAACAAAAAACGCGAGTGGGATAAATTGCTAACGCATGCTACGTTTTCATATAATACCAGCGTTCATGAGGGAACAAGATTCACCCCTCATGAACTAGTTTTCGGCAAGCAAGTGAACGTTCCCTCGGAAAACGAATTAATTAACGAGAACTTAGAGAGTACATATTTACAATATTATTTAGATCTTGTAAGGAAAATTAGGGAATCTCAGACTGTTGCAAGACGAAATTTGGTAGGAGCAAAGGTAAAATCAAAATTATATTGCGATCATAATGCTCGAGGCCAGAATCTTACAGTTGGTCAAAACGTCTATCTATTAAAACAACCAACCACCAAACTTGGTAATCAATACTCTGGCCCCTACCAAATTTTAGAAGTGCTCCCGAATAATAATATCCGAATTAATTATAAGAATAGAAACAGAATCGTTCATAAGGATAAAGTAAAAATTGTAAAGAAATAATATATAATCTCGAGAATATCACCATTTTATTATATTCAAATTTTAACAACTATTGTAAAATACTTTTCTTTTTGTGAAAATTGTATGTCTTCGTCCAAGAAGAATGTATGCCATCGTATGCAGTTTCATCATCAGCTGTTATATCACCATGGCGACCGCCTTGTTGGGGTACGATTGCGGCGGAACAGCTGCTAACATAACATCAATATAAATGCTGGAGACGGGAGAGTGCAATCTCCCCACCATATCACCCGACAAGACGAAGATATACGTGCAATTGCTCCAGTTGACGGACTACGACAGCACACCTGTTCACCAGTGCCGTGTCGAGATTGATAGAACCATCTATTATTGTGGTATGCACTCCCACATTTCTGCAAAATGTTAGTGCAAAAACCGGATCGACCAGTGCTATATTAAGAAACAAATTATCAGAAAAAGCAAAGAAAATATTAATCTAAGCATCGATAATTACTTTCGATTAACATGACAGCCTTTCACCAGGAGGCGGCAGTAACGGATTTATATACAGATAGTAGCAAAATTGACTGTGATATAACTGAAATGGAGACACAGGGAAATACAATGGCGAAAAAACGCGTTCGTTTGTATCCGAAACCTAGAATACCCGAGAAGAGGGATAGAGCGGAGGAAAAAACATGCGAAGACCCCGACAAAGAAGAAACCCAGAACGTTAACGAAGGAAGTACTGTCCTTTGGCGGTCAAGAATGCAGAAAAAAATTGAGGATCTTTCGGAGACCATCAAAGATCTAAAAAAACGAACGAGGAATGGAACAAACATGGAGGTAAGTCTACGATCTCGAGCACGAAATAATCAATATTTAGCTGACACTTTAATTATACATATATTATCTAATCAAGACACTGTACCAAATGAAGAACGCAATTCGTTAAACCAGGACACAATCATGGATCAGGAATTACCTCAATCAGGTGTACACTCTATTTATTCTAACTCTTCAGACCAGTTAATAATTATTTATTCCACTGGCGAGCAAATTGATATAGATTTAGATCTATCTTTACCATACAGCAATTATCATCAATTTAAACAAGCTCATAAGGAATTTAAAATAAACTTTTTAGACAATTTATTTGGACATTTATGCTCAGTATGTGACAGATTGTGGTTTCAAAAGGACTTATAAGAACCATTTAATGAACATAAGGATATTCTAACATAAATTATACTTAATGTAACTATGGAAAGTACTAAGCATTGTAATAGATGCACACAAACTTTAAACAAGAAGAATATTTCTTTAACGTCAACATATAACGGCTTCAAATATCTAGATGTGTCTAAGCATTTACCACCTTTAGATTTAATTTCTGAAAAATTAATTTCTCCTCAATTTCTGCTTTAAGCAGATCAGACGTCTGAGACATGTGAATAGTCAATACGACATTTAGGATCAAGTAATTAACGTGTCTGTTTCAGTAAATACAATGGTCAAATCTTTTCCAAGAAATATTGATGACGATTATTGTATAAATGTAGATATCAAACGTAAGAAAATTTACCGATCTAATTACTTACATGGCATTCTTAACCGTTTGAGTACGTGTCTTTGCTGTTTTCCCGTCCAAAAATGCCAAGCGGCACGTTAGCGCTTGTTTTATTCCTTCTTCAAGAATGCCAAGGGCGCTATTGCGCTGTTTTCAGCTTTATACGGTAGCTGTAATTGTTTCAGTTCAGTGTTGTATATATATACATATTTGTACATTTTAATTATATATATATATTATATATTATAATTGAAATTAACATTTGTTCTTTTACTAGCTGTATCATTCTTTTACTTTTACCTGAAATAAAGTGGTAACCGTAAAGTCGCGCATCGACAGAAACCGAGCGTGTCGCGGTTATCGGTTTCGCAGCCTAGAGCGCTTGCACTGTTCGAGGGACAGAGGAGAAGCGCAAAATCGCTCCGTGGCACTCAAACGGTTAACAAGCATACAATTAAAGCTTGGCTACAAATTTTAATACCATCTCCGTTGTATAGAATGTACGATATTAAAATTGATGATTCATTTTTTAATGATAATCAAATTCACGACAAAGTTGAACAAAATGATATCAACGAGCACATTCCTGTAGAAGAGAGTCTTACGGTGCACCAACAGACATTAATGTGGCATGAAGAACAATATTTACGTATTGCACCTGACGAAGAAAATTTATCTCAAAGCTTATTATTTGATGAATTTTTTATTTTTGTTTTATTTCTTATTTTATTTCTTATTTTAATTAAACTCTTCTTTTTCTTCTTCATGTATAAATAAATAAAATTATTGTAAACGAAAAATATTGAGATAACGATGATCGTTCTCTGGTCTGGATGCAAGGGTTAAAGGGCGTTACTATTTAGATAACTGTTTGTCAGGATTAATAGTTAAGAGTACACATATATTTAATCATACATAAGATCACTTAAACATAAGGCTTCAAAATAACATAATCATAAACGTAAGAAAACATAAAGCATAAAAGACGTAACACATAAGACATAAGAACTAATAATCACTCAATAAGAACACATAACACTTCAACATAATACGACCACTTAATATCTCGACATAATACCATAAGACTTCTTAATACTTAATCATAATACATAACTCCAGTGCAATCATAATACCTTTCGAAGCGCAATCATAAGACTAACCCTCTTTCTTATGCATCGGTCCTATCGCCGACGGAGGGGGAAAGGGTACGCAAGGCGGTCCTAGTCCCTTTTCCGATCCATTATTGGTCATCAACCGTCTTTCTTCCAAATCTACGTAACCCCCAGAGTGGGAGTGCGTACAAAGCGTTCTCGTAATCTCCACAGTCTAGACCACCAGACGTTACTTGATCGGAAATAAATATTATATTCCTTTCTTAAGAGGACCCTTTCTTACGAATTCTACAGTTCCATCAGTTTTCTATTCTATCGTAAAACAAACTAAGATTAGATTATCCTATAGCCTATCCTAAACTAATATTACTCCGTTACATTATAATTATTTTTTTGAAGTTATTTTTGAGGTTATTGATGCTATATTCGTTTTGGTACGCTAAAGAAGTATAACTTCTTACGTGCGTACATAAGTACACACACCAGTTTCTTCTTTATTTAGAAAAAAGGTTCTCTTTTTATAACCGAAATATGACTAGAGTGGTTTCGTATCGGTATCGATGGGTCTTAGGGATATAAATTACCTGAGTGTTTATTTTAGGGATAGCAAGGCTTGCGTTAATATCATATTTACATAGATCGAAGAGAATATGAAAGAATGTTTTAGGAGCTGGCTAAATCGGCAGGTTGAAAAAAGACGCTAGAGATCAATGGGAAGTTTCCTCGATTCCCAAAACATCTTTTTTTGGAGAAAACCACGTTTCCTTTATCATGAAGAACCTAAACGATCTCGGATATATAAATGGACATTTTTAGTTCGACACAGACAAACAGTACAACCGGATGGATAATACTACAAATTACGTGTATTATCATTATTGGAAAGCACACTATCGGGATTATATTTAGCAGTTTCATTTTGTTCGAAAATATTATTATAAGCGGGTTTAAAAGCCAATTATTTTTTAGGATCAATGTATTGTAAGAAAGTATTCCTTGTTTTTTCTTAATAAACGAAAATTGTTTTGTATTAACAATCCATTGTTATTTAAATAATTCAATGAAATATACTTTGTCAATATAATTGCTAAGCTTTTAAACTGTCACTATTGATTTTTTTTTACTTTTTTTTACAAAAACTTCACGATACTGAAACTTTTACGAAAACAACTATCAAATTTTATAAATGTAATAATTATTCAATTACATACTATATTAGATACAATTATTTTACAGTATATCGAAAATTTTAGTATTACTTATTTGCTAACCAAATATTTTTTTATTGTTAGTGATAAAATATCACTATAATTATTTCTTATATTTTCTAGCACAAAAATAAAATAACATTCATTTGTACGATAGTCCTATTATAAGAAATTGAAAAGTACGTTCTGAATGATTTGATTAGTATATTATTTGGGAAATACAGTTATATTATATATTTCGTTTAATGAAATTTTTAAAATAATCTAGTGTAGTAAAAACATGATTTTAAAACATTGATTTAAGGCATATTCTTATTATACTCTGTCCTATTTACCCACGCCATACATTCCTGTAGAATCGTACCTAAGTCCTATCTATAAACTCTTATACTAGTAAGTCTTCACTAATAAATCCAATTAATTAAATAAAATCTATTTAACTAAAAGTAAATACATATCAGAAAAATTATGTTCATTCTCATAAGAAAACAACGTATTCGATTTTGCGACAAGTTTTAAATATTAAGTATTCAAAAATTATCTACTCTGAAAAATTTAATCGAGACATTTCTCTTTCGTTAAGTTTTATTTTATACTACAATCATGTCGAAACGAGGGTAAGAGGTAAACTTTCAAACAGTCTAGGAAGTGAATATAAGACGTTGCTATTATTTAGAAATCAATACAATCGGTGGGACCATCTTCCGACCCTGTGGGGATAAATTTTAGATGATAGAAATAAAAAATGAATGCTTTCTCTGTCAATAATTACTCTTAAGAAGCATCCAACGTGTACGTAAGGGAATTGAATCTAGTAGTTACTTCTTGATACCTAAGTAGTTAATTTGCAATTTCAATAACTTTACTCGAATTACATAATTTCTTTTAATAGTCACAATTCTTTAACCGAATTTTTATTAAAACTGAAAATACATACAATTCATTAAAAATTATATTTATGTTTGCATTAAAACGTTTAATATCAAAGTGATTTTACATAACTTGTGGCGTTAACACAAATTATTTATTATTAAGCAATACATATTATATTAAAATGTTATTTTGAAAAGATAAGTTTAATGTAGCTATATGAAATGCATTTATCTTACTAGGGGATTATAGGTAACCCCCAAAGCGCTGAAATGCATTTATTTGTGTTGACTCGATTAATCAAATCTCGAGATAGTGCAATTGAAGATAGCCTTTCATCGCGAGTAAACTTACTTTAAAAACCAGCTCAATACAAAAAAATGCCAGGACAAACCAAAAAAGGACGATTTTATATAATCTTACAAAAAACATTTTTTAATCTATGTAGGACAAACACAAAAACCCATACTAAGAAATTCGAGACTGTACTGGTTTTACCTTTGTTTGGTTTACCTTTTATTTGAAATATTTTAATACGGCACATTGCAATAAGCGTTGTGCATAATATTGAAGTATATATGTTATTATTATTTATTTAAATAAAACTACTTTCATATGTTTGATAAGACATTAATTTCCTCGCACCATTGCAGTTATGATAATAATATTGAAAAGTTTAAATATATGGAAATTTATTTAAATTATGTTCCTGATAACCATGGTTTCACCGGTTATCGGTGTGACCCCTGTAGCGCTTTAAGCTAATTTACGATTAGTATCGGTTGCCGGTGGTGGCTATTATATGTAACGTTTGAACATTAATATGTTGTTCAGTGTACAGCTCGAATTAGAAGTTTTTATAAGAAAATACATTTCTATGACAGGATATATCAATCTTAAGAATTATTTGGACTTTGATCATCTTTTCAACAATTTTCATGCTATTTCTTTTAGAAGTATCTTTATTGAGATTGATGGCAATCAAATTGAATTTAACTTTTATCGTAATACTTCTTATGAAATAGTATCTGTAAATACATATTAAATGGTTGCTTAAGAGAATCTGTCTTTTGATAGAACTTACTAAAACTAAATTTGTATAAGTAAAACTTCAATAACAAAAGGAACTATTATATCGAAATAATTTCTCCCATATTGTTTTCTTTTAATTTATGAAAATAATTATCTCATCCGAGTTTAAGAAGGTATGATAAAAATAATTTTCTATTTTCTTAAGATAAGAAATTTAAATTATAAAAACTAAAATATATTTTATAAAATTTTTAATCGATCTTTTCTTTTTGCGATCTAAAATATTAACTAAAATTATGTTTTAGACATTTCGTTATTCAGTATTGTGTAGGTTTAATTTTTTATTTCCCCGCTCAATTTTTATCTCGTTGTAGGCAAGAAATGTCTAACTTAAAAAGTCACTTAAGAAAGAATCAAAAAAATTCTTGCTGCCAAGGTTCAAATTTGGTATACTAAGATTATCGAGACAGTTGAATATAAATTAAAATTGAAGATAACACAAAAAGAAAAGAATTGATCTACCACGGCAAATACATAAGTTTAAAAAAATCAAATTTTATTGAAATTTGGTATACTAATGTTTTGAAGTTACTAGTTACGAATTAAAAGTCAAAATATAAAATAGATTCAATATAGTGGACATATATATATATATTGAAAAATTTGTATATTTTCAAAGAAAATATTAAATGTATCATTTTTGTAAATATACCATCGTATACTAATTGTAAGATTAAGCTTATTATATTACCTGATTGCTCATAATTTTAGTTTAACAATATACCAACTTTCATAACAATACCCGAAGCACCTCTAAGCACTTAATTCTTGTTCATTATGATTATTTAAAGTGCTAGTTAAATAATGCCTGAATAGATATTTTTGCGACCCCAGCAACTTGCATATACATATTCCTCAGTTTTCAAAATCTACAAATAGTTCTTTAATTGTATTCTTATAAAAGAATTTTACAAAGCTTTTACATTAAATTTATTATCATCTTAATTTTCTTTAAGAAATATATTATTTATATAATATTATTATTGTATATAAAATATAGTTTATATTCTTTTATAATTATTTATAATAACAGATAAAAACTGACTTTCTTTTAACAAAGTTAATGATGCTTAAAACAAGCATTTAGTTCTTCACACAGAGGTAAAAGTGTCAATCCAGTAAAAAAACATTACTAATGCATAAATTTACATACTCGAATAAAAATAAATGAAAAACGTTTTCCTCTCCGATATTCAATGTTTTATGTCAGTATATCCAGCTCAATAGTTCAAAATTTATAATTTTTAATTTTCTTCTTAAGATTCTGATCACGTTTTTGAGATTTGGGATAACTGCGGGTTATCAAAATTCTACTCCTTTAACTCCCAAGAAACTTTTATAAACAGTTAACATCTCTGAAGATATAAATAATTCAGATAAACTAGTTCCGTTCATAAAAATGCAATCAGGCAGATTCTTTGGATTTTATATTCGGACCTCGCTTTACAATATAATTTAATAGAAATGTTTCAATGTCTTATGTCATTCATATATGTAGAAACTATTATTATTAAACCAGCGTAAAACAATTTCTATGAAATTGGTTTAAGCTTCTTACACGATGAGCTAGATCCGTCTAAAGAAGGTTTAAGATATTACATTCAGAATAAAAAAAATCTATAAGATATATTATATTCTCTTTCATCTTTAGATAAATATACTCATAAGTTTGCTAATAAAACTGTTATTAATTACAAAATCGTTTAATTTAAATAATGGACTATTTTCTAATCGAATAAGCTTGACATAAAATTTACGCCCTTTAAGGTCAATCTGCGTTAAAAACTTCATTAAAAATTGATCACTTTATATATTACACAATAATTTTTCCTAATATAAAATAGCTATTATGTGTATAAATTCCTACCATTAATCATCAATAAGATCAACCCTTAAAGAAGGGCTCCCTCTGTCCGAAAATATGGTACTCATTTACAAATCATTCTTATTCGAATTTGTGATATATATTATACAATTTTTGTTTTTAATTTCGGTCACTGATGGTATACATTTACAAAATTCAAAATACAAACAATTGTAATTAGAGTAGAACTTTTTTTTAATGATACGAAGAATCTTATAGGAATTTCCTCTTTTATTTAAAATAATTAATTCATTAGATGATTTTAGTATTACAAAAATGTTATCAAATTTTTTTCTATTTGTTTAAATTCATTATACGCATTCAATCGTATTGGACGAAGCTTTAAGTTTCAAAGATTGCATAGAAGTGAAGAATCCTAGATCTAGAACGATTGAAACATTTTATCTATTAGGATAGGTGGTTTAACCCTTGAAGATATTCGCTTAAAATCTTATCTTTACTTACAATTACAGATGTAAAAATAACTAGCTTCTTTATTTTAAGTTTTATTTTTTTTAAGCTTTAATTTTTAATTCTTATTAATTTTTTTTTGTATTTACTTTAATAATTTTTTTTTATTCTTTTCTTTTTATTTTTTATTCTTTTTATTTTTTATTCTTTTTATTTTTATTTTTTTATTTTTTTTTTTTTTTTATTTTTTTTATTTTTTATTTTTTTTTTTTTTTTTTTTTTCTTTTTTGTCTTTTTGTTTTTTTTTTTTTTTTTTCTTTATTATAGTTTTTTTTTTATTCTCTTTATTCTTTTTTTTATTTTTTAAATTACATTAATTTTCTACTTTACAATTTGTCCGTGAGCATAAGGTAAATTTTTTTTTTGATTACCTTAAAATAATATTTGGGTGGTAATGTACTACCCTTCAAGGTTATCGTTTTCTTTTATAATTTTTATGGATATAAGTTTGCCGGATGTTTCCTTTTTAGTCTTTTTCTAATGTGAGTAGTAAACGTTTCTGCTGCTAGTTGGCTGGAGTGTAGTAACTGCGGGTTCTTCTTCCTATATTTTGTTGCAAAAATTTCTATTTCTTCCATCATTGTCATTAGTACAAGGTCTTTTCGTATATTTCACTCCGTATGAACCATATGGTACGTCGACTATCATTCTTAGTATTTTCGATTGCATTTATTTTAGCTTTATTATATAATTCATTACTGCTGTTCCTATAGTGATAACCCAAAGGTTCATTATTGGTTTTATAATGATTTTATAGACTGTTAATTTATTTTCTAGGCTGACCTCGAATTTTTGCCTAGCTTGTCGAATTACTATGTTATTTAGTCTAATATCCGAAGAGTCTTTTTTATATAGTGTGAAAGCGAAGTAGATGTATTTGCTTGTGTTTGCTTTTATCCTTTTTTCATCTAACTATTTTTCTATTTTTCTTACGTTTTCTTGTAAAAAGGTCATCGCTACTGCTTGGTCAGAATGATAGCTAGTATATAGCAGTGTCATCAGCAAACGTTAGTATTTTTCTTCCATCGTTAGTTGGAATATCACCTGTATAGAGTGTGTATGGGACAGTGTATCAGTGGTAGGGTCTAAGGACACTTCTTTGTGGTACATCAGCTTTGATTTCTTTAATTTCAAAGTACACATCATTGATTTTTATAATAAAGGTCTTGTCCCTTAGATATGATGATGCAAGTAGGTTGTGCATTTGCATTGGTAAGAGGGCTCTAGATGTATCTACGAGCCCTACATGCCACACTTTTTAGAATGCTTTTTTAATGTCGGTCTAGTTGTAATAATTTGTGAACCCTACACGTAAGATAGTAAGTTTAGCATTACGAACTCCTGTGCTGAGACGGATTTGTTACCACCAATCGACTGGAAGTAATCCTGCCATTTCTGTGAGGTAATTTTTTGTCCTGGCGGTGCATATATAGCCGAAATTTGAAATTTATTAGTGTTAGATTGTACTGTAACTGTAGTTGCTTGATTGTGTTTGTGGCAAATTTGACTATATAGATGGTGTTTCATGTCACTTTTCAATATAAATGCTTGTAACTTCGTATGCCTTCCCTGATGGGATGTCTTGTTTTGAATATATTGTAATATTAGATTTTTATATAGTTTCTTGTGGTGAAGTCTGTGTGGGTTTTCGAAATGGGTATATCAATATTGTTATTGCATAAGAATGTTTCTGTCTCTATGACCCTTTGTTGCAATCTTTTAGCGTTTAAAAATGCTTTTTTCAGGATATCTCTATTATTATTTCTTAGTTATCACGTTTGTGAGCAATTGTAGCTTAGTTATTGTTTGTTATTTTACTATTTCGTTTAATTTTATTATTATTTTTGTTAGTATCCTGTATTGCTAATTGATTGTTTGAAGAGTTTCTTGATTTCTGTAGCGTCATTTGTTTCCCTTTCGTTTATTAATTGTATTGGAAGTCGTCTGTGCATAACTATTTGAGTCAGTAAAATTTATTTTTTCCCCACATTGTGTTTAGAACAGAGTACCTACGTATCATCTTATAAGTAAGTTACCTCTTTTTTGTTGTACATTTTGTTGCGGATGTACTCTGTTTGGAGGAATTAAGAAGAGTTTTTTTGAAGATACTTTCTTATCTTACAAGCTTTGTAACTAATTAGTAGTTGTTTCTTTGCAATTGTAGCACTTTATTGACTCTATCTTTCTTAAAATGGGGCAGTTAGTTGACAAGTGGTTTTGTGCACATCTTACGCACGTAGGTGTTCTATTGCAATAATTTTTTGTATGTAGTATTGCTGAAATCTTATGCACTGCTGCATATCTTTTTTTATGTCGTGGTGGTTCTACGCTTATTATAGTATTTAGCATTTTGTTTATCCTAAAAATATCCTTGTTATTGCTTTCAGGCGAGAATTTTCCCATAAACAACGGCAATACTTGTTTCATATCAAATTTCGTCATACAATTTACTTCTCTTATCTCATGTCCCAGCTTAAAATCCTTTTTAACGGTTGTATTGGTTTTTTTTCGGATGTAAGCCTCTGATGACTGTTTTGTAGCTTTCTTCCGTCTTCAGCTGATATGTGTGACGACTGCGTTTTTTGACTTTAGTACTTGTTTTACTTTAAGAAATATTTCTGGAGTATTAGTTTGTATTTTTAACTTGATGCAATTTTATTTGTTTTTAAATATAGTTTTTTGTCCCTGTTTTGTATAATAAAACAACTCTATAAGGGGTTCTACAGATTGAGCTAGAAAGTAAATTGGTTGTGATTTAATAAAATGAGGTGTAGCTTCTTTACATACGTTCATCTCTATCTCTTCTTCTAATGAGTTAGACGAATTTGATAGTGATATTTCTTCAAGCCAGTGTTGCATCTCAGAATTGTTTGCATATGGAGTTATTTTACGCATATTATTTGCTTGTAACTTCTTTCCAGTTATTATTTCGATCGTCAATACTTGTTTTAGCTACTATTTTCTTCGTAATTTTGTTATCCACAAAACCGAACTTGTGCTCGGATTTTTGAAATCTGCAGTTTTGTGTATGTTTAACTTATAATAATTTTTTTTAGGATATATTTATCGCCGTTAGCGATAATTTTAATCGATTTTCGGTACATTTCATGGCATTATTAGAAGATCGAACCATCGCAGCACTCGCTAGCCGTGGGTCATCTGTTTACTTTAAACGCTTTATAAAGTTTAAACAATGCTCGGAAAAAAGTCGAAGTCGAAACAGGTCTTCCTGCTTTAACAACCTTGCTGATCAACCAGAAATATTTATGTAAATTTCTGAACGCAAATAGATCGAAAACAGACTAATCGATAATCGACGATTCAAAGGGACATTTTTAATTTTAGTCAAATTTTCTAAATAATCCTTACGTTTGCTCCGGTATATCTTTTTCTCTTTAGAAACATCTTCAAAGATTTTATACCTTTACTACATTGCTTTTAAGTCAAGTGTTAAATTCTAGCCGCAATTGAACAATTTGCTTTAAAATCTTTTCAATAGTAGTATGTTTTAACATCTAGCCTTCCTTCAATTATAACTAAATAATAAACTATTAAATTTCTTATTTAGTTCAGTGCCTCGATTTAGTGTTCCTTTTTTGCAATTTAATACTACTTTTAACAAAATCCCTCATTTTCTAAAAATAGCGAATATTACATTATTTAAAATAAATACAATATTTTTCTTATACAAAAACTAATTTCTGCCCATTATTATCTGTTGCTTTATAAAAATTACTAAATACAAAGTAAGGTTTTACTTGATTACTTCATTTTTTACTTTCCCTGTAATCCTAAATGTTTTTATGAATATATACCGTCTTTTCGGACAGAAAGAATATTTTTTATAGGTAAACGTAGATAACAGTTAATTTTTTATTAAATTGAAAATTTATGTCAAAGAACATTGAACCTTGCAAAACTTTATTTATACCTATTTCTACTAGGATTGTGTCAAAATGATTGATTTTTAGAAAAAAGTTACATTTTCAATAATTATCGTAGATAATAGATACGTAGATATAATGTAATACGTATTATGTTAATAATATTATATAATACATTATATAGAAGAAGAAAGAAGAAGAATATATATTATAGAAGAAAGATATTATAGAAGAAGAAAAGAATACATTATATAAATAAAACGTAGACAATAAAATATAATACAATACTGTAGTAAAAAACTAACGGGTTCACGATTAGTTGAACTACCAGTAGAAAATATAAGAAGAAAAAAATTGACGACATAAATCTATTGTTTTCTGTTATTTCAATTAAGTTATTCTCCTCGTCATCATAGTTGTCAGAAAATTCTAGCTCATCGGATGTGTCAAATGTCATTATTTTATCTATATTATCTTCAGTTTCCAAAATTTATTGTTTTTTGAAATCCGAATACTACCCCTATATACTATTTATTTCTTTTATTGATGTCATATTTTTAGAATGTTATGACATTTTTCGAATAAATGAGCCGTTTATATTGATAATAACCTAAGACTATTTTTTTTCCGCGAAATGTTTTTAATGACAGTTGACTTCCAGTTGTAGATGTTATTATAATCAACAACAAAAATATATTAAAATGAACTTAGGCTTCTTTCAAAATAAACGGCTCAAATATCTACCAAAAAATAATACACTATATACAAAATAAAAATTTAGATCGAAGTATGGTTGGCTTACTTTTCATTCCTTCAAATTAGTACTTACAACTTAATACGCAACAGGGAAACACTTTTGAACTTTTGTACTATGATTATTCTCTTTCCTATAATTATAAATTTGTTCTGTAACACCTACCTTACTTTACAGTCAGTTTACACTTTTGTAATAATAGACACTTTCAGACAATGTAATAAAAAGATTCATTCCGTTTTCAGTTTGTCCTTCAGAGAGCACATTTAGATAATCTTATTTTTTGTATTGAGTGTATAAATTCAAAAGAATAAATGTCTTCATAATTTTTCTGATTGGTCAAATTGACCAGTCGTAGTAAATAGGAGAGGCTACAACTACTTTCCCTCAAAAATAACAGGAGAGGAAAAGTAAGTAATGAAACATTTAATGTATGCATATTTTTAAAAATTCCGTAAAAATAAATAGCCACGTGATGAGATTGTATGTGGGAAATTATACCCAAAAGTTTAAAAATTGTTAATTCGGCCAGCAGTAATAGGTTTAGCGCTTATGTGAACCTTCAACGATATCTCAACGAGTAGACAATATAAGCTATAAACAACACTATGTAGATTATTTCTTTTTTACTTTTATCAGTTATATGACGAAATATCTGAGATTTAAAAAAAAAATCTGTGGCTAATAACAAAGCATTATAGTGCTCAATAGTTAATAAATGTAAATACTTCTGACGAATAAGAAAAATTACATTTTTCTTTGAAAATTATTCGATAAATATTTTTGAAGTTCTTTTGGCGCGTTTGGGAAAATGTGATGAGAGTGAAATTTTTACGAGCGACATGGTAAAAATCAACACCACGAAGTTTGTCGGTATTTACGATGCGCAGCATCATACTTAGCGCTGCTTGACTTAAATGATCGAGCGGGAAGTAGTTCTATCTCCGAGTCATGGCCGTTGACGCATAAAGTAATTCGATATATCTCCCTTATATTTAGTGTGGACAGATTTTAATATTTTTTTTTATTTTTATAAATATATATATAATAGATCAATCGATTGAAAATATGTTTTCTTTCTTTTTTTTTTGTTAAATAAATATTTAATAATAATTGGTAGCTTATCTTCTCATACTTTCAATCTCTTTTCAATCTCCCTTTTTATCTGGTCACGCTATATATATATATATATTTATAAAACTTAATAAATAAATAAATGAATAAAAATATAATAATAAAAAAAAAAAATAATCGGCTTACATTAGCGAATATTATCGATCATCAAGCAGGGAGCGGGAAACAGGTTTCTTTATCAACTATATTCTGTGTAAAAATAAAATTAACGACGACGGCAACAATAACTTTTTTGAAGTAATTTTTTTAAAGTTATTTTTGAGGTTATTAAAGTTATATTCGTTTTGGTACGCGGAAGCAGTATAAATTCTTACGTGCGTACATAAATACACACACCAGTTTTTTTTAAATTGTTGAGATTGTTAGATTTATTTTATTATAATATGTATAGGAAAAGAGAAAGTAGAAACTAAATATAACTCCTATGTTGTAAAATATTGTAGATCTCCCTGAAAATCCGATCATTTTCTATTTTTATATTATAATTCAAAAACTATAAAAAAAAATAGAAAGTGGCTTACTTTAATCTTAAATTTTATTTAGTAAACAATTACTAGATTGCCCACGGAAACACTAAATTCCCCAAGGAAGTCATTTTGACTACTTCTTAATTCTAATTATAAAAATAGTTATGTACATAATGACACAATTTCTTAGAATATTGTGACTTTTTGTACAACATATAAATTCGTTTATTAATAATTGTGTGTGTGTGTGTAGTTACCTCCCCCCTCCTTCATTTCCTGTATATATATGTGTTATACCTATATTGCCCAAAAGCAATCATTTTTACTGCATGGGAAATTTTAAAGAATCAAATGACTCTTATTATTGAATTGAGTAAATTTCTTATATGACCAGTTCGACTTTGTATCTAAATTACAGTACATGATAAATTGTCGATTTAGGGGTACATATTTGATAAGTTGCAGTTGCTCAATAAGACTTGACTTATTAAGACGGAGTGGAGATAGCGGCGGCTTGGTATATGGGGAACCCATTTGCATAAAATGTACAAATAATAATGAAACAATTATTTTTTGTCCTAGTGAAGTAAATTTTTTTGTTGGTAATAACTTATTATATAATTGTAAATAATATAAAAAATAATAAAAATTCATTTTAAACAAATTTCTTTACGCATTACTAATTCTTTCACGATGCAGTCATTTTGACTGCTTTTGGGCAATATAGGTATATACTAAGTTGCAGTTTTTCCAATGTTAATAAAAGAAAAAAAAAAGCAATAAAAAACCTAATTTCTCCTAAACTATATTTATTCATGTAATGTCCTAATCGGTTGTATAAATGACAAATAAAGAGCATAGTAATACTAGCATGGTTGATGATTTGCACTAATCAAAGAACTTCTTGAATCAATTGCTTCATAGATATGCTGCATGATGAAGAATGCTCATTTAAAATTTATAAAATGAAGTTAATTTTTATTATATATTTTTATTTCTTATATCTTATATTATGCTATCTTATATTATTTTACAAAACGTAACTGCATAGATCTATAAAGTTCTTCTTAACAAGAACCTGAAAATATGTACAAACAATTTTTTCCAAGTTCGATCCAGTAACTCCAATAATAAAAACAAGTGTAAGATATCTCATATTAACATTATAAATAAAAAAAAAGAGTTCATTTTACCATAATGTCGATTGATTGAAAATCTGAAACTTATATCTATCTTAATAGTACTACATTCAGTGAAACATCCGCAAGTTTAAAAATAATTTATTGCGGTTATTCAATCTAAAATGCACAAACAATATAATTTATAAGAAGTAACCGATCATTACTTTTAATGAGGTAAATATAACCACTTGTTAATTTACCTGATTGTTATACGAATTTCAACGTCTTCACAGAATACAATTCTGAAGTATTGATGATATGTATATTAATGCAAAACTGATTCCTTCTCTTTGTGTATGATTTGATATTCCCTTGACAGGTACAGCCACGTTAGCTTGACCTAAAAATAGTTCGCGTTTCCGTATCAACGTCATATGTGCTATGTATATATCTACATTAACGCACGCGAGTTTGATATACCAAAATAAAATCAAAACTTCTACCTTCAAATTATTCATACGTCAAGAATAAAATTTGAAATAAAATTTTACAACGATTTAAAAAAAATTTTAAGCTACAATTTATTTATTAACAATTCTCTCAATCTCGTGTAGTTGAAGCATTAATTATACGAATAGTACCTTAATAGTTAGACGATATTCTGTAAAATTATAACCTTTTCGAGGATATTGATATATATATATTTAATCATGTTCAATGATTATGAAATATGAAAAAATAATTTGAAAACAGACAGAAAAAAATTTTTAAAAAAAACTTCCCTCATGAAGGATCGAACACTAACCAGCGGCACGAAAAATAATAACGCTACTATATACGCTAGCGCGCCACTTGATAAGTAGTCGAAATTAAGATAATATAAACATATATACAACAAAATTAAAACTTTAAAACCTTTTTTCTCAAAATTGGATCGGCATTTTGAAAAAACCCTTTACCACGATAACACCCTAAAAGAATACTACTAATATACCAAAGCTCGTTAAAATTTGTGGGTATCCCAATGTAAGGTCCCCTGGCTAGTCCATGGATATTGCGTAAATTTAATCATTACCCTAAGTCAACGTCAAAACGTTACCATAAGCACAATTAGAATTTCCTGCGTAGTAACGAATGTCGAACCATGAATCAGTATTTTCTACCGAGTGATGGAACTAAAGGGTAAAAGAATGAAAAATGAAAAAAGGAAGAAACAATAAAAATTTGGCTTAAATTTTGATAATAATAGTAGAAAGTTTTGAACCATGATAAATTTTACACCTTTATTATTTCACGATCCTTGACTAATAGAATTTTTCATTATTTTCATTCCTCAAATATCTAAAATAAACTAACCGAAAATCGAAATGTTAGTAACGGAAGTTCGGGAAAATTTTTTAAGGTCATAATAAACGTATCTGATTTCATCCTTTTATTATCAAAATATTTACTTCTATAAGTAATATAATAACCATAATATTCTAAAATAGATATAATCAATTAGAAAATAATTTTAATACGAATAATTAAATGTTTGTAATAACGTAGATATGTATATTGGTAATTAATTATGTTTTAATTTATAAATAAGGTAAATAAATCGATAAAGATAAAAGTCAAAGGACAATTCATTTTATCGTTAAATTATCATAGGCAATTTCGTTAAACGATATTTGGAAACGACGACTGTATGATAAAAGGTTCATATATTAAGATTTTAAGTCAATATCACTTTCACGACAAATATATTCTTTTTATTTTCTTGAATAGAAAAGAGAAGAATATTTACAGGTTACACGTACAGCATTTCGTCATATTATTTTGCGGAAGAACGTTTCTACGTAATTGGAGGTGAATATAGAGTAGTTGATACTTCATTACGAATACTTCCAAACAAGAAAGGAAGTTGAACTATTTTAAACATTCATAGCTCACAAGAGACATTTGCTAAAACCTTAACGATCTCGTAAATATATAAATATTCACTTTTTTATTAAACATTTTTACCCTATTGTTAGCTCGAGAAAAGATCTTAAGAGTTGATTTCGAAGAATAATTATCCGAAAACAAGATCTGTTCTTCTTTTCCGTTTTTTTAATCGATAGATACATATAGACTTCTCATCAAACAATGAAAGTAATGAAATCATTCGAATTATCTCAGACGAATAGAATGATGAAAATTAGAATTTGCAAAATAAATATGTCAATGAGCATTATAAACAATTGATTAACATACAGAAAGAACATATCCAGAAAATTGAATATTTTCGTTATTTATCGAATCCTGAGCAATGTAATTTTGTTTAATCCTTTCTGTTACAAACAATAGATAAAATCATTTATCATCGTACACACTTCTTGTATTTCACAAATTTCAAATATCATAGATAAAAAACTAGGCTCATCTATAACCAATTAAGAAATCAATTCGTCTCTTTTCTTACAACTCCATTGCAGGAAGCCGAATATCTTCACGCAGTTAGTTATCTTTGCGAACTTATTAGAAGCAATTGATTACTGTTAAATATTATTAGCTTCTTGTTACAAGCAATAGATTTTAATCGAACGATTGTAGTGTAACATCCCTATTATTTGAATCATGCTTCGATGATAAAGTTAAATTAGTGTCCGAAGTCAAATTAACTACGTGACTTATTCGAATAGTGAAACGAGTATCTATGTTACACATATTTAAATCGTAGGAAAATGTATTAAATAAATTTACAGATTATTTTTTGATAAATCCATATTTAAACCATTTGTACATTCTATAGATGAAAACATGTATTTAAAAATTAACTGTTTCATCAAGATTCAAGTAGTAAACAAACTGTAAGATGATTCAACGAATTTGTCACATTAGTGATCGTATCAGAATATCAACTTTAACAATGAGCCAATTTGACTCATTAAAAATTTGGTTACTATATATATAAAACTTAAATATTATTTTTTAAAAAGATATATGTCGGTTTTTAATTACGTAATGAAATATACGTAAATATTAATTCATCCTCTCTACTCAATCGCCTTCATTCAAACAATATTTATAAGTCATTAAAAAATAATGAGCAAACTATCCGTAAATCTAGTGTTAAATTCTACAACTAAAAGGGGATCCCTTTTTGATCCGTTAGATTTATTTCAAACTTTGCACACTTGTAGTAGGTCCATGAAAATATTATTCGTAGTACTTTTAAAAAAAAAACTAGATATTGAGTCGTTTTCGGAAAAATAGGAGTAGAAATTTCGCAAAAATGATCTCGTGTGCCTGATACGTCGGATCGATTCTTTGACAGAGAAAATATTTTTTTTCTGATCTTTTATTATTTTTTGTTTTTATTATTGTAAAGTATATTATACGACAACAAGAAAAATAATAAGGCTATAAGAATCTTGGGACCAAACAAGCACAAGAGTAGCCGAATTCATTATTAGATATCGATAAACAATCATTAAAAAAAATCTATTGAAGCGAAAGAATTCTCTAAATTATGAAAAGAAGAAATCAAGAGAAATGTTGATTTCTCAATATAATAAAAAAATAATTACGTTGGCAAAACGAGGAAACTTCACATGCTTTTTAATAAAAATGCACCTTTTTAATATTCCCTACAAAATTAATATAACTTCCTCTAGAAAAATTAAAAAAATAAAATTAATTGAACATACTCTATATAATATAATATATATATATATATATATATATATATATATATATATATATATAAAAAAAAAAAAAAATTAAAAAAGAGACCAGAAAAAAATTTCTTTCCTATCGAGGAATCGATCTAACGCATCAGAGGCACGAGGATAATTTTTGCGAAATTTCTATTCGTTTTTTTGAAAACGCTTGAATATCTATTTTTTGTAAATACAATAAATATTCTTATGGACTACTAAAAATGTAAAAAGTTGAAAAAAAAATCGGAAAGAAGTTACTTTTACGGTCCTCCTATAAGGGTATAACAAAGAAATAGAGAGAACCCCCTTCCCCTTTTAAACTAAATGCTTACAGAAGTACCTTATTTTTTCAAGCCTTTACCATGTTTATTTCAGAGAAAACTAACCCTCCGCTATATATTAATATAAGTTCACAAGAACTACCGAAGCGAAAGAATTCCAAAAATTATCGAAAAACAGGCTATAATTTAACAGAATCTAGGAATAAATCAGGGTAGTAAACAAAGCCGTGAGAAGAACAAAATTCGTAACAGAAACCAATCTCTACACTGATCTATGTTGTAACAAAAAACAACAGAATACATCGTTAATAGTAAACGAACTCCTGTCTTTTACTCTGTCCTTACAACATGGAAGCTTGAAAGAGTAAAATTTTATTATTAAGCAGTTTGAGAAGGCGCGTTCATGTGTCCGTGCACAGTACGGAAATTGAAGATCCTTACATTACTATACGAATATATATATACAGCATTTCTAAGGACAAAAATTCACAAAAGCTACAACACTTTTAGTAATAAAAGCGCATTCCACCAAATATCCCAAACCTTATATCAGTCTGATATTTCTCGTAATGTAATAAGGCTCCTAACCAATCGGAGTTATGAGTATTAATTACTGTATCCAATAATAATTACGAGTCATCTTCAGTAAATTCTAACGTCATGTAGTTAAAAAGAATCGCTAAGAATCAAAGTCAGCTAGTCAGTAAAATGTAATCAACCTATAAGAACAAATACCCTATAAATCCAGTTTTTGATTAGTTATTAAATCCATATCTTGTATTTAGTGATACCGATAGTAATTATTAAGTTTGTGTTTTGAGCGATGACATAATTACAATCAATCAATTTCTTTAAGGAAATTAACTTATATCAGTAACTATGTGTAAATTAATTTGAATTTTTTTGGAATCTTTATTCAATGACTTTCACTTATCATTGAAATTAAGTTTATATAATAATCTATCAGCATCTAATAAAAAGGTAAGCAACTTAAAGCTCTGATTTTAAATCTCTGATCTTCGTATATTTAAATTCTATTTCTTCCTATTTTGCCATCACATTACCTTCATTTACATCTAATTTAGCTATGTCATCTGTTTCATTACTCAGCATCCAACTCACGTTCAATAAGATTATTCTTTGGTAATGGCTTAATGATTTAACCAAGAAAATACCACCTTTGTAAATATTATAAAACAGGACATAACAGTTATATAATATTGGTTTAATATAACTTAAATAATAATCCCCAAATTGACACGATGCGGTAAAATATCAAATATTATGTTCCACCGACGTTAAATTATACTTTTGATTCGTGGTAAAGCAAATAGTCGGCCTACATTAAATGTTCCGACAACTCGTTTAGCAGCAACGTACTTACGAAGCTACTGTAATGAAAGGGTTAACCTCTTAGTTACGGTACATCACTACAGTGGATTTCCTCGATGTCATCTTTTTGAACGTACGCGCCACTACAGTACCTACTTGTTTATCCCCTGTTTAAAACTTTACATATTATGTTCAATGATTCGCAAAAATATTCGAACATTACAGTATAACCAACTTTAAAGCCTCATATTAAAGTTTTTATAAAATAATTATCTTTGTCATTTTTTTAACAATATGTCATATTTTAATATTAACCCTTTCGCTACTACAGACCACTATAGTGGCCTTCCATAAGATGCCACTGAGGTACTGCGGGCCACTATAGTGGCTTTCCATAAGATGCCACTGTAATTGCAATGTAATAATGTCAATGCCTATGTAAATTAATAATAAGATCACAAACGAAAAAATACAAAATTTTCGGTTAACAAAAGTATTCGGACAGATCTTATTTACCTTTCATTTAACACATTCGCAGCATATAATTTTTTTAAATTTCTAATACCGAGTACCGGCAAAAATAATAAAATTCTGACTCTGGTTACCGCAAACTTCTATCGTTGAAACAAGGATAAAAATTATAATATTTCTTTGAAATTTCAATGTTGCATGTATGTGTTGTTTAAGTTCGCCCTAGATTCTTTAATTCGACGTAAAATCGAGAAGAATACCGGAAAATACATACCGAAACTGTGTATCGTCGGGTTTAATCCTTGTCCAAATATATTTGCAAATAGATATCGCATAAGTTAAATATATATATATCACTTTGTTTGTAAAGATTTACAGAATCTGCTGTTATGATTGGAAATTATTTATCGTTAATTGTTGGGCTGCAAATATAGTATACGTGGCCTAGAAATGACATCTCATAAACAGCATGGAAGGGAACGCATTAAGCGTTACCCAACGAACTTATCTTTCTACACACGCATAAACGAGAGCCGTCAGTCAGCTCATCATTCTCATACATACATAAGTGAGAGCTGCAAGATCACTATGTTATGTTCATACACGCGCATCAGCCAATAAAAGCTCGTCGTCCTTCTGCGTACAAGCGCGCAAATAACTCGCCTGACCAGTGAAAGAAACTAATATATGTCGTTCAAGCGCGAAACAACAATCGCCTAAACACGAACAATTCGCCAACAAGCGAATTTATACGTAGGTGTGCGAGCTACTTATTATTCGCCACCCTTGTTTGGTCGAATTAATCTAACGTTATACCAATATATAGAAAAACTGAGGGTCCTTACGCTGTTAAAGTTTTTCCCCAACAAACCAATAAACGATCATATATTTTTATTCAATCACGACTTTTTATTTCAATTTTAATTTTAATTCCTCGTTACATCAGCAATCCAAAACACCGAGAGGATTCCACGTTAGAGGAATCGGGAAGAGTACATACAATACTATTCAAAAACATTCTCATCTTCCCTTAGAAGAACATGGTCGAGTAATCGAACTCCTTACTTAAATTCAAACTCCGCTGTGATTTCAAGCAGGTAATAAAATGAAGCGTATCGACAGCTCATTCATTTGCACGCTACTAATCTGTAATATAGTTGGAATTTACATTTATCGATTAAATTCTCAAAATAAACGAAAATATTTGAGTCAACAATGTTATTTAAATTTATAGCATTATAAAAAATATTAAAAATACCTAACTTCAGTGGTAAAAACGTATTATTTTCTATTTCATTGCTGATTGAACCAATGACAACAATGGGAGATCTTGCACGCAAGGTTTTCTTTCATAATTTTATTAGACACACACAACGGAACGGTCAGAATAAATTCGAATCAAGAGCAAAGCTAAACTTTAGAAAATGATGTAGTTGGTTCTCACACGTGAAAGAGTCTTGGCAGATTAATATTTATATTACAGCTAACATTTTATAATAGGGTAATGAACTAACGCAACAACTAGTATTTTCCAATATAACTAAGTAGTCCAGTTCTAAGTAATAAAAGGTAATAAAAACTTAAAATCATTTTCATTGATTAATTATTTAATTTAAACTATTCATAATTCATCAAAAGTCTACTACGAACGATTAACTAATGCGGTCTATTTAAAATTCTTCTAGAAGCCCTATTCTGGGAAACTGTAATCGCAGTCATTCTCAAAACAGTTTAAACGATTTCACAATAATAATTTTACTTTACACACACACACACACACAAACCTAATATATAATTTGTAAAGATAGTTATATTTAACTTATTGACCTAAGTTTTAGTTAAATTGTAAAAACGGCGTCTTTTATTTTTTTTGAGAATGGAATTAATATTTTTGTTATACAGCTAATAATATTGTAATTATTACTATTGTTGGAATATATTATATTTGTTTTAATTCGTATATCCCGTTTTGTATTTCGCGACACATTATAATCACGAGTTTCGACAACCTCTTTTACATACTATTTCTTTTTACTATTCCTGTAGTGCTCAATTCCCATATTTACGCATCTCATTTTGAAGTATTGTATATTCGCTTAAACTTTATTAAGTAACCAAAAGTAGATTATTATAAATCTATAAGTTAACGATTTTAGTAACGTTTACAGTAAGTAAAACGTTGTATAGGTAGCATGACCAGAACAAACTGTTTCAACAATTATAGTCCTTAAGAGCAAATAAAGTTTATTTGAGATGATCCGAGACACGATAAGGTATAGCAGAATTCAACAATTTCTTGTACTTTATATCAATAAATATTCTTCCAAATATTTTATTCACAGATTATTATATGAAATACATTAAAAAGTAATGCGTAAAATTTTAAGGCAAAAACTTTATTACACTTTACTTTTGGTCTAAAGGAAACATTAACTGTGATAATGTGATTTCAAAAACAGAATAAGGAACATGGAAAGAGTAAAATATCGATTAAACAAATATTGACCAATAGAATAATTGCTATTTTAAATAATAACAATTATTAATAAGCTCTGTCGGTTTGTAGCGGATAAAGTAAACTAAACATGCTACCGGATACGACACTTCTGATGATGCAGTGCTTGTAAACACACATCTGCGCATATACAATAACAGTACATTATTTTCGGTCTCCGTTAGTCTCTTTTAACGTTGCTTGGAACTTTCGCATTATTTCATACGAAAATAGCGGAAATAGGAAACTTCTCATTCCAATAGGGGAGGAGGAAGGGAAGAGAAGAGGAAAGGTGAAAATATTCTTTCTCCCTTAGTTACACTAAATTTATAGTATTTAAGTATACAATGCCATAGATTGGCCCTTACTACAGAAAGTAATTCATGCATAAGAGAAAAAGAGGAAAAAAATTACCAGCATATAATGCTGGTATATATAAATTATAATTTTATGACAGTGATAATTATTTAATAATTTTTATAACGGATTATTTATTCCCACGAGTCAAGATCGCTACCTCTTTTTCTACTTAAACAATTCTTAAGCTTATAAGAGTAGAATCATTGACACAATTTCAGTGAAAATGAATAGAACCTTTGTTTAAATAACTATTATAAATCCTGATACAGCTCTGTCATCGTTACACTATTGATAATCATTTTGTATGGAAAAGTCAACGATAGTTTGTTTTAAAATATTAGTTTAACATTTAAATAAAAATATTTAAAATAAAATGTTTAAATCTTTTTTGTCATAAACTACTAAAACGAATATTTTACATTTTTTCTAATTATGGTATACATTTAAGTTTTAAATATTTATTGAAACTCGTACCATTCATCTAGGATAGAGATCTTTTCAAGAAATGATACATATTTCATTTTAATTCTCCCATCACTTGTTAGTAAAAATTTAAATTTTTTATTATTGTCATTTTAATAAAAATATATAATCAAGGATTCAAATTACTGACTCAATACTTCTTGTAATATTAATTTTACTAATATACGTTGCGATTTTTAACAAAACAGAAATTAGTTGGGAAAGCTGTCTCTTGTAAATATTTTTCTTTAAAAAATCTATTAAATTCTAAGAAAATACATTAATGTAACCAAGAGTTGTTGCGAAGCTCGACGTGTCGGCTGTAGACGAATGAAAAAGTCGTACTTGTTATCTTTGCATGACCGAACTATATTCTTTAAATGGAACACCTGATTCAGGTCATATTTTAAAATAAAAGAAAACGGTGCAATAATTATGAGGACTTATGCAAAGAGAGTAAGTGATTACTAGTGAACACGATTCTGGTTAAATCTTTAAATCTGATACAAGTTTCTCGGTTATGCTGACCGATCTACTTAACTGAAAAAATAAAGAAAAAACGTAGTATTATCTTTCTCTCATAACATTCTGATATAACGATAAAGCGTGCGTAGTATTTTTGTATGTTTATGTTTGCGCATACAAAATGAGAAAACTTTTGGTTCCATTTCATTTCGAAGAAACTTTCTTCTCAAGTATTGTGATAAAAACATGAGTTTTTCTATTTCCCTTTGAAAAATTGTTCTATTTTCGTAAAAAAAAAACTTTCTTTTTTATTTTGAATGTTATCATCTCTCTTCGATTAAAACATACAAACAATATATTTTCAGGAATAGTTTTAAATTTACTGAACGCTATAAATAATTTTAAATTAAAAACGAAACTTCACAATTTCACAACCGATGATTTTAAACAACTCAAAGTCATTGAAATAAAAAAAATTCTACGCTAGCACACGTAGCACGGGGTTGGTTTTATTCATCTGAGTTTTTCAACAAGTGTAATACACGTTTGGTAGACCTTTTTTACTGGTCTATACAAATACTACAATATATATATCAACATATATTACATATAACAATATATATATATATCTATAATACACGTGTATCTGCTCTCGTGCACAAGTGTCTTACGACTGTGGAAATATTTACGAGTATTTCATTTTTGTGAACTGTAAGGACATGCGAGTTTCATTGAATGAAGATACGTAGTCTTACCCTTCTTCTGCACGACTAATATAAATTAGAAGCATGTTCTTGTTTCATTGAACTTTCTCTGTACGCATCACCTTCCCGTACAATAACTTCCGTCCGATGAACATTATTTACAAATACTATCTCGAAAGTTCACATATGCGGAAGAAATCTATTGTAAATATATATTTTAATACAACTGTTGTGCGGACATATTCTTAGAACTATAACAGTGAATTCTCGACATTCAATTGGTGAATGATTAATCACTAAATGACACGATAACCAGTTTCTTTCCTCGCTACAATTGCATCATGATACTTTCAAATTTATGTAATTACCTACCTAACGACTCTGATTGATTGAATAAATTAGAGATAATATTTTTGTTGATCTTCTATACGTGTACACCTTTCAAAGCTACCGATTATTCATAATAATAATTATTCATTTATAATAAATATAAAATAATTGCAAATATATATATATGTATATGTATATAAGAAGGTATCAACGTTACTTAGGTTTATTTGCGAGGAAGAAAAAACGAATGGAAAAGTAAAAGGATAAATCACATACCAAAGACGACCGTATATGCTATGTCTTTACAGTATAAGTACCTACGTTTTAACTCCTGCGACCCCTTGCGTCGCGTTTACTTCAAAGTAAATAATTAAGTAAGTGTCAATATGTTCGTGATTCACATTTTCAAAAAGAAGCAATTTAAGATTCTTATGTCACAAGTCTACCAAGTGGAGAAGTGATTAAAATTATAAAAGGTCGAATAACACGTACTTGTTTTTTTTTTTTACTAAATGATTAGGATTTAATCTAAAATTATTATCATTATTACTATTTACAAATTATTTTACAATTATTAAATAATTATTTATTTAATTTTAATTATTTATACTTAAACAACCTAAATGATTACCGTTATAATTTCGTATTATTATTTCTATTTCAAATTGCCGCTTTATTTCCCTTCCATTTTGGTAAAAATAGAACACTGGCGCCTTTTTATTTTTATATCCCATTTGTATACATGGTGTTTGTACTCCTTATATTTCTACCAAGGAGGTAGGATCAATCATCCAACCAGCCCAACTATATCGAACGAGACAGAACCGAGGTCAATGCCGCAAGGTAAGGTTAACTCGTAATCTGATGAAATAAGACCCATAAATACTGCCCTCTTACTGCCCTACTTCACTCTTTTTTTGAGTATTCACACATAGGTTCTCAACTGAGAATTTTCTTGAGATTAAATCGGATATCATCTACAGTAAGACAAATGGACATGGACAAGATTTCTGAAAAATCCTCATGTCTCTTATATCAAGTAAGAAAGAAATTAGATTAACGGAATTTGGAAAATTTTTTCCAGAGGATAATCAATAAGGGGATATAGTATATTATATTTTTTATAATTATCGTATATTTTATATAGTTATTGTATTTTTGCATTTAATTATAATAATTATTATTTCAATATAAGTTATTCTATTAATGTATCAACTATAAGAAAAAGAAAATTATTAAAATATGAAATATTTTACTTTATTCAATAAAAAAAAAATATCTTGAATAACCTCCGAATTCCATTTTATTAATGTTAACCCCTTGCACTATTCGGAACCTCAGGAAATGCTAGGCCAAACGCGGCTGCCTCGATCAACGCGGTAAAAGGCGAGAGGCGGAGCGCGCGTGCCGAAATTTGAAACCTATTTTCACGACCGAGCGCAAGATGTCGAGTACGAGTCGGATTTGTGATATTCATGAAATGTCAAGTACGAGTCAAGCTCGTGATATTCATGTTTGATCTGGAACTGAACAACGAGCCCGACTCGTGACATCCATGTATGACCTAAAATTTTCATCACGAGTCAGACTCGTCAAAATAGTGCAAGGGGTTAACTATTGGATATCAGGTTTTAGAGCTCTTACCGACGTCGAAAACGGCGCATAAGAGATCTTTACATTACCTTTGTTACCTTTCTGGCCAGTTTTATCGGATATCATATGAAAAAAATTTTATCTCTTAGAGTTCTCAGATAACTTTGCACTGAGCGGGTTATAATGTATACTTTTTAAAATCTAATTATCAGAGGTTTTCAACTTAAAGTTTAGTTACTTAGTTCCAAGATAAATATACATCCGATATTGTTTTTATACAAACTTTTTTTACACGATTTTAATTTAACACGCATATTGACAGTTTACTTTGAAAGTGGTGTAATTCCATTTAAAAAAAAAATAAGATCACGTAATTTATATTTAATTTAGCATAAACTTTTTGTTTATAACTAGTTGGTGTTTAATTTCTTTAAAAATGCCAATGCTTTGTCCAATTTAGAATTGGCCTGTAAAAAAAGTTACGTTGAAAAAAATTTATATATGTAAATTACATATTGAGATAAATTAGTAAAAACACTGCCAGACTTGTCATAATTAACTTATATTTCTTAATTGACAGATATGTAAACCTTTAATTTTCTTAAGAAACAGAAAATGGACTTGCATCATCTTCAAAATAAACGGTCCATATATAAATTATCTGACAGGAATGTTAATAATAGTAACATAAGATTTTTATTGTCTTCATAATCAAATATCAATATTAACACTATAAAAATATATGTAAATTAAAAAATCTTCGTAATTAAGTTAATCGTAAATAAATGTAAACATTTTCTATTTGATTAAATCAAAAAATTATTCACAGAAAATTAATTTAGACAAAAATTGTTTCGTTATATTTGCAAACTAGAAAATAATTATGACGTAGTTTTATCGGGTTAGGATAGAAAACGGAGTATCGATTCGTGTCTGTTAATACTGGGATACACTTAGAGAATTAAAACGTTTAACGGTTAATCATGTTATCAACTTAAGTGCAAGTTTAATCACGTAAAGAAAAAATTAGCTCGGCAAATGTACCTGAAATAACTTTTTATTTTTTTTTTTTTCAAAGTTTGCATGAGGCTCTTATCTGAGAAGAAGTTAAACTTCTCGTACAAATTAAACTTCCATTTTTGATAATATTAAAAGAAATAAATCATCTGTTTTTTACTTTTTTTTTATTAAGATTTATTATAGCATATCTTTTATATATAGATATATAAGGTATAATATATATATTGCAATATGTAGAAAATATGCTGTTTCAATTATGTTTTTTTATGTTGCATAAGCTTTTTCTTTTATAAGTGGTATAAGTTTAATTGAAGAGTATAATAGTTTCAGTCAGGCATACAAAACTTCTTTTCATATTGTTAATAACAAAGTAGACATAATAAATCATTACGAATTCAGCAAAAAAAGTTTCACTTTAAAATCTCAATGCAACAAATTTTTAATTTTTAATTATTTTCCCCGAAGTAATATATAAAATATAGAACCTTATTTTTCATTACTCGTTTTTTATTATCGAATAATAAAATTAAACATGCTTGTATTTTATAAACATTGTTCAAATTAATAAAAACATTTAGCAATATTTTTAATTCAATTCAAACTAAAACTCTGAAATATCTCAAAATCGGAATAATGGTCTTATACTATTTAAAAAAAAAAAAAAAAAACAATTCATACCCAAAACTTTTTATGTTCATTTATCTTACATTTTTAAAGATATTTTTTATTTGCAGATGTGTACCGATTGAGAATCCTCTCTGTTAACCAGGTTATGATAGTTCTGACGATATTATATACTATATATAGAGAGGAGAGAAAAAGTTGCTGCGGAGACGACAAAATTAAAAATGAGAGGAAACTTTAGCTCGTTCTCGATCAAAGTGATGAAGACTCGAGCTCGTATTCGATCAAATTTGAGAACATTTTATCGAGAAAGGTGAACCGAATTTCAAGGTGAAAAAATTATAGAGAGAGATAAAAAAAAGCATTTTAATCGCGAATTTAGAATTAATTTCAAGATCGTTCATTGGAAAGAATTTCATTCATGTTAACTTAATAATTTTACTTTTCTTAACAAAAAGGAATCTTTTTTTATGTTAAAAGAATCTTTCTAGAACTTTTTGAATAACCCGGTATAATACGGCATTTCTATAGAACCGTTTCGTTTTAGTAGAGTTTGAGAATTAGGAAGAACTATCATAAAACAGGGTATCCTAGAACATGGTTTTACTCTAACATGGTTTGAGAATAGACGAATCCCCAAACAATGCCGAACGTCATGTGAGTACAGAGAGACAGGGTCGTCAAAATAACACAAATTTATTTAAATAAAAACATAACAAAAGTATGTATGTAGGTTTAATGAATATATATAGTAGGACCTTGATTAACCAGCGACAAACGACACGGATAGATCATCAAAGTTCAATGAATAATCAAAATTAGGGTTAAATTATTTTAAATAGGATTCTTGTATGCAAAAAAGATTTTTTTACTACAACTTTTTTATAGTATATATGTACTCAATTATGAAAGTGGTCTAAGTTAAAATTAAAAAAAAATTATTAGTTATTTCACACCACATTATTTTAAACCTAATTAATTCAATGTAATTTTCACTATATTGTCAAAAATGAACCATTAGATAATGGTTGTTATATTTACATTATATGGAATTTATTTAGTGTTCAAATGTAATCTTTTAAATATCTCGAAGAAAGAGATTTGTGACATAAACTAGTTTAATAATTATGGTCACAATATGTATATGTGTATATATTTTATTTACCCAACCAACTAGCTATAGAATCGTAAGCTACTCGCATTAGAAAAAGATTAAAAAGGAAATGTCCGATGTACATAAAAATTGAAAAATAGAAAATGAATAAAATAAAAAAAAATATATTTGTATTTCATATATATATAGATATGTTTTATGTGTATATATTATTATTATATTAATAATATTATAATAATATTATAATATTATATTATTAATATTTATATGTATATAATATTATGTAGGATGAAGAGACCATTTCTCGGAAATGCATTTGTTTGTTAAGGTACGCGATACCGATTGAAAGAGTCGGTCGTCTGAGGTTTTATTGCACCGAACCTCTCGAATATTCCCTATCGAAAGTAAAGAAATAGTCCAGATGATTAATATTCGGAAATAGTCGGGAAGTTTCAAGAAAGATAGAAGAAGAATATAAAAGAGAAGTAATTCGTAATTGTTCAGTTCACAATCAGATTGAATCTTAGTTAGGTAATAGTGTGTAACATTATACCCATGTAATCTAAATAAAGCCACCTTTAATTTTTATTATTCACTACCACTTTTAACATATCTCTACAATTATATTTAATATGTATATTTTGCATATGTATTTAATATAAAATAATATTTATATTTTCTTATTTTTATCAAAATATTGTTTGCATTTTTATTTTATTATTTATTTATCACTTAAAAATGCATTTTTACGCAAACTTTTTATTTATACTATAATCTTATTTATAATATAATATAACTTTTTTTATACTTAATTTTGTTTTGTTACAGCTTCCAACAAATAATTACGAAATTCTCTAATAATTAGTGTAATTTAAAGATAGAAGTAAAGTTGGGTTTGTTGAAATAAATAAAACATATGTATTTATTATCAGAGATTATGTTAAATTTAAGGAAAAAAGTTTTTTTATAAAGTTGTATTTGTGCAAATATACCCAATCAAGAAATTAACGAGGATAAGGCAACAGAAAACAATGATCTTGGTTTAAAAAACATCGGATAAACGCAAACTTGTTCATCATGTTCTATTGTATATGTATGTACAAATATAAACATTTTTCTACTTAGATTTGTGCTATAGTAGTGAAAAATACTTTATCGTTCATCAACTTACAAATTAGCTTAAAAAAACTGCTTTAATAAAGATGTATCTTTTAATTATAAAAATAAAATAAAATTGTTATTTAATTTTATGAAACCAACCGTCTTTTTGTATCACTTATTCGTATTATTATATAACATAGTATTTTTTAGTAACCTTATAACGGTTTTAACCGAAGTTTTCTTGTAATATAAGTTAAAATTTTTCATATGATCATGGCGTGTTGCTATCATACATAGCTAACTACTTATATTAATGCTCGTACTTGACATACATCTATTTATTTTTTAGGGGGTAAGAGTACCTAATTTTTTTTCGATTTTTTAAAAATATTTGAGGTGAAAATACCATATTTCAGGAATATTGTGTGATAATTTCAAGTCGATCCGAGAAAAATTGACGGAGATAAAGCATTTTTAGTATGCTTTATATTATAAAAAAAGGATTAATCGAGCTGATTAATCGGGTTAGACATAGACAAGAGCAACAATGTATTCTAGACACCTCTGATGACAGTTTCATAATGTACAGACACGGAATTGACGACTCTATGCACGTAAAAAAAAAAATACCTCTTTATTTATGAAGAATTTTGAATTTTCTCTATGTCCAACTTTATATTGATTTTCCCACAACTTGCTTTTTAAAAGTCGGTGGACACTATCACTTAAAATCTATGGAACTAAATGAATAAATCCTTTCCGCTAATAAAGACAACTTTTGATAAAATTATTAAGTAACGAAAACAATTGAATCAACAGGAAAAACACTAGAGAAAATGACATTTATTTCTGTTTAAAATTTATAATTCGAGTTTTACCGATAACTAAAATTATTTAGAAAATATCCTACACATTTACTCAAACAATTGGAAATATTTTATTAATAATTGTTATGAAACTTATACCGTTTATTACAACAACGTTCTATTCGAACGGAAAACGAAATTTACTTTATAAAATTGATATATTATCGTGAAATTGCAAAAAAGCTGTTTATTAGAAATACAGAAAGATAACGTGGGAGAGAAAAAGTTACATTGATGTCAGTTAATGCAATACTAGCTTGAAAATAAATCAAGTTACGTACTACCAAGGTTTTTTATACTTAGCAATCGTTGAGGAAGCCATATAACACCTAACTTGATTTTTATTTTTGTGAAAGCCATCGTTGGTTGTAAAATTAAATATATATGACAATGCACGTTTCCTGCGTTAAAAACATTAAGAAAATCGTTAATACAAGATAGATTTGAGCATATAGCGGCACAGTTTTACTTGATCATTTTTTATTTCTATATACGAACTCTGCTCGGAAAGAAAATAAGAATTATATAATACCACACTTCTTTGTATTTTTTAGTGATGCAATTAAATTATTTGTTAAAGAAAATATTAAATTATTAAAAATTAATTTATTTTTTTAATTAATTAGACCAATAATTGGATTTATTAGAGTTATAATTTTAATTCTTGGTTTACCAATGCATGTTAATATTTATACTATAAATTTATTTATATTATGTATAATAATATTTTTAAGATTGGGTGTTTATATTATTTTGATGGGAAGATCATCTAATTCAAATTATTCAATATTAGGAGGTATACGTTCAATTTCTCAATCTTTGTCTTATTTGTTATGTTGAAAGGATATTTTAATTATGTTGAATTTTTCAATTGTTAGATTTTATAAAATTTCAAAAATTTTTAAGTTTTTGATTTTAGTAAATTTTATGATAATAATTATTTTATTTATTAGAATAGTAGCTGAATTAAATCGTATACCTTTTGATTTTATTGATGGGGAATCGGAGTTGGTTTCAGGTTTTAATGTTGAAAATATGAGAATTTTAGTTACAGGAGTATTTTTTGTTATTATATTTTTTGGTAATTTAATATTTTTTATTAAAAATGTTTTTTATGTTATGGTTTTTAGAA
Source organism: Polistes fuscatus (assembly GCF_010416935.1). Taxonomy (NCBI): domain Eukaryota; kingdom Metazoa; phylum Arthropoda; class Insecta; order Hymenoptera; family Vespidae; genus Polistes; species Polistes fuscatus. Next base: position 47,879 of record NW_025113165.1, on the reverse strand, counting down.
TTTTAATTCAGGGCTCATTGCAACGTTTACAATATTATAATTTAATGTATTTTTGTTCAGATTATATTTTATCTTTTTCTAGAAAAATTTTATTATTTATGTCAATTTTAAATGTTTATATATTTAAGATAATTTAATTATTAATAATTTTTATAATTATCATTTAAAATAAAATTATTTTGGCAGATCAGTGCGTTAAATTTAGAATTTAATTATATATTTATTAAAATTTATAAATAATAAAAAAAAAATTTTTTTAAATTTACTTCTATTATTATTATTTAAAAATTTTATTAAATATTAGAAATGTAATTGAGGTTGTTATGCGTATAAAAATTTAATGTAAAAAGAATTAAATTAGAGTTAATAGAAAATTAAAATATTTCTATAGTATATTTTCAAAATATATATTTTATGGCTTATTACCAATTTTATAAATTATTGTTTGTATAAAATTATAAATCAAAATTTATTAATTATATTAACTGATAAAAAATAAAAAAAATTGAAAATTGCGTAAAATTGTGCCAATTCAATATAAGGAGTTTTAATTTCTTGTCTACCTAATCAAGTTAATATAAAGAATGCAGACACTAATATTTAAAAATATAATTTACTAAATATGTTTAAATTTATTTTAAAAAAATGTAGGATTTGATAAAAAAGGTAGTAATATTAGAATTAAAATTGATATTAATAAAGCAATTACTCCACCTAATTAATTAGGAATAGCTCGTAAAATTGTATAAGCAAATAAAAAAAATTCAGATTTAATATGAATAGGAGTAATTATAGGATTAGCTTTAATAAAATTATCTGGGTCTCCTAGTATATAAAGATTTTGAAGTGTTAAAATAATAATTGAAATTATTAAAATAATAAATGTGATTGAATCTTTAATTGACAAAAATTTATGAAATACAATTTAATTTAAATTACTATTTATTGATTAAATTTTTATTAATTGATCCTAATTTATGAAGATATATTAGATGAATAATAACTAAAAATAAAATTACGAAGAGTATGTGACGTCCCCGCAGTTAAACGAGTAACCCCACACAAAAAAAAAATTCGTTCCTTATCCCGGTCAATTTCCTTTAATTTTAGAAACTCTACGCGGTTTAGAACTACGTTGCCCAATTTTTGGTCAGTCCGTTAAGCCGGTACTCTACCAGGGATCTGGGCTAGAAGAGCCAATAACTTGCAAGTTTGAGATGGATGAGGTGCACTTACCCTTGAAATTTATGAATGTGACCTCTGGAAAAATTTCGTCTTGGTATGAATTGTGCTAAATGCCGATGATCCACGGACCCTATTGCCTTTGAATCGATTACGTCGATTGGATGGTCGCAGGATTTCGGTGTAATAAGGTTTTTTAGTTATTAAATAAATGTCACTTGATTAACAGGTAAAACTAAAGTATATTCTTCAAAGTTTAAAAGTAAATAAAAATTGCACAAGTGGTTACACAATTTCGATCACTTGTGGTAACTGTCACACGGAATATTACAAATGTAACACGAATTATAAACGTAGCGTGTTAAAGAGCGTTTACTGTACGCAAATTGTAATAATCGGTTATAAATGCGCGACGTGTACGAACTCTTATATAAAATTTGTATAATCAAGCAAATTGTAAGTTCGATAATTATTAACTATGTCTTGTTAATAATTTATAATAAATAATGAAAAAGTCTGTCTTCCAAGTTAATTAAGTTGTAATAATAAAGAAGAGTATCTTGAAAAAGACTGCTCTTTTGTTTAGCTTCGTTAAAGTATAAAGAAGACTATCTTGAAAAAGACTTGTCTTAAACAAGAAGCTGTTGTATTGGAAGAGAGACTCTCAAGCACAAAATGTATAAGTATAAAATATTTAAGCAGAAGTAATTAAGATTTATGTGTTAAGAGCATAGAGGTTGCCGGTAGACTACAAGCGTGGAGTCTCTTGGCTCCCCACGTCGAGTCCCGTACGGCCGAGTGGGATTCAATTCAAAATCACAACAATTCAATTTCAAATCACAACACACGATATTTGGGAAAACAAAATATATTCTAAAATAACAGTTGATATCCAAATTATACACCAAGTTTACACAATTTATGTTCACAATGTTAGAAAGAAAACAACGCGTCGTAGAGCAAACGTTAACTGAACGCAGTATTATAAAGATGCAAGAACGTACTCTTATATAATATTTGTATAATTAAGCAAAATTTTGAGTTGGATAAGTTATTAACTATTAGTTAATAATTTATAATAACTGATGAAAAAGTCTGTCTTCCAAGTTAATTTATTAACGTATAAAGAAGACTATCTTGAAAAAGACTTGTCTTAAACAAGAAGTTGTTGTATTGGAAGAGAGACTTTCAACCAAAAAATGTATAAGTATAAAATATTTAAGAAGTGTTAATTAAAATTTATATGTTAAGAGTATAGAGGTTGCCGGTAGACTGCCGGAAAGGAGTCTCTAAGCTCCCCACGTCGAGTCCCGTACGGCCGAGTGGGAGGTACCCCCACTCGCGCTAGGTGCTTCCTCCACAACCAACTTCTTTTCTGCGAAACGCCAACCTTGGAGAAGCACGATGAAGCCTTAATGTAGGAGCACGAAGTAGGTATTACCGACTTCCACTTATCAAAAGACCCGTTTACCGACTTCAGTTGTCGGTAAGGCAGGTTTCTCTATAAACGACAATTGATATATGTTTTACTATTACCGTATGTTGTCAAAAATGATAATTATCGATGGTCGTTCATAAGAGTGCTTAATACAAATAGAATTTACAGTTAATATAATGTAAGGTGAATTATTTTACGGTTATTTGTTATACAAAGGTAAATTATTTTAGTAAATCGTATCGTAACTATGCACAAATACAAATAAAAATATATAAGTGACAAAATTTTAAAAATTTTCGTATATATGACAGGAGGACAAATCACAATTATTGGATAGTACGTTTTGGTATATAAAATCGTCACTAGGACGTAACAAATATTTATAATGTTATTGAATGCTTCATTAACAGATTGTTTATAATGCATAGATAAAAATACTCCTGTAATTACTTGAATAATAAAACATAAGCCTGGTAATGATCCAATGTTTCATCATATATTAATATTATTAGGAGTTGGTAATTGGATAAAAGATTTATAAATTAATTTAAAAATTATATTGTTTAAAATAAATGAGTTATTCATTTAATGTTTTTTTTTTCAAAAAAATTATTTAACTGATTTTCAAAGGGTTTCTTTTATGAATTTATTAGACGATAAGACCTAACGAATTTGAAAATATTAATTTATAAATTAATTTTTACAATTTTTAAATATATAATTTAGGATTTTTTTATTAGGAGGATAATTAAATTTTTAAACTTTAATTTATTATTAACATGAATAAATGAAATTTAATGATAATTTTTATAATTAAAAGAATTAATTACCTCATGGATAACAGCGTAATAATTTTGGAAATTTTATATTCTTCTTCTTCTTCTTCATTCTTTAGTTTAGGCAAGTTGCCGGTTTCGTAACGACGTTTTTCTGCCTATTGCACTGTTAAATTGCCGCACCATCTTTTTTGTGGGAGCCCCGTTCTTCTCCTGCCAATCGGTGACTTATCCCGTGGAATTCTGACGATTCTTCTGTTGTCCATTCTGCTAATATGTTCGTTCCATTCTTTTTTTTTTACTTATTCCGAGGCAGAGTGTCGTTTCTATGAGCCGCAATGTTTTTTTTTTACGTTGGGTAGGGGGCTAACCTGATCCAACAACCTTCCTCCTTTTCCCGGGCTTAGGACCGGCAACATGATCGCTGATCTCGATCCGCCCAGCGATCATGCAGGCGGAGTTGAAATTTTATATTAATAAAATTAATTATGACCTTGATGTTGAATTAAAATAAAAATCAAGTGGAGAAGCTTAAAATTTTACTCTGTTCGACTAATAAAATTTTACATGATTTGAGTTCAGATCGGTGTAAGCTAGATCAGTGTAAGCAAGATCGAATTTTATCTATAATTAAATTTTATTGTATTGTACGAAAGAACTTAAAATAAGAAATATTTTTTAAAAAATATTGAATTTAATTAGTAATGTTATTTAAATATTTATTTAAATAATAATTTTAAATAATATTATATTATTATTATTAAGTTATTTAATTACATTAATTGGAATTTTAATTGGAGTAGCATTTTTAGAATTATTTGAACGAAAAATTTTAGATTATGTACAAGATCCAAAAGGACCAAATAAAGATTTTTTTTCTTTTTTATTTTTCTTTTTTGTTTTTATATAGGTATTTATCATCCTTCTAGTGATGCAATTAAATTATTTATTAAAGAAAATATTAAAATAATAAAAAATTAATTCGTTTTTTTATTTAATTAGTCCTATGATTTTATTTAATATAGTTATAATTTTAATTCTTGGATTAACAATAAATGTTAATATTTATACTATAAATTCATTTATATTTTATAAAATAATGTGTTTAAGGTTGGGTGTTTATATTATTTTGATGAGACAATGATCTGATTCAAATTATTCAATATTAGGAGGTATACGTTGAATTTCTCCATCTTTGTTTTATGAAGTTTCAAAATTTTTAATTTTTTCATTATATTTAATTATGTTAAAAGTTTTCAATTGTTAGATTATACAACATTTCAAAAATTTTTGGGTTTTTGATTGGTAAATTTTATAACAGTAATTATTTTATTGAATTTTCGGCATTAGTTCGAACCTGACAGTCGTGACAGAGAGACTAGAGAATTTAAAGTTTTTGATCCCTAAAAACATGAAACGTGATCCTGAATTAAGTTCAAGTGAAGATGAGTTCGATTTCACGATGCTTAACGAGGAAATTCCGGCTGTACACAGAGAGCTTCAAGAAACAGAGAATAACAGCAGTAGTGACGATAGTGACGAAGTGAGAGGTGTCAGAAGGCGAAAGATCCGAGTAATAGACAGTGAATGTGACAGTGATACTTATACTACAGAAAACTCACAGTCGGACAGTTCCGATTGGATTACTTGCACTGAATCTGAAGTAACACCGTCAAGAATACCATTGCAGAAATTTCAGAAATAGAAAAATAGAATTTCAGAAATTATCATCTTAAAAATGTAAAGATACATTTAATATTAAATATAAAAGATTTATGTGTTACTTTATATGTGTAATCATTTTAAGTTAGAGGTAAGAAATTCACCAAATACGCTACGAAACGCTTCGAGTTGCTGGTGCGCGGCGCGAAAAAGGTCCCGAGTGCAAAGGGTTAAAAGTGTTCCTTTGACTCGTTGAAGAAACACTGGTAGCACTGCGTTATCTAAATCTCTAAATTTCTAATTTTTCACTTTTTGATATCCCTAAGCAGAGAAAGGATTTTAAGTGCGTAAATTTTACCGTTATATCTGTTTCAACATATAATACGAATTATACGATCAAAATCTAGGATTCTTAAATTACATATACCCTATGCAATATTCAACTTCGCCTAATACAATTAATGAACTGATTGAATATGTTCGGTATGCTTATTATAAATTAAACGGAGAGATGCTTGATGATATTTACGTAATATTACAAACGTGTACGAAATTAAAATAAATCAGTTGAATTAAGCAAATTATATAAGGGCTGATTATAGTTTTAAAATTTATTTAAATATATTCGTGGTGAACAATCTGACAACCTAACACGTCCAATCAATCAGGTTTTATTTCTTCTCTTTTCTCGTCATTTTCTGAGCTACGATTTTTCCTGCACACTTTTTCCTTTTCCTTGTTCTAATTTATATCAATTATTAATATCTGAAACGTTACTCTTTGTAACGCTTTCTTCGCTTCTCTGTTGTTTAGTGGTTTTATATAAATATATGAATTGATTAAACAAATCTCTAAATCCCAAAAAAACAGTTTACGCCACCATTTCAGAGATTTTCTTAGGAAACAATACGTTGAAGTATACTGATCGGCACGATCGACACCGCCCATATGTTTGATGTAATCTATTATTACACTAGGTTTCTTGACGGTCACTTCTACTCCACCTCGTAAAATTTGTTTTACAGGCGTCATTCCTGCATTGTTCCAGTTGGTCAAGCATGTGACAACCCTCTTGTCCTTCCACGCTAAACATAATGTATTTCTTTTCCGGTATGCTACTGTTGATTTTTTTCCGAATTTTATTTTTTTTATTTGTTCTGGTAGATGCTTCATGTTTGTTAAGATAGTTCCTGTAAAGTGGCATTTTAATTTCAATAATTCTTCGGCCAAGATATAGCTCGTGTAATAACGATCGGTGAACATATGATGTCCTTGAGCACCAGGTAGTTTTTCCAGCAGCATTGAATACAGATGCAATGGTATTCTCGTTGTCACCGGAAGGTCGCGCCTTATCAAGCTGTCTGTTGTCAAACTTCCACAATAAGGAAGAATGCCACAGATGTAACCGATAGTTGAGTCTGCCATCGTATAAACTCGAATCCCCCATTTGGTCGGTTTCTTCGGGTTGTAAGTAATGAAGGAGACCCGACCTTTGAACTTGATCGTAGATTCATCCGCACAAATTTCTCTTCCCGGTGTAAAATAGTAAACAAATTTTGAATTTATGTATTCCAGGAAACAGCTAACTAGCTGTAAGCGTGTTCGTGGTCCTGCATCTTGACTTTGGATTGTCTTTAGATGAAGCATCCAAAAAATCTGATTGAATCTGTTTTTTTTAAACTTGTTCGAATAAAAAGGAATGTAGCTGACATCACTCCGTGACCAATATTCTTGCAAATTTGCCAACGGCATTGTCCCCATATTTATTATCACACCAATAAACGCCCACATTTCTTCGATGGTTACATACAAATCGAACTCATCTTCACTTGAACTTAATTCAGGATCACGTTCCATGTTTTTAGGGATCAAAAACTTTAAATTCTGTAGTCTCTCTGTCACAACTGTCAGGTTCGAACTAATGCCGAAAATGCAGTCCGGTTCGTGGTTGCGGACCAATCCCAGATAAAAAAATCTTATCTCCATTTTCCTTTATACTTTATAAGATTATATAGAAAGAGCGTAAGAACCCGCGTCGAAGAAAGTAAACGAGAACAGTTAGTCCCGCGTATCAAGTTACCGCAGCAAACCAAGTGGTGAGCGATAGTCACTTCTCGAGTTGCGGTAGCACACCCCATGGTGAATGAGAGTCACCTCTCGAAGGCAGGGGGTTAATTTTCTTTTAACTATATTATGTGGTAAATTTAGTTCCTACGTTGTAGATGTGGTTGCCATTTTTCTTCGTTATGAATTTTTCTCATTACATGCAAACGTTTTGAAACAGTCATTGAAGTAACACTTAATGCTTTAAAACCTCTAAAATCGTTTCAACTGAATTTTCATTGAGTAATTTTTGCAATTCAAAATTTTTTAATTTTTTCAGCTATCCGAGTCATTCTTTGTCTTCCACGTCAAAATCACTCTTTTAAAAGCGTTTAAACAGAATATCAAGAAATCCAACCCGTTAAGACTGAATCCCTTTCAACAATGTATATGTTACCGTTAAAGCTCGAAAGTCGTAATTGTACACATTACCTAGTTAATCTACAGATTAATTAATATGTTCCGTTAACGAGCGGAACAAGAAAGTTTTCAACATCTTACCTAGGTAATATACACATTAAAGTAAGTGTGCTTGTCGTAAAAATCAATTGCTATGTAATTAAAGAAAAAACAATCTTTAGATTGCATTAATAATTAGCATAATTTTTGTTAATGTTAATGAGGATATCATCGTATTTATTTCTTCTGATAAATCACAAACACACGCATACATTCATCATAGAAACAATACAAAATTTTACTCTTTTTTTAAATTAAATACTTTTATTTTTAAATTAATACTCATTTTCCCCTCCATCATCTTTTGTTATTTTCTCGCATTCTTAATCAAAGTTTCCTGACTATTCCCGATCATATTAATTCGAGATTCTTCCTTACTTCCGGATCGAGAGAATATTCAGGAGGTTTCGGTACGACCAAACGTCAGGCGATTATCTCAAACGACGTCGCCTCACAAACAAGCACACTCGTACGCAACAAAAAAGTCATATTTAGTTTCCTAGCAACCTTTTCTCACATATATAAACACTATTCACTCTCACATTTGACAAAATAAATTCAATATTTCACAAATTTATGTTTTGCAAATTCATTTCGTTAATTGTAATAATATTTTAAACCGTTTGATTCTTTCTCTTATAGTTTTTTTAGTTGATTGATGATTAATTATATCAACTAATTTATTAATTGTTTGATTGTATTAATTTGATTAATTGAATAATTAGCAGATTACTTAGATAATTTGAAAAATGAAAAAAATTTTGATACTCTAACGGATCACCCTAGTTAATCTGCAAGTATCTTAGTAATTTGAAAAATAACTGATTTCTACACTTTAGCAGTAACATATACATTTCAAAAGACGCTCGATTTTACAGTCGAAACTTACTAGCATTGAAATTGGTTCCTTGAATCATAGTAGCAAGTAGCAAGAGTTAAATTTATCACGGTAATATACGCTTATCCTTACATTTACGCGGCCCTTTGTACACAAGAAATCTTTTTTACTCGAAAAATTATATCTCTTGTAATGTTCTAGATTGTTTTTTATTTCTATCTGCTACGCTCGAGGTTTCGTCGCGAAGGCAATTGTCAGCTCTTTCTTAATTTCCTAAGCCAATGAGCCTCGTGGGCGTCAATATAACTATCCAATGAGGAAATAAGTTCGTATATCCTGGAAACTGATTCGTTGTGGAAAGATAGTGTCTATTCAAAGAAGTAGGGACAGGAATAGGCTTATAAAGAGGATCGGAGAGTTAAGCGAGTTATTCTCGTTTGTCTTGTTGGATCTTGCGCTGCTGTGTTTCGTTATTAAGTATATATCTGCTTTGTTGTAAAGTCAGTGAATTTTTTTTTTTTTAAGTGATCGTTAACGTTAAAGAATAAATTTGAAGATAATCGAATTTGAGGGAATATATTTTAGTAAAATTAGTTATTTTTATCCGCGACTAGTACTGTTCTATTAGTGTTGATCGAAGGTGTGCGAGAGGCCCAAATCCACGAGCTACTACAGGAAAAGGTAAGAATCTTATTTTTTTTTTTTCCATATGTGCGCAGTTCTGTTCTTTCATGAACCACATATTTTTGGGTGCTATTTTATGTTTAATAACAATTCAAAATCAATTAAAAAATGTCGAAATTATCACGAATATTAAGCTTGTTTTCGTCTACAGTAATATTTAGTGCTTCCAATAAATTATCAATCAAAAATGTACTTTAAATTTAATTTTCATTTGTTCTATGCACGTCATTTCGCAATTATTTTATATTCTAATAATTCATATTATAAATTATTATAAAAAGACCGTAAATATAATCGATTTTTAAAAGATATTTTCCTTATAAATTAAAACACGACTTTTGAAATAACAAAATACTTTGCAACTTTATAAGGTATGATAAAGAGCTACCGATGTAATGGCTATAATAACCGATTGATTTTTATGCTTATCATTAATCGCCGATTAATTTTTTTTCGCTACTAATTTGTTAGGGGAATATACGAGAATTCGTTATCATGGAATATAACAAGAAAATTTATTTTTAATTTTTTATATCATCGATTGAGTCGAAGAAACCTGAAAAACTAGTTGTATGCAATATGTTTACATTGTGATAAAATACTAACCAATTTTCTGCTTAAACTACTTTCTTACTCCTCTATCGTTTATCATTTATCGTCTATTATTTATCGTTTATTGTCATTTCTTTTCGGCGTTTTTTTCTTTAATCTTCTTTTTCTTTGATATCTTTACTCCGCTCCATCGCAGGTGACAATTGATGTTTTATGACGCTTTGTTTTCGTTTTCGTACTCGATAAGTACACACACACACTTTTTTCATACACTCATAATTATATACTATACAACACGACAAAAGAAAAAAACATTTCCTGTAGCTTTATTTTCAAGAAAAATTGTCTTTAGTTATTCTAAAAATATCTATATGCGCACTTCCAATAGCGATTATTCTCTGTTATATACGTCTTAAATTTCTTTTTCTTTTCTTTTTTTTTTCTTTCCTCTTCTCTTTTTCTTTCCTTTTCTCTTTTTCTTTTGTTGTTTTCTATATTATATACATTCACACAAGACACGAAAAACTGCTTATTGTACATTTCTGAATTTTTTTTATCCTTACAATTTTTTAAACTATTTCTTGATCACACTTTGTCATATTTTTATACGCAGTCAAATATATTTACAATAGTTCAGATTTTGTCACCGAATTAATTTACTTTGGTTTTAGAATTATCATTATTTTATCTATAAACCTATGTGGTTTAAGGTAGTAAGCCCACTATGACGGACGAAATTTCGACTTTTGTCTTCGACTTTATCTCCAAGAATTGAAATTGGTTCCTTATATGACCTCTTAAAAATATTATTATGTTAAACCCTTATAGAATTCCGTTGTTAAATTCAATTAATTTAATTTCTTCTGGAATTGCAATTACAAGATTTCATCATAGATTATTAAATAATCAAAATTTTATTTTAATTTTAACTTTAATACAAGCCGTTATTCTTGGAATATTTTCACTCTATGCAAAGCTCATGAATATTTTGAAACTTCTTTTACAATTGCTGATTCAATTTTTAGCCTAATTTTTTTTTAACCACTGGATTTCATAGAATTCATGTATGATTGGTTATTGTATATTATTATAATAATATATTAAATTAATATAATAAACATCTTAAACAAAATTTAAATAATAAAAAAAATTTTAAACTAAAAATTTTAAAAATCTTAATAATAAAAATTTCTTTAATCCGTATGTAATTCTATATTCAATTAAGCCCTTATCAAATCTTTATATATATTTAATGAATATTTTAAAGGATAAAAATTATTAATTTACAAAAGAAATCCTAAACCTATATTTTGATTGAATAAATTTTTATATTTTTAAATAAATTTAATAAACTTAAATTTCTCATAAAAATTCCAATAAAAGCTCCTATTAAACAAATATAAATAACTAATATTTTTTTAATGAATCTTAAAATAATAGTTTTTAAAGAAAAAAAATTTAATAAAAATTATCCAATTTTTAAAGATCTTAAATATAATAAAATTATTGAACTTCTTATTAAATTATTTTTTTTAATAATATAAAAATAATAAATTCATTACTATTATTTAAATAAACAACTAATAACAGTCGAATTCTATAAGATACAGTAAATAAAGTAGCTAAAAATAATATTATTATTATAAAATAATTTACTTTTTTTATTACAAAATTTCTATAATAAAATCCTTGAATAATATTTGGGAAAAAAGGAAATCTACACAAAGATAATGTTAATATAAAAAATATTAAACTCACAAAAGGATAATTATCAATTATATTACCCATAAATGAATATCTTGATTATTTATTACTTGATGAATTAAAATTCCTTTTCATAAAAATAATAAAGATTTAAATAAAGCATGTGTAATAATTAAATGAAAATAACTTAAATCAATTTTACCTAATCTTAAAATTTTTAATATTAAACCTAAATGATTTAAAGTTTATAAAAAAAAAGAGCAACAATTTTTTTTAAATCACATTCAAAATTTGCTATTAATGCTGATATTAATATGTTATTCTAGAAATAAATAACAATAATTCATTAATGTTTTATAAATTAAATAAAATTATAACGAATAATAAATAAATCCCAGCAGTAAATAAAGTTGAAGAATGAACTACTACTATTATAGCGCTATTGCCAAAGGTAACCAAATTGAAAAAGGTAATTGAGCAAGTTTTGTAATTGATCTTAATAATAATATTATTGATAAAATTACAGAATTTAAATCATACAATAAACCATTTCAAGAACCTAGCATAACATATAACTAATAATTATTACGATACCAACATCTCCAACTCGATTTATTAAAACTAACTATTCCAAATTAAAGATTTTCAATTTTGATAATAAATAATTAAACAATAAGATGTTAAACCTAAACCATCCCATCCTAATAATAAATCTATAAAATTTAGACAAGTAATTAAAAAAATTATTCCTAAAACAAATATTGAAACTAAAATAAAAAATCGTTTTATATTTATGTCACCTTTTATAAATATTAATCTATATATTAAAACAAATCAAGAAATTAATATAACTAAACATAAAAATATTAAACTAATTCAATTAAAATAAAATAAAAATTCTATTATATAAATGTATTGAATTAAAAATTATCAAAATAAATTCTACCATTTATTTTAATTTAGTAAATACAACAATTTTTGATAATATAAATATAAATATTCTAATATTATATGTAGGAATCTAATAATAGAAGAAAGAAAATAAAAGTGAATATGCTTTTAATGTACGTCGATTATGAGATCCGTTGCTACCCACGATGGTGCGAAGTGGGGATCTCAACCGAAAAGCTATTTTAAAGTGAAATACGTAAGAAAGAAAAAACTATAAATAGATACTTCTAGAAAAAGACGAAGATGCTTCTAAATCAACAGAGCTATTTCTAGAATAGGTAAAGATGTTTTTCTGGTAGGTAAAGCTACAAGAAACGTTGTCCTCCGTTGTCATGATATGAAGGAATGAGAGAGTATGTGTGTATGCGTGTATACGTGTGTTGGCGTGGATGGGGAAACAAGTGATGTAAGATAAAGGCGAATAATAAATATATAGGAGAAAGCGTGTATGTGTATGTATGCGGTAAGAAACGAGATACCGAAAAGACAATGGATTTGAGTTTAAGAGAGGTATAAGAGTAAAGAGTAAAGAGATAGAATAGTTTAAGAGTAAAGAAAGTCTAAACAGCTAAAAGTAAAGAGAATTTAGAGAGATCGAGAGTGAAAAAGTGGGATTACGAAAAGTATCCTACATATATATAATAAAATAATTAAAATTATAATAAATTTTTTATTATTAAATATAAATTAATTATTCACATTATTCATTTAATTATACAAATTTAATTTAAAATAAAATATTTGATATCTCTAATCCCACAAATTGGAATTTTTAATTTTGAACTATTTAAATTTAATTAAATATAAATAATTCCAATCCTAAAAACACACACAAAATTTAAAGGCATTCAATGTAAAATTAATATTAAATGATCTATTGAATTAATAACCTTAAAATTTATTAATAAATTATTTTTTATATCATGTTGACTAAATTTAAATAAATATAAAGAATAAAAAATAAAAAAATAAAAATATTAGCATTTAAATCATAAATGTCAAAATAAAAATTAAATATATCAATGACCTTAATTCAATTATTTTAAATATTATAAAAATTATTTTTAATCTCTCTCTTTTATAATTTATATAAAATTTAATTATTAACTATAAAAAAGGTATTGAAGAAATTACTGTATACATTAATATTCTTCTTCTTCTTCATTCTTTAATTTAGGCAAGTTGCCTGTTTCGTAACGACGTTTTTTTGCCTATTGCACTGTTAAATTGTCGCACCATCGTTTTCGTGAGCGCCCCGTACTTCTGCGGCCAATCGGTGATTTATTCCGTGCAATTCTGCCGATTCTTGTTGTCCATTCTGCTAATAGACAGAGTGTCGTTTCTATGAGCCGCAAATTTTTTTACGTTGGCTAGGGAGCTAACCTGATCCAACAACCTTCCTCCTTTTCCCGGGCTTAGGACCGGCAACATGATCGCTGACCTTGATCTGTCCAGCGATCATGCAGGCGGAGTTATACATTAATATATATATATATATATATATATATTATAGCTTCAAATCGTTCCAATGTGTAACCACCAAATATAATTATAAAAAGAATTAGTAACAATCCTATTTCAAAACTATTAAATAAAATTTAATTGGTTTTATATCTTGTTCAGAAAATAAAACTATTAAAATAGGTGTCTTAGAAAATTTGGACGGATTAGAAATTTTTTTTGAACGTTATTTTGATCTTGTTGCATGTTTCGTCCCTTTCATTGGGACTTCATCAGCAACTCGATCGTTATCGTTCACGAGTATACATTTTTTCGAAGACATACATTTCTTATTAGTAAACTACACTTGACATTTATAAAACGTTATCCTAAAAATCGTTATGTTACAATATGCAATCAAACACTACTGATTCAAACTGATATAATAATATTTTTATTATATTAAATGTTAAAAGACATAAAAATAAAATTCTCATTATTAACAAAATCAAAAATTTTTAAAAATTACTTAAATTTATTATTATTAAACATCCAATAATTCATAAGCTTATTAAAATTAAATAAAAAGAATATAAATCCATAAAAAATTTATCCCACGAATTAAATAAATTTGTTACATAAATATTTAAAAATATTATTATAAAAAATATAAAAAAAAATTAATTATTTATTAAATTAATTATTAAATAAAAATAAACCTATTCTATCAAATAAATAATTTAAAAAAGAAAACAAATAAATAAATCTATTATTATAAACAATATACTTTTTAAATTAATTTATAAATCTTTTATTCAGTTACCAACTCCTATTAATATTATTATATGATTAAATATTGGGTCATTATTAGGCTTATGTTTAATTATTCAAATAATTATAGGAGTATTTCTATCTATTCATTATACACAATCTGTTAATGAAGCATTCAATAACATTATAAATATCATACGAGACATAAATTATGGGTGAATTATACGAATTTTACATATAAATGGAGCATCAATATTTTTCATCTGTCTTTATCTTCATATAGGACGAAATATCTATTATCAATCCTTCAATTTAATTGAAACATGATTAATTGGAGTAAAAATTTATTTACTTACAATAATAATAGCATTTCTAGGATATGTTTTATCTTGAGGTCAAATATATCATTTTGAGGAGCAACTGTTATTACAAATTTAATATCAGCAATTCCTTACATTGGAGCAAATTTAGTTGAATGATTCTGAGGGGGTTTTTCAGTTAATTCACCTATATTTAATCGATTTTATTCATTAGATTTTATTATACCTTTCGTAATTTTATATTTATTAATTATTCATCTTATATATCTTCAAAAATCAGGATCAACTAGTCCCCTAGGATTAAATAGTAATTTAAATAAAATTATATTTCATAAATTTTTGTTAATTAAAGATTCAATCACATTTATTATTTTAATAATTTCAATTATTATTTTAACACTTCAAAATTCTTATAAACAAGAAGACCCAGATAATTTTATTGAAGCTAATCCTATAATTACTCCTATAAATATTAAACCTGAATGATATTTTTTATTCGCTTATGCAATTTTACGAGCTATTCCTAATAAATTAGGAGGAGTAATTGTTTTACTAATATCAATTTTAATTATAATATTACTACCTTTCTTATCAAATCATAAATCTTTGAAAAAAAATTTTAACATATTCAATAAATTAAATATAAAATAAATTAAATTGTATACAAAAAAATAATTTATAATATAAAATTTGTTAATAAGCTAGAAAGCATATATATTTTGAAAATATACTATAGAAATATTTTAATTTTCTATAAACTTTAACTTTAATTCTTTACATTAAATTTTTTACGCATAACAACCTCAATTACATTTCAATATTTATTAAAATTTTTAAATAATAATAATAATAATAACAATAAATAAAAAAAATTAATTTTTTATTATTATTTATAAATTTTCATAAATATATAAATAAATTTTAAATTTAACGCACTAATCTGCCAAAATAATTTTATTTTAAATAGTAATTATAAAATTTATTATTAATATTAAATTATCTTAAATATATAAACTTTTAAAATTAACATAAAGATTAAAATTTTTATAGAAAAAGATAAAATATAATATCAACAAAAATACATTAAATTATCATATTGTAAACGTAGCAATGAGCCTTGAATTAAAATTATTAAAATTCTAAAAACCATAGATTAAAAATATTTTTAACAACAATATATTGAATTGTCAAAGAATAAAATAATAAAAAATACTCCTGAAACTAAAATCATTATATATTCAGCAAAAAAAATAAATGTAAATCTAATTCTCATATATTCAACATTAAAGCCTGAAACCAACTTCGATTCCCCTTCAATAAAATCCAAAAGTAAGCTATTTAATTCAGCTACTATTCTAATAAATAAAATAATAATTAATATAAAATTAACTTATCAAAAATTTGAAAATTTTTGAAATTTTATAAAATCTTACAATTAATAACTTTCAACATTATTAAATATAATAAAAAAAATTAAAAATATTGAAACTTCAAAAGACAAAGATTGAGAAATTGAACATGAAAAAATATATCTCCTAATATTGAATTATTTAAATTAGATGATCATCTTCTAATCAAAATAATATAAACACCCAATCTTAAACACATTATTTTATAAAATATAAATGAATTTATAGTACAAATATTAACATTTATTGCTAATCCAAGAATTAAAATTATAACTATAATAAATATAATCATTGGACTAATTAAATAAGAAAATAAATTAATTTTGGTTATTTTAATATTTTCTTTAATATTCTTCTTCTTCTTCTTCATTCTTTAATTTAGGCAAGTTGCCTGTTTCGTAACGACGTTTTTCTGCCTATTGCACTGTTAAATTGTCGCACCATCGTTTTCGTGGGCGCCCCGTACTTCTGCGGCCAATCGGTGATTTATCCCGTGCAATTCTGCCGATTCTTGTTGTCCATTCTGCTAATAGACAGAGTGTCGTTTCTATGAACCGCAAATTTTTTTTTACGTTGGGTAGGGAGCTAACCTGATCCAACAACCTTCCTCCTTTTCCCGGGCTTAGGACCGGCAACATGATCGCTGACCTTGATCCGTCCAGCGATCATGCAGGCGTAGTTATTTTCTTTAATAAATAATTTAATTGCATCACTAGAAGGCTGATAAATACCTATATAAAAAAAAAAGAAAAGAAAAAAGAAAAAAAAACTTTATTTGGTCCTTTTCGATTTTGTACATAATCTAAAATTTTTCCTTTCCAATAATTCTAAAAATGATACTTCAATCAAAATTCCAATTAATGTAAATAAATAACTTAATAATAATAACATAATATTATTTAAAATTATTATTTAAAAAAATATTTAAATAACATTACTAATTAAATTCAATATTTTTTAAAAACTATTTCTTATTTTAAGTCCTTTCGTACAATAAAATAAAATTTAATTATAGATAAAATCCGATCTGTCATTCACCGATCTGAACTCAAATCATGTAAAATTTTATTAGTCGAACAGAGTAAAATTTTAAGCTTCTTTCTTGATTTTTATTTTAATTCAACATCAAGGTAATAATTAATTTTAATTATATGAAATTTCCAAAATTATTACGCTGTTATCCCTAAGGTTATTAATTCTTTTAATTATAAAATTATCATTAATTTTCATTTATCTATGTCCATAATAAATTAAAGTTTTAAAATTTAATTACAAAGCATTTTAACTTTTAATTTAAATTCAAATTCAATTAATTTGAAACAGTCTATATTTTATTAATTCTTTCATTCAAGTTTCCAATTAGTCGCGATCAATACACCGATTGGTACGGACGTGTTTACATTTTATTCTTAATCTCTTATCCTACTGTCTATACACATTCAATAGTTGGAATAAGGTCTTTAGACAGCCGTTAAACTGGAAATCTTTTGACTCTGTCACGTCAATGGATATAAGCCTTTCGCATATCCTTGACCAGTATATGCAAACATTCAGGCCACCGCCGTGGCAAATAGCTACTGGATCCAGTCGTCCGACTACTCCTAATAGCAGAAAAGACCAAGAGCAGAGGATGATAACATCAATAAAAATCATGAAATGGAAGGAGTTCTACTAACAGCAAATAGGTACGCAATTCTAAGTGAGTGCACGGAAGTAGATGCACCGGCTCCAGTAAATGGACAGTCACCAAAAGCGCCCCCACCTCCTCCTCTGATATATATAGATGACGTTATTGATATTCAATCGCTGAAGAAATGTTTAGAAGAAGTCGTGCATGAAAAAAGCTACACTCTTAAGATTAGCAATAATCAGGTTCGAGTCCTACTGGCTGATCCGGAGTCTTGTAGAAGGATTGTGAGAATTTTGAAGTTATCGAACTAATTTTCACACATATCAATTAAAACAAGAACGGTCGTTTCGGGTTGTCTTGCGCTACATTCATCATTCCGTTGATTTGAATGCCTAAAGGACGAAAGAGCTTGGGCATGAAGTTGTAAACATAAACAACATAAGACACAGGGTAACAAATAACCCGCTATCAATGTTATATATTGATTTGAAACAGAATCCAAATAATAACACGTATATAACATAAACAAACTAAACAATACAATAGTCAAAATAGAACCACCCCTAAAAAAGAAAGAAATAGTTCAATGCAAAAGGTTCCAAAGGTACGGTCACACTCAGAGGTATTGCAATCGCACATACCAGTGTGTCAAATGTGCAGGTCAACACGCAACGGCTGATTGCAAAAAATCCATAGATACTTTACAACTTGTATTCTATGTAGCGCCACCATACTGCGAACTACAAGGGATGTCCACGCTATCAAGAACAGCTTAAGAAAACATTCCCGAAACCAAGGCTCAGGAAAATCATAATATTCAGACCAACCTACAAGCCGACCAGGTGGGGAAAAAAACATTACACAAAACAATGGTGTCTTATGCTCAGGCAACGAAGGGAAATAATCACCTGTCAATAATCCAAACCGGGAGACATCCAATAAAAAAATACAAGCAATTGTACAGAATCTTCCAAAGTCTAAGGAAATTGGAAAAACTTATCGAAAAACAATTGAGCAAATAAATAACCTCATCTCATTATTAACAGTTATCGTAAGTAAATTGTCAAGTATCGGCAAATAATGAAGACTCTACGTATCGCGGTTTGGAATGCCAACGGTCTAATGCAACGAAAAGTTGAGTTAGAAGCTTTCTTGAAACACAGGATATTCATATAATGCTGGTATCTGAGACACACTTTACTGACAAAACTTATTTCAAAATTTTTGGCTTTAAGGTTTACTGCACGAATCATCCAAGTGGAAAAGCACATGGTGGTACAGCGATTAAAATTAAATCTAGTCTGAAACATTACGAACTTGCACCCTATAAACAAGATTATCTTCAGGCAAAAAATGTAATGATTTACGACTGGCATAGCCCACTAACTATCTCGGCAGTCTACCGCCCTCCTAAACACAATATTCAAAAAGCAGAATTCGATCATTTCTTGGAAAGTCTGGGCAGTAAATACATGGCAGGAGGCGATTTTAATGCTAAAAATAACCATTGGGGCAGTAGAATTGTAAACCCAAGGAGGAGAACTCTTTTAAAAAGTATTGAAACAAATAAGGCAACGTTTATTAGTTCTGGAGAACCTACGTATTGGCCAACAGAAGTCAACAAAATTCCAGATTTGCTCGATTTTTGCATACTTAAAAATATATCTCCTAGATATATACAGATAAGCTCTTCACCTGACCTTTCTTCTGACCATTCTCCAATTATAGCAACAATAAACACAACAATTGTTGAGAATAGCCCTCCAAGCTCAATATGCAATAAATTTACAAACTGGGATCATTTTCGGGAGACATTTAGTACTGCTGCTACAGCCGTAACACCATTGGTAACGACCGACGATGTAGACGTTGCGATAAATTACCTGACAAATAATATAATAAATGCAGCTCAAGCTTCTACACCTAGTCCTAAAAGCAAGAATAACTACGAGTATCCTGAATACATTATAAGAAAAATCCAAGAAAAACGAAAGCTGACAAGAATCTGACAAAATAGCTGATTACCGGATGACAAACAGAAATTAAATAAAGCAACGAGGATTCTAAGAAAAAATCTCACAAACTTTAAAAATGAAGGCCTACAGACCTTCCTGAAAAAATTAAATCCCACAGCAAACAGTAACTATTCACTTTGGAAAGCAACCAGGCGATTCACACGTCCAATACAAGACATTCTGCCGATTCGACAACCACAAGGTGGATGGGCCAGAAGATTGATAGATAAAGCGAATCTCTTTGCCCTTCATCTGGCTAAAGTATTCAAATCTTCCCCATCTTCTGCATCTAACGAGGAAGAAGAGATCAAGAGTTTTCTCTGCTCGCCTTTTCAACTGTCACGACAAATCAGACCTTTTACCTCGACAAAGGTCAAAGAGGCAATCGCAGCTTACATGAATCCAAGAAAGGCACCAGGCCTTGATCTAATCAGCGGGAAGATGATTAAAAATTTGCCGAAGAAAGGAATCGCATCAATAGTTTCTATATTTAATGTTATTATACGTCTAGGATACTTTCCTACCACCTGAAAAACAGCTGTGATAACGCTCATTCATAAACCAGGGAAAGCAGCAAGTGAAGTTACGTCATACCGACCAATTAGTCTTTTATCCGCTCTGTCTAAGCTATTTGAGAAAATGCTAATTATTCGCCTCCACGCTGAGCTGGACTCTAAAGTACTCCCTGATCATCAGTTCGAATTTCGAAAGCACCATGCAACAATTGAGCAAATTCAACGCATAACTAGAAAGATATCATAAAATCTTGAATGGAAAAAATACTGTTCAGCGGTATTCCTGGACATTAGGCAAGCCTTCGACAAAGTGTAGCACACGGGACTGCTTTACAAACTAAAAAAAAAAATACTATAATATCCTTTTTATCTGATTCTCAAGTCCTATCTCACAAACAGGAAATTTATAGTCAAATATCAAAACCAACTCACCACAGCCTATCCTATCTTATCCGGTGTTCCGCAAGGCAGTGTACTCGAGCCTTTACTGTACGCAATCTACACAGCAGATTTACTAACCTCTGACGAGATAACTACAGCTACATTTGCGGACGATACAGCTCTGTTAACATCTGACAGCAATCCTCAAAATGCGACTGATATCTTACAACGTCACCTACATATTCTAGAAAGATGGTGCCAATAGTGGCACATCAATATAAACGAAAGTAAATCGGCGCATGTAACATTTACACTGTGTAAGCGCACATGTCCTCCAGTGGCCATTAATGGGGCGGAAATACCGATGAAAGATTCGACTAAATACTTGGGAATGATAAGTCTCGAGAGCAAGCTTGCTATCTATAAAGCAATCCTAAAACCGGTATGGACCTATGGAATCAAACTTTGGGGTACTGCTGGTAACTCAAATATAGAAATCTTATAGAGATTCCAATCAAAAATCCTGCGTTGCATCTGCAATGCCCCCTGGTACATAAGCAATGAAAGAATCCATAAAGATCTAAGGATGCCCACAGTAAAAAAAGAAATTGCAAACTTCATCGAACGCTACAACATTCGTTTATCTAAACACCCGAATCCACTAGCAAATAATTTGCTGGAAATCTCGAATCTAACTCGTAGGTTGAAAAGATTCCACCCTTCGGATCTTGCAATAAGATTCACTTAACATCTAACAATGTTAATTAGTAAAAGTTACATATATTTACGCTCATCATTGTAATGTTTTCTATACTTACAGTTCATGTCAATGTATCACGTCATCTTATATTACTCATAATACTCCCTGAGAATTGATTGTAAATTCATATAATTATAATAAAAAAAAAAAAAAAAAAATTAAATATAATAAAAAAAATAAAAAATATTGAAACTTCATAAGACAAAGATTGAGAAATTGAACATGAAAAAATATATCTCCTAATATTGAATTATTTAAATTAGATGATCATCTTCTCATTAAAATAATATAAACACCCAATCTTAAACACATTATTGTAGGAAATAGTTTTTTAACTCTGCAGATACTCTAAAATACTCTTTACTCTGATATTGGTACTCTACTCTTTAAACTCTTACACTCTTCGATACTCTTTATACTCGTTAATACACTCGTTAATAAACTTGTCAAACTTGTACCCCTCTGCCCATTCTCTCACCTTATATCCTTTCTTCCTCTCGTCTTCCCCGCAACCGCGCTAAATACACACATACACAAATACTCTCTCATTCTCTTCATACTACAATAATAAAGGAAAACATTTCTTATACCTTTACCTAATTGAAAAACAACTTTACTTATACTCGATCATTCTTGAACATTCTCAGTTCAACGCCTCTTGCTTCTATATTTATTCCAATCCCACATTATTATATATAATATAAATAAATTTATAGTATAAATATTAACATTCATTGGTAAACCAAGAAATAAGATTATAACTATAATAAATCCAATCACTGGACTAATTAAATAAAAAATAAATAAAATAAATAATATATAATAATTTTAAATAATTATTAAAAAAATATTTAAATAACATTATTAATGTGTTTCTAGTAATTATATATGTGACCAGAAAATGGTCGAATCCCTCCCGATGAGTTCTATTAAACAGTTTAACGCTGGAATGAGTGAGATAGGACAGGATAGATAAATGAGCAAAACACTTTTACACGGCACAAAGCTACTTGCCTCGGCATAAAAACTCTCACGGAATTGAGAGAAAAGCCGGGGCAAGAGAACACTTTATTCAATGAACTGATGAAGCATACAATTACAAACAAAATGCTGAAAGAAAATATATTAATAGAATAAACGACGCGAGGTACCTTTTGGTCGCACGCTAGAGAGCTCTCTTACCGTTCGCTTCCGACGCAAGACGACAATCGAACGCACGCGGTTTCTTACCGCACCTAACGATGGCCTGTTTGGCCAGAACCTTATCTCGCGTTGGTAGCCTGGTGACCGGTCGCAGATAATTCGCCACAAGCCCACGTGGGGAGCCTGAAGACAAGTTGTGGATAAAACGTTACATCGCTCCGACTAGAAGCCCACGTGAGGAGCCGGACGGCAGGTTGCAGGCAATTCGCTACACCTGGCCAGCTAAACGCCCACGTGGGGAGCCTGGAGACGGGTTGTAGATATCCGTAACAACTGCCCGACTAGAAGCCCACGTGGAGAGCCTGTTGGGAACAAAAACCAAAAAACTCCACACACTCCTCACTCACTCACACACGCTCTATTCACGTTGCCTAGAACAAAAGGCCAAGATAATGAGAAGCGCAAGATGAGAAAAAACACTGTTGGTAGCTCAAGCCAGAGTGCCCACCAGAATGAGACTCGTGCGTGCACACGGCCCCACGCATCCTATTCCCCCCGCACACCTCAAGACGCTCACCCCTGCCTCTTGCATGGTAAGGCGTGTCCGCACGCATCTCGACAGCCCTTGCGCGCCCTCGCAACTTAATTAACGCATACGCCGCCTATCCTATTCCGCGCGCAATATAAATTATTCTAACAACGTAAATATCGCCGAACATCCCGCCCGCCTTCGTCGTACTGACGAACCAAACCGAGCTACGGTTGACTGGTTGTCTCAACCGTCCCTATCGTCGAACCTGAGGGGGCACAGACGCGCAATGTGTCGCTGACGCAAAGTGGTGCTGGTCTTGACGGTGACCACTCGCACCAACCCGTCCGGGCCAGGGTGCAACTCGGTGACCCTGCCCAACGGCCATTTTGAGGGAGGGTACCGATCATCCCTTATCAGTACCAGCTGCCCGACTCGAAAGTTCTCAGATGGATTCCTCCATTTCTCTCGACCCTGTAAATGTGACAAGTACTCGTTTGACCACCGCTTCCAAAAATTATTGCGGACGCGCTGAAGAAGTTGAAACCTATTTAACCGGTTCTCTGGCAAAGTAGATAACTCGGCGTCCTGAATCAAAGCCGACACTCCCTCATTGAGGAAGTGAGAGGGAGTGAGCACTTGCAGGTCGTCTGGGTCCGAACTCAGCGGGCCCAATGGACGAGAATTAAGGCAGGCCTCGATTTCCACGAGAACGGTGGAAAGCTCCTCAAAGGTGAGCGTATGTTCACCCACAACTCTTTTCAAATGGTGCTTGACCGACTTGACACCAGCCTCCCACAGCCCACCATAATGCGGAGCATTGGGGGGAATGAAAGTCCAGCTCGTTCCGTCGTTAGCGAGGAGAGATGCAACCTATGATAAAAGTCCGAAGCCCGGCGGAACATAGCCTTAAGCTCCTTATCGGCCCCTTGAAAATTGGTAGCGTTGTCACTATAAAGGTTTCGGCAAATACCACGTCTTCCTACGAACCGACGATATGCACAGAGGAAAGATTCCGAGGATATAACCAGCTCGAGGTGGATAGCACGAGTAGCGAAGCAGACAAACAAAGCGATGTATCCTTTACCCGATCGGTTTCCACGACCCTTTGACATCCTCACTTTTACAGGACCCGCATAATCAAGGCCAGAATTAGCGAAAGCCCTACTCCCTACCACTCGATCCACGGGTAACTCACCATAAGTTGGTGAGCTAGCTGAGGCTTAGCCCTTTGGCAAGGCATACAGACTCGAATAACTGATTTGATCAACCGATTCCTGCCTAAGACCCATACCTGCGACATCAGGTAACCCAATGTTAAAGCCGGACCCCCATGGAGGCATTGATGGTGTGCGTGCCGCACAAATAGTCGACTAAGATGCGAGTGTTGAGGCAAGACTGGCGGGTGTTTCCGATCAAAAGCTAGATGAGAACGTGTCAACCGGCCTCCCACCCGTAAGAGACCATCCCCCTCACTCACGAAGGGGTTCAATGTGCTAAGCCGATTACCTTTCGGCAATCTCTTCCCTGCTTTCAAGAGTCCGATCTCTGTCGAAAAGGCGGTTGCCTGGGCTAGGCGAATGACCAGTATTCGTGCGTCGGAAATTCAGCACTGGTCAAAAATGAGACGAAGACCCTACCCCTAGTGAGCGGCCGCTCCGCAACCGAACGACGGGTCGCCTGCAATAAGCGACAAATCGAAGAAGCTTGGTTAAGAGGAGAACCGAGTCAGGATCTCGGACTCATTCGAGCTGTAGCGGACGTGGTTCACTCGAACCGTTTCAATAGAACGTGGCCACTGGACGGGAGGCCCAGCCAGCCATGAAGGGCCGTGCACATAGGGCACTCTTGGCTAACTCTTCCGGTGCTACTCCTCGCGAAGCCAAATCGGCAGGATTCTCCTTGCTCGGGACATGTGACCATGAGGCTGATGGTAGTTGAGTCTGAATAAGGGAGACACGGTTGGCTACAAAGGTTTTCCAGTGGCATGGATGCTTACGAAGCCAAGTAAGCACAATCTGGCTATCTGACCAGGCAAAAATTGGGCGTTTCTGTAAGAAATCCAAACTCGTTAAGTGACGGATAAGCTTAACGAGAAGAGCTGCTCCGCAAAGTTCTAAATTAGAATACTCACAGTCTTTACCGGAGCTACCTTAGATTTTGAAGCTAATAGCGACACCTGACACCTCCCATCACCCTTATCAATACGCAGGTATACCACCGCGGCGTACGCACGCGAGGACGCATCAGAGAAGCCATGAATCTGGTAGTAAGAGTTTGAAGTACCACCTAACCAGCGCCCTACGGATAAACTCGGCAAGGTAACCAAACCTTGACAATATTGATACCATCGCTCACGAAGCTCCGACGGTAAGGGTGAGTCCCAATCACACTTCAAAAGCCACATATCTTGCATTAATATTTTGGCAACAACCGTAACCGGAGAGAGCCATCCTGATGGATCGAATAAGCGAGCGATATTCGACAAAACGGATCTTTTGGTGTGGGCGGCAGCCAAGTCTGCTACGCTAGCCGCGTCGAACCTAAATTCGTCCTGTTCCGGGACCCATCGAACTCCTAACGTTTTGACAGTCTGATTACCTTCTACGTGTTTCTCCACACCCGGTCGTGCAGAATCTGGAAGAACCTCTATAGAATTAGCCGCCCACTTATCTAACTGGATGCCAGCAGAATCTAACAACTTAACCAGTTCATCCCTCTTTCTAACTGCTGTCGGTATGTCATCCGCACCGGCAAAAGTGTCGTCGACATACGTCTCCGACTCCAAACACCGAGATCCCAATGGATACCGCGAACCTTCATCCAGTACTAACTGCGACAGAGTACGAATCGCCAGGTAGGGCGCAAGCTGTGCCGTAAGTGACAGTATTCAAACGAAATTCCACCGGTTCAGATGCTGCGTCAGGCGACCAGATAATCCGCTGGTAGTCCTGATGTTCCGGCTCCACTCGAATCTGACGAAACATCTTTACAATGTCAGCCGTGAACGCCACTCGGTACCTACGCCAATTGAGCAAGATTAAGGAAAATCGCTCTGTAATGGAGGACCTGTAAGTAAAAAGGAATTTAGCGAGTGTCCGTCCCTCGTACGCCGAGAGGCATCGAATACCACCCTTAGCTTCCACCTGGATTCATCCTGCTGCACCACGGCATGGTGAGGTAAGTACCATGCCTCTCGGCGCAGGACCTCCGACCTCGGGACTCGTGACATGTGGCCTAGCTCCTCGTAACCCTCATGAAGTCACGGTACGCCTGAGCCAATCGTGAATCCCGCGCAAACCTACGGTGCAAACAAGCAAGAGAGCTAAGGGCCATCCGTCTTGTCTCCTCGACCACTGGGGGAAGCTCCTGCTTTAGCGGTAGCCGCACCACGTACCGACCTCTCCAATCCCTCCGATGCGTTTCCTGAAAAATTAACTCACATTTCTCTTCCTCTGGTTTCAATCTCTTAGGCGCATCCAACACCTCCTCTAGCTCCCAAAACCGCTGCAAAATGTGATTCAATTCCTCCTGAGCCGAACAGTGCAAAACCAGCGAAGAAGAGGTAGTCGCTCTAGCCTCCGCCCGCCGTGCAGCTCCTCCATCCACCGGTCCGGAGATGATCCACCCAAGCGCCGTATCCTGCGCGACGAGCTGCGACGTCGAGAATCTTCTTATCCCCGGCCGGAGCAATTGGCCGTAAACATCGGCACCTAAAATTACATCTATCCGCTTCGAGACGACAAACTCTGGATCTGCTAACGGAATGTCCTTGAACAGGTCTCCGCCAACCCTGGAAGTATAATTGACAGACGGAAGCAGAGAAGTTAGTTTTGGTAACACCAGAGCATCCACCTCGACCTGGAAGGTGGTATCGACCGCCGACCGGATAGTAACTCGTACCCCCGACCGGGCCGTACCCGCATCAACTGCCCCCAGTCCTGAAAGAGGCACATAAGTACGCCGCTTAGACAATCCGAGTAACTGCGTTATCGTTTCGGAAACAAAGAAAACCTCCGATCCCTGATCCAGGAGCGCTCGTGCCCATGTTCCCTTCCCCTTAGTGCCTGCTACCCAAATTCGTGCAGTGGCAAGCAGAATACTCCTAACGCTACCCGAGGACGTAGCCGCATGCAAACTCACTGGCGGCGCACCAGTCCCATTAATTCCCGAACCTCCCGCAACCGCTCTGGAAGCGGGTTTCTGCATTCCTACTCTACTGGGCGTATGGATAAGCGTATGGTGCTTGCCCTTGCACGCGGAACAGCGCCCCCTAGAGGAACAAGCCTTCACCGAATGCTGCCCGAGACAATTGGCACACAAGGCCAAACGCCCAACCTCTCGTATCCGCTCCGGTAACGCCATTGACCTGAACCGAACACACCCAAACACCCGGTGTGGACCCTCACAAAGTGGACACTGAACACCACTTCCAAACCCCTCAGTCGTGATCGCCGGACCCCTCGAATGATGAACCTTGCGGGGGAGACTTGATCTAGGGGGGGAGCTACCCTTTTTTCCCCTCGGTTTTCCCCCTGCACTGCACAAACCCGAGCCCTCTTCTCGAGAAACCCGACCAATTCCGCGAACGTGGGCATAAAGCAGGGCCCAGGGGCGCCTCTCCTTCCTGACTCCGATCCTGAAGCTGTGATCAACCCCTCCATCGAGATGAGTTCCGCATTCCACGACTTACGCGTGTCCACGTCCAATCGCGTAACTAGCAAGAAATAAAGTATGCTATCCCAATTTTCTACCGGCCAACCCGCATTCTTCAGAGACCTAACTATACACTGCATCCTATCAAGGAGTGAACGCAACTCTGCGATGGACTCCCTCTTAAGACGCGGAAGATCCAACAATGCCTGAAGTTTTTTAAACAGAAGGAGCATCGGATTATAATACCGTGCCTTTAACGCCTCCCAAGTGCTAGCATAATTCGCAGTGCTAGTCGACACATCTTTAATCCATCCTGCAGCCTCACCGACTAAGCACGATTTCAGATATCGCAACTTGGCGGTATCGTCCAGTCGCGGGGCCTCGTGCACCATGGACCTGAAACTGTCAAAAAAGTTCTCCCAATCCTCCTCATCGCCCGAAAACTTCGGCAGTGACATCTTTGGAAGCTCCGAAAAACTCGGATCTAATCCGGAACCCTGGGGGTGGGAAGATTCCCTTGTGGGGGTGGGCGCCTCTGATTGGACAAGCTGTCGACGCAACGCTACGAACGCGCGAAAGGCTTCATCATATGCTTCACGGATTTCCTCAATTTCATCCTCTATCATATACGGGTCGTTCAGAGCGTCCGGCCTGACTGCGATCTCTTCGTGGGTCTGCCGCACCGCCGCAAACACCGTAGCCAACGCATCTATTCCCGGCTGAATCAGATCGACCTCCAGGGACGCAAGCGGTCTAGCCATAACCGACGATGGATACTCTTAAGCTCGGCTAAACGCGTCCTTGCAGGGCGACCAACTTATTCAAAGCAGCAGGAGGCATGATGAGCGAATCGAAAAACGATCAATGGAGTTAGTAAATGTAACGACAACTAGAACACTGAGGAAAGCTGTCTTGTCCCCACTCTTGCTCTCCGAAACGGTAGACGAAGGAGAGGGGAGAGAGAAGAACGCGCGTGCTAGAAGACCCGGATATTTAATCCGTAACCAAGGAAACGCGGCGCTGTGCCGCCCCGCCGTGGTCCCACTCTCAGAGCTCCCACTACTCGCTGTTCGCGTCCCCACCAACGGGCCTAACGCTCAGCATAAGTCTCAAACCGGAAGAAGGAACCCGTGCGGCCGGAAGTAAAGCGCTAGCTAAGTAGGGGTAAGCCGTGCGGCCGGAAGTGAAGCGCTAGCTAAGTGGGGGTAAGCCGTGCGGACGGAAGTGAACCCAACACGTGGCACGTCTCGAATCCACACGCAGCACGCGATCCCGCGGACAAAGAACGATGACGCAACACTCAGACAAAGCCACAAGAAGTCCACACAAAGAACCGAGGAACAAAGACGCAAGCGTTTTCCGATTTTACGAATTTATCAATCCAACCTATCACTCATTCCTCACCCGAGGCACCAATGTTTCTAGTAATTATATATGTGACCAGAAAATGGTCGAATCCCTCCCGATGAGTTCTATTAAACAGTTTAACGCTGGAATGAGTGAGATAGGACAGGATAGATAAATGAGCAAAACACTTTTACACGGCACAAAGCTACTTGCCTCGGCATAAAAACTCTCACGGAATTGAGAGAAAAGCCGGGGCAAGAGAACACTTTATTCAATGAACTGATGAAGCATACAATTACAAACAAAATGCTGAAAGAAAATATATTAATAGAATAAACGACGCGAGGTACCTTTTAGTCGCACGCTAGAGAGCTCTCTTACCGTTCGCTTCCGACGCAAGACGACAATCGAACGCACGCGGTTTCTTACCGCACCTAACGATGGCCTGTTGGCCAGAACCTTATCTCGCGTTGGTAGCCTGGTGACCGGTCGCAGATAATTCGCCACAAGCCCACGTGGGGAGCCTGGAGACAAGTTGTGGATAAAACGGTACAACGCTCCGACTAGAAGCCCACGTGAGGAGCTAGACGGCAGGTTGCAGGCAATTCGCTACACCTTGCCAGCTAAACGCCCACGTGGGGAGCCTGGAGACGGGTTGTAGATATCCGTAACAACTGCCCGACTAGAAGCCCACGTGGAGAGCCTGTTGGGAACAAAAACCAAAAAACTCTACACACTCCTCACTCACTCACACACGCTCTATTCACGTTGCCTAGAACAAAAGGCCAAGATAATGAGAAGCGCAAGATGAGAAAAAACACTGTTGGTAGCTCAAACCAGAGTGCACACCAGAATGAGACTCGTGCGTGCATACGGCCCCACGCATCCTATTCCCCCCGCACACCTCAAGACGCTTGCCACTGCCTCTTGCATGGTAAGGCGTGTCCGCACGCATTTTGACAGCCCTTGCGCGCCCTCGCAACTTAATTAACGCATACGCCGCCTATCCTATTCCGCGCGCAATATAAATTATTCTAACAACGTAAATATCGCCGAACATAATGAAATTCAATATTTTTTAAAAACTATTCTTATTTTAAGTCCTTTCGTACAATAAAATAAAATTTAATTATAGATAAAATCCGATCTGGCTTTCACCGATCTGAACTCAAATCATGTAAAATTTTATTAGTCAAACAGAGTAAAATTTTAAGCTTCTTTCTTGATTTTTATTTTAATTCAACATCAAGGTAATAATTAATTTTAATTATATGAAATTTCCAAAATTATTACGCTGTTATCCCTAAGGTTATTAATTCTTTTATTTGTAAAAATTATCATTAATTTTCATTTATCTATGTCCATAATAAATTAAAGTTTTAAAATTTAATTACTCTCTTAATAAAAAAATCTTTAATTATAAATTTTAAAATTATAAAGTCTAATTTATAAATTCATATTTTCAAATTCGTAGGGTCATATCGTCCAATAAATTCATCAAAGCATTTTAACTTTTAATTTAAATTCAAATTTAATTAATATGAAACAGTCTATATTTTATTAATTCTTTCATTCAAGTTTCCAATTAAAAAACTATTGATTTTGCTACCTTTGTACAGTCAATACACTGCAGCCTTTTAAATTTTATTCAATGGGCAAAATAAACTTACTATCTAAATTCAACTAGACATGTTTTTGATAAACAGGTAAATATATATTATATAAATTAAATAAATTTGCCTAATTCATTAAATTAATTTTATCAAATAATAAAATTAATTAAACTATATACTGTTTACTAATATTATATTCTTTATTTTCCCAGCTTTACAGCCATGTTGAGTGATTTAGTTTGCATTTTATTTTCTAACTTACTTCCATTTCTTAACATTAACATCCTTTAACCTTACGCATTCCTTAACATAACACACTCTTCCTTATCTCTATCACAGTATTTCTTGCACATTCCCTTATCCTACTTTTTCTAATTCATACTCTTTGGTTTTGTTATTTACTGGCATTCCCTCCTCTGCTTGTCCATACTCCTTAGCCATCTCTCTACCCTTCCATTCTTTTTACCCTCTAGTACCTCCTCTTCTTTCAATTCTGTTCTCATTACTTTCTGGCATCTATCTATGAGATGCTTCAGTGTTTCAGTTTCTGTGTCACACAGTGCACATCTTCTTTCTTGTAGCTCTAGCCAGTACCTGTTTTTCTCCTCTATATTCCCGCACCTCGCCCTCGCCTATAACCTCTGGCTACCTTCTTCTCCCGTTTTTGTCAGATATTCTGGTTTCGTAGCCGTCCTTATCTGCGCATATCTCGGAATATATCTCGCTTCCCTTATTTTGTTGTTTTGTATCTGTCCCTGTGTCTCTCTATCCCTCTCTTCCAGCAGTGCATTTACGTCTATCTCTCGCTGTCTCAACCGCTCTATTCCTAACTGGCTGTACCCGTTCCTTTTGAAGAAATCCTCTCTCTCCTTATTACTCTTGGTTTTACCAATTTCTTTCTTTTTCTCTTTTAAACTTTCTTTGACCAATGTCCTACCCTTCGCTTTTCCAACTCCATCTTTGAATCTTAACGCACGTTGTCCCGCTCATATTCTAATCTTATCCTTCTTCGTTTCTTCAAGAATTATATATCCTGGCGTGCAATAATCCAACCCCAAACACCAGCGAATGTACTTCTGCTGTACTTTCTCCAGTTAAGCCCTTCCGCCCAACCAAAGGGTTCTACTCAATAGAGCATCACTCTTTTCACCAGGCTATCAAACATCCTCATTCTTCTTTTGAAGTCATCCCTGAACTTTCTTTCTCCGATGCCTCAGACTTGTCATACTACCAAATTTGCTTTTTTCGCTCTCTCTATCACGTGGCTCGTCATGCTCCCGTTCCTCTGTAAGCATACCCCTAAATATACAAACTTTTTCACCCTTTCTATTGCCTGTCCTTTCCATTCCCATTCTATTTCCTTCTTCTTCCTTCTGCCCTTCCCAAAAATAAGCATCTTCGTCTTCTCTGCGTTTAGCTGTAGCCTTTTCCTGTTCAGATACCTCTTTAGTCTTTTTACCATCGCTCTCATTTCTTCTTCTTTGTCCGCTACCAGTACCATGTTATCTGCATATTCCAGCGACCAGAATTTTTCCTTTCCTACTACCAGCCCTCCGTCTTGCCCTTTCCTCAGCACTTCTTCCAGATCGCTATGAAGACCGTAAACAATGTCGGACTCAGAGGCACCCCCTGTCTGATTCCTTCCTCTGTCAAAAAACTTCCTGTTTCTCCCTCGTTTGTTATTATCACATTTACCGTCTCTTCATATATTTCTTTTGTTCTCTCTATTAGACCTTTCCTTATGCCTCTATCCTCCATTGCCTCCCACAACTTCTCTCTTCTTACCTTGTCAAGTGCTGCCTTCAGATCTATAAAGAGCGCGTAAACTTTTCCGGCTCTCTTACTCAGTTCCCTTTACACCACATGCTGCAGCACGTAGACGTTGTCCATCGTACCACTTCTTTTCCAAAACCCCGCTTGTGTATCCGGCATTATTCCTTGCTCTTCTATTTGTTCCTTTATTCTGTCATTTAATATCGCTGCATACACCTTGTATGCTGTTTCGAGTAGCGTTATCCCTCTGTAATTTTTCACCTCTTCTACCTCTCCTTTTCTAAATAAAGTTACTATAATCCCTTTCCTTCACTCGCTTGGGAATCCTTCCCCTTTCTATACTCTTTTCAGGATCTCTTTCAATTTTTCCTGTTTAGTTCCTTCACAGAACTTCCACGCTTCGCTCGGGATGCCGTTTTGCCCCGCTACCTTTTTCCTTTACAGCATCGAAATTTGTCGTTCTATTTCTTCGTCTTTCAGATTCTCCTCATCTCTTTCCTCTTCCAGGAGTTCTCTTTTTGTTGTTGTCTCACAAGGGGACCTTACACTGAGGCTGACACGGATTTTAACGAGCTTTGGTATATTAGTAGTATAATTATATACGCTGTGAATTTTCCTTTCTGCGAATCTTTTATATGCTCTGCAATGAGTTTAAAATCAGAGTCTATTTCTTTTGCTCTTGAAATCCGATCTGACGTGTTGTTGGGATTATCGAAAACTGCTTGTTTCTATCCTTGAATCTTTTAACTCTTTTGCTTTTCTCAACAATTCTCTCTTCTCCGAACAATCCTTAAATTTTAATACTATCAGCCCCTTGCTGACGTGTTTTGTCACTGTCTACCTTTTTAGTTCTAATCCGATTCTCTTTGCCACCTCTCTTAATATCCCCTCTTACAAGGTCCTTTCTCCCTCCAGGAATGCAATACACACGTTGTTCTTTCTATTCTCCCTCTTGCTTCTTTCTTTCCTCCACTCCTCATCAAACAGTGGCGCTCCAGTTTTCTTCCTGCTTTTTTCCTTTTTTTTCCTGTCTTTTCCTGCATTTTTTTCTTCTTTCCCTGCACCAGCTCCTCGTATTGCCACGTTATTTCTTTTTTCACTCTAGACCTGTTTGTCGACTATGTTTTTCATTTTTTTTTTATCTCCGCTCTTATTCTTTTCACTGTCACTTGTTACTCTTAATTTTTGCTGCAGATTTTGCTCGCTTCCATCTCTTCTTCTTTCCTCTACTTGATTGATTCTTTCTTCCATTTCTCACCATCTAACCTTCCACTCCTCCTTTTCCCTTTCCCGGTTTCTTTCACATTCCTGTAACGCTTTCTGCAGCTCTTTGATTCTTTCTGGCTTTCGTTACTCAACCTTTCCACAGTCTGCTTAAGGTTTCTAACTTCCTCCGTCAACTGACTAATCGTCACGCCGAGTCCTCTCAGCAGTTTCTCCTGCGTTTGCTCTATCTCTTTATCCTTTGATTCTTCCTCTCTCCCCCCTATCATTACATACTGCTCTATTGTATTCCTTGTTTCCGGTCTTATCGCTCTTTCTGCGTTAGTTGGCCTACCTCTTCTTGTTCTTTTAACCTCTAACCTTTCTTCTGTTTCAAAAACCAAGTCGTTCCCTACCTTATCGACCTCGTTACAACTGCCTCCGTTCCTAAATCCCTCCATTTACTGCTCTCACTGAATCTAACCTAACTTTCTTCCCAAGTTTTTAATCTTCTCTTTTCTTTCCTTCCTTCTCTGTTTTGCTGCAACACCCTCACCTTTTTCTATCTCCTCTTTTGCTCCAGCTTCTTTTAAGCCCACTATTACTTCTCTTCTTTTTCTGATTTAACATTTAATATTTTATATTTAAATATTTAAATCTTAATTAAATTTATTATAATAGAGTATCTATATATAATTCTAGTCTATTATATAAATTAAGTTAATACAAAATATTTTAATTATTAAAATAAATAATTTTTATATTTCACCATTTAATTAAATATTTAATTTAACAAATTAAAATAATTTATAATAATAACAATATTAATAATTAATTTTAATTGATAGTTTAACTGCTATTTCTGGCACTAAATTTTTCAATTATTAAAATATAAACTAAAAAAACTTTAATTTCTTTATTAATTTTAAATATTAAATAATTTTTAATATTAGATAATTTTTAATATTAAATAATTTTAAGTATTTAAATTAATTTTTTATATAATTTCTATTTTATCATTATTCTTAAACAAAAATTAAATTTTTATTTAAAAAATAATTATAACTAAAATTAAATTTATTTTGAAGTACGGAATACCACGAAGTAGTAGTTAGACGTCGTTTTTTGTTTTCCAAATTATTTATTATTATTATTTTATTATTTTTGTTTTATTAGTTATTCATGTAAAGAATCAAATAAAAATATATATGGTATGAACGTATACGTACGCTCTTCGTACCCGCGCGCCCACTTTTCTAGAGCTCATATATATACGCTCTTCGTACATGAATGGTCATTCTTCCAGGGTGTATATGTACGCCTGTTGAAGCGAAAGGGTTAATTATAAACAACAAAAATTAAAAATTGTTTTGAAATCCAACAATTATTTGAAAATTGATTGAAACTGAATCTTCTATGAATTTTTTTAAATATAAAAATAAAATCCGATAGTTTTGAAATTTTTGTTTTTATTGTTATCTTGAAGTGTACAATAAAACTTTTTTTAATTAATTTTACATTAATTTGTTAATAATAGTGTCTGTCTAAGTTGAGTCCTCGAAAAAAAGGTGTGTTTTTTCGGAGAAGCACACAGCCTTTCGTAGTCATGTGAATTAAAATAATTAAACAAATTATTGTTTTTAGGCTTCATTCTAATGAATTAACTTGTAAAAAAAAGGTTTTCAAGATTTAATTTTTCTTTTGATATATTGTTTAAAAAAATTAATTTATTATTAAAAAATTTATTGTGTTTCAAAGGTTACGCATTTAGCTATGTGTGTCAAAACTAACGGGTTCAATTTTTAGCAAGATCAGTTGAATAGTTTTAAAAATCAGTGCTTCCCCAACATTCCGAAAACGTGGTTTCGAGAAGAACGCGTTCAAAGTTTTTCAAACACTTTTATACACACTATGGCGCACTCTCTTCTTATTGAACAGGTACCGCAGGGAGGAGTGCAAAAAGTAGATTACTACGTAGATTACTATTTAATAATTATGATTTATCACAAAAGAAATAGAGTATTAGATAGAATGATGTGCGTCGTGCAAAGCAACGGCAAGATTGGATGCTGGACGCGTGCACGCGAAGAACGATAAGAGTTTATCGAATAAGAACGCGAGAAGGAAGCACGTTGTGATCGGTATGCTTTGAATCGTCACGCGGCGCGAGTTACGAACTTTAACTGCGTTCGCCAACACTTCTTTTGGTCATAATACTAAAAATATTTTAAATTTTGGTTAAACTTTTAGATAAAATTTTTAAGATATTTTTTTTGCGAACAATGTAAAAAAAAAAAAATCTATTTTTTGAACCCGTCACAGTGGGCTACTACCTTAAATGTTTTAAAAATGTATACTAGTTTTGCTTACAATGTCTTTCCTTTCATGTAAGAAGATTCTATTTACGTGACTTTTATGAGCGTACAGAAATCAATGTGAATGGGTTAATCTGCGTAAATAAAGGGATGGGTGTATACCAGTCAAAAATATTGCTTCTAGTGAAGCGGATATCTATTATTAATTTATTTTTATAATGTAAATACGTTTAATATTAGGTATTTTTTTTTTATAAATTTTGAATAAAAATTTATTTTTGTACAAGGAATTTTATCAATATCCATACATTTTAGCTGATTTAGTAGAAATAGAAATTTATTCATTGTCGATAGTTCCAGTATTTAGTTGTTTCTTTCTACTTTTTTTTGTTCTACTTTCTACATTGTTTGAAAAAAAGAATTTGCAGGAATACGCGTGCGTCATTCATTACTTTCTTACAGTAATATTATTATATTATACTGCCGTTGCACTATTAAATTAATTACATACGTTAGATTATTTAATTATTGAGTTGTATCGTATATTCATCCAATTTTATCCAATTTAAAAAACACATAAAAAACGTTTATTTTATTTTTTCCTTTAATATTTTTTGTTCAAATGGAGAAAACGGGAAAAATGTATAATACATTTCAACAATTAATTAGTAGAAGTCCTGTAATTAATATAATAAGATAACTGCAATGTGTGTGTGTGTGTGTGTGTGTGTGTGTGTGTGTGTGTGTGTGTGTGATCATCCTTTTTTCTGCATTTGAAATAACAAGAAAACTCTTTTTTTTGTAATTTGTCAAATCAAAAAAACAAGATAAATTTATGCGTTATACTAGGTCGAAAATCTTGATTTTATGTTTTACTTTATAATATAAATTTATTAGAATTTTTATTATTTAGTTCATTGTCCTAATTAATAAATAAGACGTCTGTTTAATATTATAATAGAAAAACTAAAATATATGTTAAATGTATGTAGGAAATATTTTTACCTCCCTACAGGTTCTCTGACTTACTTTATTATCTCTTATTATACTCTTTTAACTCTTAATCTATTCTTCTAACTCTTATTTTACTCGTCGATACTTTTTCGCACATTCGTTAATACTCTTTTCTTTTTACTCTTAATATGATCTTAGACTCTTCACACTCGTTAATACTCTTTACTCTTTACTCTTAATATAAAACTCTTCATACAAAACTCTTGATATACAACTCTTAAACTCTTAAAACTCTTCTTAATAAACTCTGTAACTCTTAAACTCATCTTAATAAATTCTGTAACTCTTGAACTCATGCCTCTCTGCCCATCTCTCTACCTTATATATTATTTTCCTATTGTCTTCCCCGCAACCACGCTAAGCACATCCACACACACGTACTCTCTCATTTCCTAACTGAAAAAACGACTTCTTTCTTATATTAGATCGTTCTCGAATATTCTTATTTCAACGTTTCTCGTTTCTATATTTATCCCATCATAATAAGGTAAGACATTTCTTATACTTCTTGTCACATTACGCCGAACCGAGCAGCCTACCGCACGAGATAAAAATTATTTGTATAGGAATTCTATGGGAATAAAGAATTCTAAAGGTGTTGATAATCTAAAGAAAAACCAAAATAAATAGGTAATATTTTCTAAAAGCTTAGGTTACAGGCGATAGAAATAAATCTAAGATATTCGTTCTCCTCAAAAGAAAGGGTCTCATGCTCGTTCCCCTTATGTAAACAAATGCAAGTTTAAACGGGTAAAATTTCGATAGCTGTGAAAGATACTCTCTCGCTAAGGCGTTACAGGCGTTAAAAGAAAGAAATATCGATGACCAATAGGGAATCTGTGATTTAACCCCTTCCCGTGCCATTTAGCTCGACGAAACTCGGGCCCAAGCGGTACACATCGACGCGCGCTAAACAGACCACACTGATGTTCGTGAACAGTCGCAATACGAACCGAAATGTAGATGCCCGCGATACCTGTGGTATAGTGAATTTTACGCGATACTGCTGTTGAGGATGTAAACTCTTACGCTTTTACTTTTATGATATTATAAATTTATTATATTTTGTATATAATATTGTAGGATATGTATAATAGTTTGGTCCTCTGAGAAATATAATAATACTACACCTAAAAGTAAATGGTATATTATTTAAAAGAATTTAATCATAAAACTGTCTGAATATCCAAAAAGGAAATACGTACAATTCTAGAAATCCTCCATGGTATGATACTTCTCAAAACATTTTGGCAGATGTAAAGCCACTTTACATTTCGCGCATTCCCACTTCGTTGCGCTTCGAATTTTCTGTTTATAGCAGACTTTGCACATCCTTGTTGGATGCTTATTCCGAGGTGTCGGATCTATATTTTTGGGGAATGAGCCCAATATCGAGCTTGGAGTCGAAGGGGTGTTTCAACTGATGATTTCCCACGCATTTTGTAGTCCGGTAATTTAACAATTTGTAAAATTGCCTCGGCTATATTTACACGGTAATCAACATAAGTCTCCCGTTTTCGACTGTAAATTGTTTTCTGCATAATATAGGTAATAAACAGAGCCATATCTGATATGTAGAAAAACAGCTTTCGGTATCCTTTCATGGCTTTTCTCATTATTGGGAAACATGCTAACGCCTGATCTTGACGATCAACTCCAACCATACCCTTATTATATTCTACAATACATTTTAGCTTCATTACTTTCTGTAATTGTTTGTTTGATTCCTCGACCATCTCTATAGTTTTGTGTTTTGTGGAGAGTATCCGGTCGCGACTCTGAATCGCGATACTTATGTTTGGCCCAAGTATCTCGTCGCGAGTCTGACTCGCGATATTATGTTTGGCCCAAGTAATTCATCGCGAGTCTGACTCGCGATATGCATGTTTGGGCCAAAATCTTCATCGCGAGTCAGACTCGCTAAAGTACGGGAAGGGGTTAATAAGAAACGCCCTGTAGGATAAAGAGAGTCCTTTCCCTCCCACTATGTGCGGGGTATAAGAGACGGACACCTGACCGGAATAAGGAGTAATATTGAAAGTTATATAGGCTTATATAGAGAGTTACATAAAAAGTGATATACACAGATAGATGCATAAGTACGAATAATTTGTAATAAGCCTGAAGTCAGTAAGTGTTTAAACCTTAAGTGCGATGATATATATAAAGGGAGTTTTTTTTTACTTGTATTTTGTTCTATTTTCTTGTGTTTTTTTAAAATATATGATCCATATTTTGTACTACTTCGTCTCAACTGTTATTCACCCCGACCTTTAATCGAACACTTCTATATCTATTCTATAATAATTATCACTTATACTCGATTATTCCTGAATATTCAAACTTTAACGTCTTTCGCTTCTAAATTTATTCCAATCCCACATGTATATTAAGATCTATATTATTAATTGTCAAGTAGATTACTACTTCCTCATTCTCTATAAACGATTAATTCATTTCTTTTAATGTTTATTTTTGGTCTAAAAAGAAAATAATTTTTCTAAATGAAGAAAAACTACACGAATGTTTGTTTCAATTCAATATTTACGTTTCCATATAAGAGCGTTTCCTCTACATAGGATAAACCAAAAATAGTTATATCTTGCTTCCCTTGTAATTCGTAAAGTATTGATGAGTAAGATGAAGTAAGAAAGACGTGGGGGAGAAAGATAAAAGAAAGTTAGTTCATATGGCTAACAGAAGTACTAGTCAAAAACGAGTTAGATGTTAGGGGAAGGGAAAACTGCTCGTAAAAACGCAGTGGCGTAAATAACAAGTGTTTTTAAAATAAATTTTTTTTTTACATCTTTTTCTTTCGTTAGGTTTATAATAGTTTAAAAGTTTATAATAGTTATAAAGTTTATATAAGGTTGCTCTTATAGGCGGAGTTCTCTTCTCTTCACTTCTTTTTTTTACCTTTTCTTCTTCGTTAAAATTCAATAAAGGTGCGTTCGTATTTCTGTTTCTCTCTCCTTGATAATATTATTTCTCTAACGTCGTTGAACTTCATAGTCAAGACAGGGTCCGCAAAAGTAGACGGCAAACGACACATTATATAGATGTCGATCATGAAGAAGAAAGAAATAAATACATCGGATCGTATTTCAAGAGCAAAAGAAAAAGACTCTGATTTTAAACTCATTGCAGAGCACATAAAAGATTCGCAAAAAGGAAAATTCACAGCGACTGAATTACTGTGGGAAATGTTGGAAGAGATGGACATGTTAATCCTTCAGGGAGACTTGGGTTGAAAAAAAGGATGAAATTAAAATAGAACAAAAAATGAGTGGAAAATATAGCTGGCACTTCATGGCAGCACATAAGGAAAGAGGGGTGAATAAAAGGAGAACAAAAGGGGGTCATGCGATCGGTATAAAAAAAGAAACAGCGAAGAACTGGAACATAAAAGAATAGAAATTAGGACTGATCATGGTAAATAACGATCGAAGAGAAAAAACAGCTATTATATCAGTGTATAACAATGTAGGAATAAAGAAAAAGGAGAAATATCTGTTTACTCGTTGAGATATCGTGGGAGGTCCACATAAGCACTAAACCTATTACCGTTGGCAGAATTACCAATCTTTAAGCTTATGGGTATAATTTCCCACATACAATCTCATCACATGGCTATTTATTTTTACGGAATTTTCAAAAATATGCATACAATAAATGTTCCATTACTTACTTTTTCTCCCCTGTTTTTTTTTTGAGGGAAAATATTTGTAGCCTGTCCCATTTACTACGACCGGTCAATCTGACCAATCAAAAAATATATGAAGACATTTATTCTTTTGAATTTATACATTAAATACAAAAAATAAGTTTATCTAAATGTACCTTCTGAAGGACAAACTGAAAGCGGAATATGAGCCTTTTTATTACATTATCTGAA
This sequence comes from Polistes fuscatus, assembly GCF_010416935.1. NCBI lineage: Eukaryota > Metazoa > Arthropoda > Insecta > Hymenoptera > Vespidae > Polistes > Polistes fuscatus. The sequence continues at coordinate 6,801 of NW_025113165.1, read as the reverse complement.
AGTGTCTTTCATTACAAAAATGTAAGCTGACTGTAAAGTAAAGTGGGTGTTGCAGTACAAATTTATAATTGTAAGATAGAGAATAATCATAGTCGAAAAGTTCAAAAGTCTTTCACCATTGCATATTAAGTTTTAATTACTAATTTGAAGGAAAGAAAAATGAGCTAACTATACTTCGATGTAAATTTTTTATTTTGTATTTAGTGTATTATTTACTAGTGAATATTTAATCTGTTTATTTTAAAAGTAGCCTAAGTTCATTTTAATATTTTTTTTTGTTGTTCGTAATAGCATTTATAACAGAAAGTTAACTGTCATTAAAAACATTTCGCTTAAAAGAAATAGTCTTAGGTTATTATCAAAATAAACGGCTCATTTATTCGAAAAAGTCATAACATTCTAAAAATATGACATTAATAAAAGGAGCAAATAGTATTTAGGGGTAGTATTTGGATTTCGAAAAACAATAAATTTTCGAAACTGAAGATAATATAGATAAAATAATGACATTGACACATCTGATGAGCGAGAATTTTCTGAAAACGATGATGACGAGGAGAATAATTTAATTGAAATAACAGAAAACAGTAGATTTTTGTCATCAATTTTTTACTTCTGTAAACGAAAAAGATGAGAGAATGATGATGATGATCGTTCTTCTTCTGATCTAGATGCAAGGAGTAAAGGGCGTTACTATTTAGATAACAGTTTGTCAGGATTAATAGTTAAGAGTACACATATATTTAATCATACATAAAATCACTTAAACCTAAGGCTTCAAAATAACATAATCATAAACGTAAGAAAACATAAAGCATAAAAGACGTAACACATAAGTCATAAGAACTAATAATCACTCAATAATAACACATAACACTTCAACATAATACGACCACTTAATATCTCGACATAATACCATAAGACTTCTTAATACTTAATCATAATACATAACTCCAGTGCAATGATAATACTTTTCAAAGCGCAATCATAAGACTAACTCTATTCTTTCTTATGCATCGGTCCTACCGCCGACGGAGGGGGAAAGGGTACGCAAGGCGGTCCTAGTCCCTTCCGATCCATTATTGGTCATCAACCGTCTTTCTTTCAAATCTACGCAACACCCAGAGTGGGAGTGCGTACAAAGCGTTCTCGTAATCTCCACAGTCTAGACCACCAGACGTTACTTGATCGGAAATAAATATTATATTCCTCTCTTAAAAGGACCCTTTCTTACGAATCCTACAGTTCCATAAGTTTCAATACTATCGTAAAACAAACTAAGATTAGATTATCCTATAGCCTATCCTAAGCTAATATTACTCCGTTACACTTCTTATACTTGCAAATAGTAGTTAAGCCAATCGTGAACTTTAATTATTAAAAAAAAAAAACTTAAACTTAATTTATTACTCCAGTATTGTATTGTATTTTATTATCTATGTTTTATTTATATAATATATTTATAATATTAATAGTATAATACGTACTACATTATATCTTCGTATCTATTATCTACGATAATTATCGAAAATATAACTTTTTTCTAAAAATCAATCATTTTGACACATCTTAGTAGAAATAGGTATATATTATAAAGTTTTGCAACGTTTAATGTCCATTGACATAAATTTCCAATTTAATAAACAATTAACTATTATCTACGATTAACTGTAGAAAATATTCTGTCTGTCCGAAAAAACGGTATATATTCTTAAAAACATTTAGGATTACAAGATAAGTAAAAAATGAAGTAATTAAGTGAAACCTTACTTTTTATTTAGAAATTTTTATAAAGCAACAGATGATAATAGGTAGAAATTAGTTTTTGTATAAGAAAAATATTGTATTTATTTTAAATAATGTAATATCCGCTTTTTTTTTAAATGAGGGATTCTCTTGAAAGTAGTATTAAATTGCAAAAAAGAAACATTAAATCGAGACACTGAACTAAATAAAAAATTTAGTAGTTTATTGCAAAAGTTGTTATAACTAAAGAAAGGCCAGAAGTTAAAACACGCTACTATTAAAAAGATTTAAGCTGATTTTAAAGCAGATTGTTTAATTGCGGCTAGAATTTAACACTTGACTTAAAAGCAATATAGTAAAGGTATAAATACTTTAAAAATGTTTCAAAAGGGAAAAAGATATGCTGGAGCAAACATAAGGATTATTTAGAAAATTTGGCTAAAATTACAAATGTCCCTTTAAATTTTCTATTATCGATTAGTCTTTTTTCGATCTATTTACGCTCAGAAATTTACACTAATATCTCTGGTCGATAAGCAAAGCCATTAAAGCAGGAAGACCTGTTTCGACTTCGATTTTCTTCCGAGCATTGTTTAAACTTTTTAAAGCGTTTAAAGTTAACAGATGACTTACGGCTAGTGAGTGTTGTGACGGTTCGATCCTCTAATAATGCCATGAAATCTACCGGGTCGATTAAAATTATCGGCGATAATTATATCTTAAGAAAAGATTATGATAAGTTATCATACACAAAACTGTAGATTCCTAAAATCCGAGCACAAATTCGGTTTTGTGGATAAAAAAATAGTAGCCAAACAAGTACTGACGATCGAAATAATAACTAGAAAAAAGTTGAAGCAAGTAAAAGTCGTAAAGTGATCTCGCATTCAAACGATTCCTAGACGAAACACTAGCTATAAGAAATATCACTGTCAAATTCGTTTAGCTAATTGGAAGAAGAGGTAGAGATTAACAAAAGTAAAAAAGCTTACCTACCAACAATTCATTTTATTAAACCACAACTTACTTGCATTGTAGCTCAAATTGTAAAGCCCTTTATTAAGTTTCTTAATTATACAGCACAGAGACAAAAAACTATATTTTAAGACAAATAAAACTGCATTAAGTTAAAATACAAACAAAACAATACCAAAAAATTTCCACTTCCAATAATATAAAAGAAACAAAGTTCTAAAGTCAAAATCGCAGTCATCACACATACCAGCTGAAGACGAAAGAAAGCTACAAAACAGTCATCAGAGGCATACATCCGAAAATAAGGCAATACAACCATCAAGAAGGAATTTAGAAAGCTGAAATATTAAGTAAGAGTTGTAAATTGTATGGTAAAATATGATAGGAAATAAGTATTTTGGTAGAATTTGAACCTGGAAGCAATAACAAGGATATTTTTAGTATAAACAAAATGATAAAACTATAATAAGCGTGGAACTATCATGACATTAAAAAAAAGTACCGAAGTGCATGAGATATCAGCAATCCGGACATACAAAGAGTTATTGCATTAGAATCACCTTCGTGCGTAAAATGTGCATAAAATTATCTGTCAACTAATTGCCTTACTTTAGGAAAGAAATCAGTAAAATGCTAAATTAGCAAATAAAACCCCCCCACACACACAGACAAACTTAGTTATACAGGCTGTGAGATAAGAAAAAAGCTCCAAAGAAAACTTTGCTCACTTCTTCCAAGCAGAGTAAATCTGCAGCAAAATATACAATAAAAACAGTAGTAACTGACTTGAGAGATAATACGTGCTGTTCCAAGCACTTTGAAGAAATTATAAATTTTTCTGTCTCATGAAGTTACGCGCAAGCGACTGCCAATTGATCATAATTAAACGAAAGAAAACAAGTGGACGCTACAGAAATCAAAAAACTCTTTAAACATTTAATTAGAAATATAGAATACGAACAAAAATTATAATAGGATAAAACGCAATACAAAAATAACAAATAATAACTTGGCTACAACTGCTCATAATTGTGTTTACTAAGAAATGAAAATAGCTACCCTAAAATAGCATTCTGGAACGCTAAAAGATTGCAACAAAGGGTAATAGAGACAGAAATATTTTAGACAATAACAGCATTGATATACTCCTTATTTCGGAAACACACTTCTTTACAAGAAGCTATATAAAAATCTAGTATTACAATGTATACAACACAAGACATCCATCAGGGAAGGCAAACGAAGTTACAAGCATTTATATTGAAAAGTGACATCAAACACCATCTACATAATCAAATTTGCCACGAACACATTCAAGCAACTACAGTTACAGTACAATCTAACACCAATAACAGGACAAAACCCTACCTTACAGAAATGGCAGGATTACTTTCAGTCGACAGGTGACAAATCCATCTAAGCAAAAGTTTGTAATGTGCGTGTGATTCACCTATTATTAACACTAGTTAAACATTGGAGAAGCATTCTAAAATTTTGGCATGCAATGCTCGTAGATACAACGAGAACTCTCTTACCAAGGCAAATGTAGAATCTATTTGCATCATATCTAAGGGAGAAGACCTTTATTATAAAAATCAATGATGCATAGATACAAATTAAAGAAATCTAAGCTTTCGTACTGTAAAGAATTGGTCCTTGGACCAATACTAGTACACTGACTAATACACTTTACCTTTAAACAGTCTATAAAGTTGATATTCCAACTACTGATGAAAGTAAAATACTAACTTTTGCTGATAACATAGCAAATACTAACTACCATTCTGACCAAGCATTAGCGGTGATATTTTTGCAAGAGAACGTAAAAAAAATAGAAAGATAGTTAAAAGAAAAAAGGATTTAAGCAAACCAAGCAAGTGCAACCACATACTGTATAAAATGTGCAATATTGTAGAAATGCTTACTGTAGAAAGCGACTTCGCGGACATTAAACTAAATAACATAGTTATTCCACAAACTAGTGAGAAATCCAAGCTCAGCCTAGAAAATAAATTTAAAGTTTATAAAATCGTTAAAAACCTTTATGGACCTTTGGGGTATCACTACATTAGACGGCAGCAATGAATCATATAATAATGCTAGGATAAATACAATCGAAATTACTAAGTATAATAGTCGACGCACCATGGTTCATACGAAATGAAATATACGAAAGGACCTTTTACTAATGACAGTGATGGAAGAAATAGAAAATTTTACAACAAAATATAAAGAAAGAAGAACCCGCAGTACACTGCCATCAACTAACCAGCCGCACAAACGTTATCTACTCTACTACTTTTAGAAAAAGACTAAAGAGGAAAAATTCGTTTAACTTAAATACATAAAAATTTAAAAAAAAAAAAAAACATAACCCTAAGTTAGTGGTAGTATGTAACAACCCACATGTTATTTTAAATTAATCAAAATAAGAAATTTACCTTATGCTCACGGACAAATTGTAAAGCAGAAACTTAAGGGGTTATACGCAGTTGCGAGGCTGAAAAAGACGTATTTTTATGAATTATTTATAGAAAAGTTGTTATTTATCATTACAAGTGATAGTAATTCAAATAGAGCCTACTTTCAAGAATGCAATAGCGCGTCGATCATGTAAAATATTAATTTGCACTGCTCCAGTAGATGATATCCTGAACGTTCTCTAAAAAAGGCACTTAGGGGTAACATCGATTTCGGCTGTTTGGATTATCAGAAATCAAAAAAATGGTGGTAAATTGTTAAAAAAAATAGTATATTTTTAAAAATCTTATTCCTTCGTTAAATACCAGGAATATCTAGGAAGATTGTGGAAAAATTTAAGATCGATCGGGTGAGCCATTTCTGAGAAATAGATGCCATCGACTTTGAAAATTCCGTTTTGAGAAAAACGCGTTTAGAGTTTCAAAGAGACGTTACACAAAGTTAAAAATTTTTGTTTGCAGCTTACATGGGGTGAAGAATATTTGCCGGATAAATTTGAAATTTTCTGAGAAAAACGCAAAACAAAAAATCGATTTTTTGAAAATTTTAACTGCGTATAACCCCTTAATGTATCTTAATAAATAATAAAAATACAAAATAAAAAGAATAAAGAGAAAAAGATAAAAACAATAAAAAGAGAAGAAAAGACAAAAAAATTCAAAAAAAAAGAAAAAGAATAAAAAAAAAAAAAAATTAGGAAAAATTATTAAAAAGAATACAAAAAAAATTATGAACAAAAAATACAAGAAAAAATTAGTGAAAATAATACCAAAAAATTATTAAAAAAAAAATCAAAAAAAATTATTTAAGAAAATACAAAAAAAAATACAATAAAAATAAAAAAATTAAAAATTAAAAAATTAAACTAAACTAAAACAAACAAGGTAATTATTTTTATATCTGTAATTGTAAGTAAAGATAAGATTTTAAGTGCATATCTTCAAGGGTTAAACAACCTATCCTGATAGATAAAAATCTTCAAACGTTCTAGATCTAGAATTCTTCACTTCTATGTAGTCTTTGAAACTTAAAGCTTCGGCCAATACGGTTGAATGCGTATAATGAGTTTAAACAAAGTTTAAATTTGATATCGTTTTTGTAATATTACAAGCATCTAATGAATTAATTGTTTTAAATGACACAATATAGTATAAGATTCTTCGTATCATTAAAACAAAAGTTTTACTCTAATTAATTAATTTTATTTGAATTTTGTAAATGTATACCATCAGTGACCAAAATTAAAACAAAAATTGTATAATATAGATCACAAATTCGAATAGGAATGATTTGTAAATATATACCATATTTCGGACAGAGGGAGCCCTTTTTAAATGTTTATACACATTACGTGATGGTAAGGTCTAGTAATTATAGCTATTTATATTAAGAAAAATTATTGTGTAATATAAAGTGATCAATTTTTAATGAAGCTTTTAACGCAGATTGTCCTTAAAGGGCGTAAGTTTTATGTCAAGCTTATTCGATTAGAAAATAGTCCATGATTTAAATTAAACATTTTTAATAATTAACAGTTTTATTAGCAAACTTATGAGTATATTTATCTAAAGATGAAAGAGAATATAATACTCTTATAAA
>NW_025113164.1:0-109185 GCF_010416935.1 Polistes fuscatus | reverse complement strand
GACTCAGAAATTAAAACACACTACTATCGGTATATACTGATATCCAAATATCGTGTAAAAAAAGAATTATAACATACTAGGAAGCTTTTAAAACTTTTTTTTTTACTAGTCCGCTTGTTTTTTTTAATATGCATATTATAGGTTAATTCATAAAATAAAGCCTAAAAACAATAATATATTTAATTTTTTAATTCACATGATTACGGAAGGCTATGGCTTCCCAGAAACAACTCACCTTTTTTTCGAGGACTTAACTTAGACAGACAAAATTTTAACAAATGAATATAAGATTATAAAAAAAAATTTTTTTTGAATACTTCAAGACACCAATAAAACACAAAATTTCAAAACGATCGGATTTCATTTTCACATTTAAAAAAATTCATGAAAAAACGTCGAAATTTCATCCGTCACAGTGGGCTTACTACCTTAACACGTTCGTCGCCACGTGACCCAGATCTGGGTGACGGGTATGCTTCGTGGGGGCCTAGTCACCCAAGTATGGGTGACGCTCTTCTTATTCAAGTTAGTACGATTTTCAAATGGATTTTTAAAACGAATTTAATGGAATCAGTATTGAAATATAAAATAGGTATACAACATAAAAATACTACAAATATACATATTATACTATAATTTTTACTAATTTATATAAGATAACATATTTCATTATACTATCTCGTATGGTGTGCGTTGAAACATTTTAAACACATTTGTGGTGAATTCGGATACTTGGAACAATAGGTGGTACAAGTTACGTAGTCTTTTTTTACATTTTTTTTTAGCTTCTTGTCGTTAAGCAGTTTGTCTCCTTTTCTGGTAACATAGGGCGCACGTCCTTCTTACAGACTTACCCTGCTCATTCGGATGAATCTCCAGCTTATGGGGCACGTTCCTTGTTCTAGTAGAATTTTCCGGGGACAACATTCAGCAAAAGTAGCTCTCAAAATTATTCTTATTCCAATTTTTTTATTATTGACTTTCTGGTATACAATGTGAGCAATTACTACACTGGTACAAAAAAAAAATGTAGTGCTAATTTTCGATACCACTTTATACTTTTCCGTATCGTTGTGGCATATGACACCAATATCAAAGTATCGAATGGAATATTATAAATGTTATGAATGGAAACGATACCCGAGTGCCTATTTGAGTTTAATCAATGCTCTCTCGCGCTTATCGCTCTGTTTATGTTTCAGTGCTCCGACAATTGAATTTGGGCCTCGGGAGAAACTCATTGCAATCACGCTTGGCGACAAAAGTGTTAAATCATATAGATTTATACATAAGAAAAACTGGTGTTTGTACTTATGTTTGCTCGTAAGAAGTTATACATTTTAGCATACCAAAACGAATATAACCTCAATAACCTCAAAAATAAATTTAAAAAAATAACTTGAAAAAAATAATAATTATTATTACTATTATCATTAATAATTTTTCTTGTTATTAAGAGTAAAAATAAGTTTCCGCAGTTTTTTGTCAAAAAACTAATATTTATTGTGAAAGAACGGTAGTTTAAGTTTAATTGAAGTATTGTCCATCACTATCAACTTCTTTTTTCCATCTTTCAGGCAGCGTTCTAATTCCATGTCTGAAGAACTTCTTATCTTTTGAGGCTATCCACGAATCAACCAAATTTTTTGTATCTTCATATAATGTGAACCGCTGTTCCGACAGAGCATGTGCCATTGACCGGAATAGATGACAGTCCGTCAGCGCTATGTCTGGTGAATACAGCAGATGGGTAGCACTTCCATTCAAGTATTTTCAAATAGTTTTTCACCGGAACCGCTACATGCGGACGAGCATTATCACGTAGAAGAGTAATTTTGTCGTGTCTGCAGTAATATTGTGGGCATTTTTCCTTCAGAGCTCAGCTCAGTCTCATCAATTGTATTCGGTTAAGAGTTCCAGTGATTGTTTCGCTTGGATTAAGCAACTCGTAATATACCACATTCAGCTGATCCCACTACATACACAGCATGAGTTTTTTCCATGAATATTCGGTTTTGCTGTGGATGTTTACGCGTTGCCAGGTAATCCCTATGATTTTCTTTTTCTTTAATTATCATAATGTATATACTTTTCATCACCAGTGACGATTCGATGTAAAAAACAATTTTTTTTGTGACTAGCTAGCAGCATTTTACTCATGCATAATCGGCGTTCAACATCTCTCGGCTTTAATTCGTATGGAACCCAATTACCTTTTTATGAATCATTCCTAACAATTTTAAACGATGTGAGACTGTTTGCTGAGTGACTTCTAAAGTAAGTGCAATTTCCTTTTGTGTTTGAGACGAATCTTCCTCCAATAATTCCACCAATTCTGCATCTTCGTAAATTTTTTCCCTTCCACTGCGATCTTTGTCTTTTACGTCAAAATCAGCGTCTTAAACTTTTGAAACCACTCATAACATGTTCTCTCACTCAAGGCAGCCTTATTATATGCTTCTACGAGCAGTCGATGCTCCTCAGCTGCAGATTTTTTTAAATTCAAGAAGTAAATTTAAAGCTCCCGCAAATGACGCTTATTTGGCTCAAGTATAGACATTTTTGAATAAAAAAAATATATGATGCTAATACGAAGTTAATAATATTATAGGGTTATGTTGTTCTTGAATGAATAACCTAATTTTCAAGCCGGTTATCATGTGCAAATTCTAACGTTAGCCTCTTGCAATGAGATTTCTCTTAAAACTGCAGTAAATAATTTGTACTTCTAAACTTTTTAATTTTCCGTGTTTATTTTGTAATTAATGTTTATTTTTATAATATATTATTATTACTATTATTATTATTAATATTCTTTTTAGATAGAAAGTAGTTGATACAGAAACCTGGTCTCCCCTTCCTGCTTGATGATCGATAATATTTGCTAATGTAAGATGTTTATTTTTCTTTTATTATTTTATTTTATTCATTTATTTAATTATTTAATCTTATATATATATGACTATTTATGGTGTAGGTAGAATACAGTTAAATACAAAATTGTGCTTCCGTACGAGAAGATTTAAACTTTTATTTACAAACTTATGTGACTAATATTTACATTTCTTACCTGTACCGAGAAGAAAAGACATTTAGTGTTCGTTATAAACCATATTGTCCCTACTGCTCAAGTAAACGCTCGCGACTGATCTCGCAACTCTATTTATCCCCCTCTCTTTTACAACAGCTGACTTATATATCAATTGTATGTACCGACGATTTTGACTAACGTGGTAAATTAATTAAAGAATATTTCTTTAAATCTTCCCTCCCGAAGGAGAAAATGTTTACATTTTCTTATGAATAATGTACAGCAATAAACTTATAAAAAATCAGCAATCTTTTTTTTATGAATTTCATGTTATTGCTGGAATTAATTTTGATACATGGAATAAATTTGACCTTTGTCTTTTCCGTCCCATGTTAATTTCAAATATTGAGTTCGAAAATTTTTTCAAAATTTCATACAGTTCACTTCTCAATTCATCCAGTCTATTCCTATTTAACTTGTTTCCGTTCTTCACGTATACCAAATCGCCTCCTGACAACGTCAGCTGTTTTCTATTTTTATCATAGACCTTCCTATTATACTCATGGGATTTTTTCGAGTTTTCCAAAGTCGTTATTTTATTTTTTACCCAATCTTCCTCAGTGATTGTTATTCTTAATTCTTTAGGCTGTGTCGTGGAGTTTTTTTCATACATCAGGTATGAGGGAGCAAATCCTGTGATACTATATTTCGTGTCGTTGTAATTTTTCAAACATTCTTGTGCTACCGTTGTCCAAGCTATTTTCTTCTTGTTTTCATTCATTTTGCATCAGATCCTGTTGACGAGTGTCTGATTCAATCTCTCGATCAGACCATTTGAGAACGGGGAATCAACACTTGTAAAGATGATGGGTATATTTTTTGAAGTTATACTTCTTTTGGCGCGTTTGGGAAAATGTAATGGGGAGTGATTTGGTTCCGAGCGTCTGGGAAAACGACACCATGAAGTTTGTCGGTATTTACGACGCGCGTCAATACGATTTCATGTTTACGGCATTAAGTTCTCTTCTTCTACCCCTTTTTTTCTCAATCGGGTCGCCAACCCAAATACTAATCGTACTCAGCGCTGCTTTACTTAAATGATCGAGTGAGAACTAATGCTGTAACCGCGCCATGGCCGTAGACGCATAAAGTAGTTCGATATATCTCCCTAACATTTAGTGTTTACTGATATCTATATTTTGATATTTTTGAAGTTATTCTTTTTATTCTTTCTTATATATATAATATATCGATAGATTAAATATATTTTTCTTCTTTTTGAAGTTATTTTGTTAACTTAATAGAAAAGAATAATTAGTAACTTATCTTCTCATATTTTGAATCCTCCTCCTTTTTACCTGGTCACGCTATAAGTATATATATATATATATTTATATAAAAAATATAAATAACTTCAATAAATAAATGAGAATAAAAATATAATAGTAAAAGAAAAATAATCTTCTTACATTAGAAAATATTATTGATCATCAAGCAGGGAAGAGAAACAGGTTTCTTTATCAACTATATTCTATGTAAAAATAAAATTAATAATAATAATACTAATAATGTAATAATAATAACAATAATTAATAAACTAGGAAAATTAAAAACTAACAAGGAAAATTAATAACGATAATAATAATAATAATATGTTATCATTATGATAGGTGATCTGTAATTAATTATAAAAATATTGAGAGTGTAGCATAAAAGAATGGAAACGTATTGTGCAATATGAATTTATTGTGATTATTTTGAAGTTATACTTCTTTTTAAATACTAAATAACGAGCATAGCCTGACGAGGATTTCCTTCAGAATTCGTGAGGCACTCAAAGTAATAACGAATTATGTATCATTTATAAAGATTATAGATTCTTAACGTATATTCGAAATACGCGGCTCAATTATTTTGAAAAGATTTTAAATAACGAAATTTTCTTATCGTCCCTCCCCACTTTTTAAACCGTTGATAAGCACGCCCTGCTGGGCCTATTAAACAAAGCACTCGTCCTATTCTTCCACTGGACGCCTACGACGATACGTCTTAGATGAGCTGCGAAGAATTTACAAAGAAAGCGACAAACAAAGCGATTTAAGCTAGAACGAAATAAAAAAAGTACAAGTATTCCTTATACGTCCATAAACGAGGTGAACCTTTTTGTTGAATCCGTATACAAGCGAAGCGAGCAAAAGGTAAAATTCGTGTTTAATTTTTTGGTAAAACCGCAATTCCTTATTACGTTTAATTTATCAACCAGAGCTTTTAAGCTAAAAGGCTTTTTGTCTGACGAGCCAATATAGTATTATTCTTTGTATTTACTTAACCAAGAGTTTTTCTTTTTCTTATTTGTTGTTTTATTTTATTAATTTTGTTAATAATTGTATTTTATTTAAATTATATTTATTATCTCTATTTTATTAAAGTTTTTATTGAAGTTGTATTTTATTTTATTTACAAATGTAGAGTATATATTGGAATTCGGGAAAATTGTAGTTATTTCATATTGAATACAATGAAGATGGAGAAGTAAATGTTGTGTGGCTTAAGTTCTCAGATTCACTAAAGATTGGCTAGAAAATCGTACAGAAAGTTGCTGGACACGTTTCGATTTAAATTAATAAAACAATAGTGCCGATCGGACGTAGATCTCCAACTATTCTCCTTAGCAACAATACAAAAATTAAGACAAAGCGTTCACATTATCTATAGTTTAAATTTTATTATTTGTTATAATTATTGTTGAAAATTTATTTATTTTATTTTAATTATTTTAATTATTTTAATTATTTAATTTTGATTTTCTTATTAAACTATAATCTCTTGCAGCTTTCTTATTGACCAGGATCAGTATACATTTCAATTTCTTTTTAAGTTTTCAATATGCCTAAAACTAATGCAGAGAAATGTAGAGGTTATCGTCTTCGTAGAAAAAGGAATCAGGAAAATAAGGAAAATAAGGAAAATAATGAGGAAAATAAGGAAAACATAATGCGCGCTAATGCAAAACGTTGTAGGGTTCATTGGCTGCGAAGAAAAATGATTCAAAAGCATATGAATTGCCTGCGAATAAAATTTTATGTACTCGTCAACTTCTAATTTACTTTGCGAACCATCGGCTAAGCCTGTGATTACTGGTACAATTTAAATAATTTAAATGTCTCAGCAATAACTAATATTATTGCTAATTATTTTTCTTTTTGTTTGGTCTTTATGTTTTAAAGTTATTTAAGTTATTTAAATTATTACATTTATTTTATTTTTTGACATTTATTTTACATTTATTTCTTCAAGAAAACCAATTGTCTGCGAATGGAACTTTATGTTCTCCATCGACTTCGAATTTACTAGTGACTTCTGAACCATCGGCTCAGCCTATGATTACCGGTACAAATTTATATAATTTAAAATTCACAGCAATAACTAATAGTACTGCTAATTATTATTATTGAACTTATACTTCTTTTGGTACGTTTGGGAATTTGGTCTTTATTTTTTACTTTTACTTCTTCAAGATTATTCTACTGCAAAATATGGCTATCACAGTTATATTACTGTGCGAGCTGATGTGCATATAGAAAATTCTTTTATGCCATGTCATCATCGTATAACATCAAAAAACATTACATTAAAAAACATGGAGCAAAGTTCACGATCTCAAGCACGAAATAATCAATATTTAGCTGATCCTTCGATTATACATGTATTGTCTAATCAAGACATTTTACCGGATGAAGAACGCAATTCGTTAAACCAAGACACAATCATGGATCAGGAATTACCTCAATCAGATGTACACTCTATTTATTCTAACTCTTCAGACCAGTTAGTAATTAATCATTCCACTGGCGAGCAAATTATATGGATTAGATCCTTCTTTACCATATAGCAATTATCATCAATTTAAAGCGAGCTATAAGGAATTTAAAATAAAATTCTTGGGCAATGCATTTGAACATCCATGCTCATATGTGACAGATTGTGGTTTAAAAAGGATTTAAAAAGCCATGTAATGAACATAAGGATATTCAAACACAATTTATACCTAATGTACCTATGGAAATACTAAGCTTTTAATACATGCTACAAGCTTCAAACAAGAAGAATATTCCTCTAATATCAACATATAATTCTTCAGGCTTCAAATATCCAGATGTACCTTAGCATCTACCACCTTTATATTTAGTTTTTGAAAGATTAATTTCGCCTCGTATTTCTTTTATGCAGATCAAACGTCTGAGAAATGTGAATGGTAAATACGCAGTTATGGTCAATTAATTAACCTTCATGTTTCAGTTAATACAATGGTCAAATCTCTTCAAAGAAATATCGATAACGATTATTCTATAAATGTATATATTAAACGTAAGAAAATTGACTGATCTAGTTACTTACATGTCATTGTTAACAAGCGTACAATTAAAGCTTGGATACAATTTTTAATACCGTCTCCATTGTATAGAATGTACGATATTAAAATTGATGATTCATATTTTAATGATAATCAAATTCACGACAAAGTTGGACAAAATGATGTCAGCGAACACATTCCTGTAGAAGAGAGTCTTACGGCGCACCAACCGACATTAATGTGGGATGAAGAACAATATTTACGTATTACACCTGACGAAGAAAATTTACCTAAAAGTTTATTATTTGATGAATTTTTTTATTTCTTATTTCTTATTTAATTTTTTATTTCTTATTTTATTTCTTATTTATTTTAATTAAACCCTTCTTCTTCTTCATGTATAAATAAATAAGATTATACTTATTTTTTTGCAGTTATTTTTGAGGTTGTTGATGTTATATTCATTTTGGTACGCCAAAGAAGTATAACTTCTGACGTGCGTACATAAGTAACACACCAGTTTTTTCTTCTAGGTACTCTCGGAACTCTTTTGAATCTATCTCGGGATATTGATCAGCTATAATGCTTCCAATTTCCTCCGTTTCTACGACCATATCTACCAATTTAATAAAATCGGGTGCACTCTGGGATTTATACGTTCGTATGTAGGCATATCGTGTGAAATGGTCGACTAAAAGGTGTAGGTATCTCTTTGTCGAGCGTGATCCACCATACCCTCCTATGGTGTCTATTGACATAATCTGATATGGTTCTGTCGCCGGGCCTAATTGTGACATTAAGCCGTATTTTTGTTGTCCTCTTGTTTTATTTTTATGCATATCAGACAATCTCTACAAATTTTTTTTATGTTTTCTGTCAAATTTTCGGCTGTATAATATTAACTGATATTTTGATGCATCTGTCTTATGCCTATATGACCTAAATTTTCATGGATATCTATAAAAATCGCTAAGCTAAATTCTGACAAGATAATTTTCTCTTTGTTATTCATGTTTTTATAATAAATGTTATTTCTGACTATCGGTTTATCTTTTCTTGTTTGTATTTCATTGTTCTTTTTTTGGTCTTCGACAATATTTTCCAATTTTATTATATTAAAAGTTTTTAGTTGTTCTCTAAAATCTTCGTTTGAGTTCAGTACTAGATTCCTACTAAGACAATCCGCCTCTTAGTTATATTTACATGGAGAGTATTTAATTTCAAGATTCTACTAAAATAAATAGTTTGGTAAATCTCCTAGGTTCTTATCCGTTCGAGATTTAATACTTAGATTTTCTAATGGCTTGTGATCTGAAATTACCTGGAACTTTCTGCCCAGTACTACGTGCTGCCAATACTGTAAGCATTCTTTTATTGCTAAGCACTCTAAGAACGTTGCTTTTTTCTTCTTCTGTGCTGCATTTAATTTTTTTGAAAAGTATCCAACGGGTTTTTCCTCTCCATTTACTTGAATTTGTTTCAATATTGCCCCAAGTCCTAGAAGGATCGCATCTGTATAGATCCGTGTTGGCAGTTTTGGGTCAAAAATTGTAAGCTGTGAGGCATTGTAAGGCTGTGAGCATAGTAATTGTTTCATTTCGTCGAAACATTTCTGGCATTCTTCGGTCCATTTAAACTCTTGGTCTTTTCGTAATAAATTGTGTAGCGGGTCCAACTTAATAGCTATGTTTAGTACATACCTATAATAAAAATTTATTTTGCCTAGGAACTGTCTCAAATTCTTTTTTGTAGTAGGTATTGGAAACTTTTTTATCGCAATTAGATTGTCGTTTAGAGGTTTGACCAAATTGTTTTGTATAATATGACCAAAGTATTTTACCGAGTCTTTTGCAAAAGCGCACTTCGAGAATTTCAATCTGAATCCCTCTTTCTTTATGGCTTGAAACAGTTGCTTCAGGTGACTCATATATTCGTTGAATGATTTGGAAAATATTAGTAAGTCGTCTATATAACAGACGGTGAACTCTGCAAGATTGCTTTTTCTAATTATGTTACTCATTATCGTTTGAAATATCGCTGGTGAGGTCTTAAGTACAAATGGTAAACAAGTCCATTGGAAGTGACCTTCTTGTGTAACGAATGCTGATTTGTATCTGTCTGACACTCGTAAAGGAATGGACCAAAATGCTGACTTTATGTCTAGCGTCGAAATTTATTTACAGTTTCTTGTTTTTATCACAAGGTCTTCAATAAAGGGAATCATTGTGATTGTGGAACAACGATTTTGTTTAAGTCCCTGAAGCCAATGCATAATCTCGATTTCCTATTTTCTTCTTTTTTGAATGCTAGAGTAACTGGCGCGGCGAACGGGCTGTATTATTCCTCTATAAATGTTTCATTTAATAATTTTGCTACTTGTGATTCAATTTCCTTCTTGTCTTCTACTGTGCATCGATATGGTCTCTTGCTGCAATATTTCTCTGTCTGTAAATCGATTTGTGCTTCGTAATTTTTCACCGTGCCTATATCGTATTTATCTTTTGCAAAAATTTAAGTATTTTTATTTATTAGTTCTTCTATTATAAGTTTTTCTTCATTGTTTAGATGATTTATATCAATCTTAAAGTCTTCTTCTTTGATATTCTCGTTGAAATTAACCAAAATTTTCTCTTCTACGCTTTCATTTATTATGTTTTTATCAATCATACTATTACTTTTTTGCTCTTCGCTCTTCTTTTGGTTTTTTTTCCTCCCCTTGACTGATTGTTAAGTTTTCAACTTGCATCAAACGGAATTCTTTGATGCAATCGAGTCCGATAAGGAATTCATTATCGAACTTTTCTTCGTCTACTATGTAAACATTCATTCTTTTTTCCATATTAAAAATTCTTATACTTAAAGTGATGAAGCCACTAGCTCTTCTTACGCAATTGGTCGTTTTAATCTTGTATTTTTTGGACTCACTGGGTTTTCCATTTTTGATTTTTAACAGCTTTGAATTGATTAACGAAACATTCGTACCAGGGTCATAAATTCCATTAACCTCCATTTTATTGTCCAATAATAACTTTACTTTTATCAATGGAAGCAATACTAGTTTTTTGGCTCTTCATTTTGTAGTTCAACTTCTAATTGTGAGTTATTAACTAATTTTATTGGATTTTTTTCTTCCCCTTTATCCGTTTTTGTTCTGAACAAGCAAACGCTTTCGGGGTTGTATCTATTTTTTTCACCCATTATTTCGCATACTTTACAGGGATTTTTCTTTTCTACTTTATTTCTGTAAGTTGGAGATGGATTTTTTTTTCTTTGAAGTCTCTTTTTTCTACAAGTATTCCAGGTTTTTGATCATGATGATAAGATCTTTCGTTACGTTGATTTTTTTTCGGTCGATTTTATCCGTGATGTAGTCGGGCAGAACAGTTGCGATTAATAATACCATTATTTCCTTATTCATATTTTTATCCACTTCCAGAAGTATTTTTTCCTTTTTCAATGCATAGTCTAGTAATGAGCCACTTATATACTTAAAATTTATAGCATATTTTGCTGTTGATCATCCCTTATCTGAGTAAGTATCAACGAAATCCTTTTTTCCAATCTGCCAACTCGAATTTATGGAGTGTTTCATTAACATCGAACTGTACCAGTAAGCGCAAAAACTTTCTAAGAAAAATCTCAGAATTTCTATTTTTTCCTCATCTCGTTGCACATCTAAGCGTTCGCACTCTCTTTCGAATAGATCTATATATTGAGTAACGTTGCTATTTTTGTTGGTGAATTTTTCCAGAATGAATCTTTCTGAAGATGATTTAATTGTCCTCTTCTGTTCAGTCCTTGTTAGGGAAATACTAGTTAAAATTTGTTTTAAATCTACTTTTGATAGGCCGTTTGTATTATTAGCCTTAGGTTCTTTCCATCTTTCTTCTAATAAAATTTTCCCGAACTGGATATTACCCCCTTCATCAATGTACTCAGCCCGCAATCCAGAATTCAATATAATCCACACGTTTCTCTTCTGATTCCTTTTTAGGTTTGAGTTTTTTACTTTTTTAAAAGTATCTGTCTTCACTAATTCCGTGTGTAAGTTCACATCCTGTAATTCTTCTGGCAGGTCAAAAATTTCGCCGTCTGGTGTTGTAATGGAAGTCACCAATAGCGCGTTCGACTTCTTGTCTGTAGCTGCTTTCATGATAAATTCGAAACGTAGTTTCTCCATTTTCTTTCAGTTTTTCTTTTTGAATTTTAACGGACAAAAATGTCGTTTTATAGAACTATTTATGGTGTAGGTAGAATACAGTTAAAAACAAAATTGTGTTTCTGTAACGAGAAGATTAAACTTTTATTTAAAAACTTATGTGACTAATATTTACATTTCTTACCTGTAACGAGAAGAAACGACATTTAGTGTTCGTTATAAACCGTATAGTCCCTATTGCTCACGTAAACGCTCGCGACTGATCTCGCAACTCTTATCTATCCCCCTCTCTTTTACAACAGCTGACTTATATGTCAGTTGTATGTACCAACGATTTTGACTAACACGGTAATAAAATAAAGTAATTAAAAAATATTTCTTTGCATATATAGCGTAACCATGTAAGAAGGGGGAGGATTGGAAGTATGAGAAGATAAGCTACTAATGATTATTATTTATTTAATTACCAAAAAAAAGAAAGAAAACATATTTTCAATCGATCGATATATTATATATGTAAAGAAGTATACAAAAAAAATATCAAAATATAGATATCAGTCCACCCTAAATATAAGGGATATATATCGAATTACTTTATACGTTAACGGTCATAGCACAGTGATAGAACTACTTTCCGCTCGATCATTTAAGTCAAGCAGCGCTAAAAACGGTTAATACTTGAATGGGTGACCTGCTTGATAAAAAAAAAAAAGGAAGAAGAAAGGACAAGACGACTTCATGGCGTAAATATGAAATTTCTTTTCCGCGCATCGTAAACATTGACAAACATCGTAGTGTCGATTTTTCCATGCGCTCGGAAAAAAAGCACTCCCATCACATTTTCCTAAACACGCCAAAAGAAGTATAACTTCAAAAAATATATTATGCTAATACGAAGTTAATAATATGATAAGGTTATGTTGCTCTCGAATGAGCAACCTAATTTTTAAGCTTGTTATCATCTGCAAATTCTAACGTAAGCCTTGTGCTATGCCATCTATCTCAAAACAGCAGATACTTATTAGTACTCCTAATAAAATCACCTCAGTTGATGCTATAGCAGTAGTAAATAAATGTGGGAAGGGAAATTAGACAAAGGGGCTATGAATTAAGATATGAATATTCGAGAACGATCATTGCTAAACATATCCGTATTTCAAGGAAAAACAAAGTTGTTTGTCAGTTAGGAAGGGATAGAAAAAATTTAAGAAGAAACGTTAGGATAGGAATATTGGGGAACGATCGTTGCTAAATATATACGCCTTTAGAGTAAGAAAAAAGTTGTTGTTTAGTATGAATGTTCGAGAACGATCGTTACTAAATATTCGAATAAGTGAAAAAACATAAGAAATATCGCCCTTTATTGTGATGGTGTGAGGGAAATGAGATAGTATGAGTGAGTACGTTGCTATGTAAGTTAGTCATCGTATAGCCTTTAAGCAGCAAACAGCTATTATTGCATTTACATGGAAACATTCTATTCATCTTTGTATTGAATCCTACATAAATATAAAATACTTACATTATTAGAAAACAAGCATATTTAAAACGAACGATAAAACAAATTTTTTTATTCAGTCAGCTGTATAATGATCACGCTTCTGATCTTGTTATCTGAAAAACCTCTTCTACACTATTGGGTAAGTATCAAATTTCTCTATAATAAAAGCGGTTGACGAGCTATTGTTCATTAGATACGAAGATAAACTACAAAACTTAGAACTCATCCCAGCTGCATGGAAATATATTCCCTCTGATCGCTTGGGTTGGTTTTATTTAGTATGTTAATAAGTTTATATTTAAATGCATTTTTAAAAATACAAAAACTATATGCAGTTAGTCTTAATGGAATAAATTTTTAAAAATTTATTACATATCATTCTTTAATCAATCGCTAATAAGTACAGACGTGTTTATATAGTGTTTTCGAGAGATTATTAGTATTCAAATCTACGCTGCGGTATAGTATAACGTACGTTAAGTATACGTCGCATACACAAAGATTAAGTTACTAATGCCTTAGTGACGAAACACGGTGAGTCGTCGTGGTTACTGGTCGTAACAAAAACTTCAATTTTATATGCTAGGTGGTCTATGTTACCAATTAACAATGCAAAAATTGAAAATAAATTGTATAGTGTAATTCTTATTATCCTATTAAACCTTTAAGCGTTTTATGAACTTTTATTGAACACTTATTTGTCAATAACTTGGAATATTGTCCTTTTGTCTTAGTTCCACCGTATGCATTTACAGATTTTTTATTATTGTATTTTGTCTATGATTACAATTCAACTAACAATTAGATAACTTTTCCAGTGATTCACCGTGGATATTTCTGTATTGTTAAGAAAAATGTTTGTTTTAAATAAAAATCAGCCTGATTCTAAGAATAATTACTATATGCTCTTTTTTAATAAGTTTATCTGTTATCAGTACTATTGTTTCAATTGTTTCGGCTCTTACATCTAAAAAGTGTTTCGGTTTTCTTTTGTATAAATCACTGGAATAATGTGTGTTTCTATTAGTTAATTTTATTCTACTCTAAAACATTTTAGGAAGGTATGCGTGGCGGGACATCACTAAAGCATATCAAAAAAAAGTTATTTAGACAACGAGACAGCAGATTTAAAAAATACGAAAATAAACATGTGCTATTGCAATAGCGATTGCAGTCCTAGTTGCCTAATAAATATAATGTCCTGTTTTAGCGGATACCCTTTCTTTGTTTATCTTCCCAATTTTTATAAAGCTGATCCTACTCTAAGTAATCAGATCGTAGGTATGAGTCATTCCAAGGAAAATCATAGTAATCGTGTTATTTTAGATTTGGTAAGTTTTTTCATATAATAAATAGTAATAAAATGTTCTTATTTATTAAAAGATTAGAAATGTACAGTGATTTACTTGCAGTATTTGAACAGTTACAATAAAATATTTTATTTATTATATTAAATGTGTTATAAAACACTTATCGAAATAATAATTACATTGTGGATAGTGGTATGTCTTTGTATATTATACAGATATAGTTTCAAGCAAATCAAAATATTTATACAATATTTATGATTTATTTCTCATAAACGTAATAATTGCTAAAGCTACAAACATTTTTGGACACATAGAACTAAGATAAAGAAATAATGAAAATAAAAGTTTTTCCAGTACTAAATTAATACATGGATGGTCGTTAGTTTTGGCCTTATGTACATTTTTGTCAGTCACAGTTAAGTAATCGTGGTGAAACATTACGATATTGATTAGGAGTCCGAAAAGATCTGAAATTTCTGAAAGTAACAGAATATTAATGGTCAAGTGGCGCAATGAAGGAAAAACTTACGGTAAAATAAGAAAATTTTTAAATATAAACAGATCTACGATACATTACATTATTTAAAAATCGAAATCTAAAGGAATTATAAAAAATAAATATCGTTCTAGTTGACCAAAGAAGTTAGCGGAACGAGAAGAAACAGCTTTGATCCGTGAAATAAAAAAAAATTCTAAGGTTACTGCTACAAATCTTGCAACAAAAGTTAGCTAGAACTTTAAGAAAGATGTAAATCCAGAATTATGTAGAAGAGTGCTACGTTAAAATGATTATCATGCTAGGATTCCCAGAAAGAAGGTATACACTAGTAATATTAATAAGAATATAAGATAAAAATTCGTCAAAGAATTTAGTAGCAAAGATGATTTCTTCTGTAATAAAGTAATATTTTTAATTATTAGTAATATTTTAAATTTCGATTCATCTGAATCCATCTGAAGACCTTCCATGTATCAATTTAGTATTGAAAAAACTTTTATTTTCATTATTTCTTGATCTTAGTTTTATTTGTCCAAATACTTTTTCGGCTTTAGCAATCGTTACGTTTATAAGAAATAAATCATAACTATTGTATATATATTTCGATTTGCTTGAAACTATACCTGTATAATATACAGAGTCATACCTCAATCAAATGTTATTAATATGTCAGTAAGGGCTCTATAATACACTTATTATTATAAATAAAATAATTCATGACAACTGTTAAAATACTGCAAGTTAGTCACTGAATGTACTAGATTACGTTTATTTGGTTAAAGAATAGTGATATGGTAATAAATTTTATTACAATTGTTTATTATCTTCACTAGTTTCTGTAAATATGATAATAGATAACCTAAGATGTCTTAAAAAAGTATTTGACTTTATTGCAATTATTTTTATAACTTTCATTTACTTTTATTGTTATGGAATAATTTTGTAATTTTCTAGGCGACAGGAGTTATTTTCGAATTTTTTGCTAGATTACAAATTAAAATGCTTCTTCCATCTTTACAAGGAGACGTGTACGTATATTTTAGGTTGAAGTAAAATACCAAATAACTAAAACGCTAATTATTCTTCTAAAAAACAAAAGTTTTGTTGATTAAAATCAAATTTAATTTCACTATTTTCTTCTTTTTAGCCCCTTACAAGATTTCTCACAAATATACTTTCTAATATTGTTTTACTCAATAGAATTTAAAACTCCTAAATAAATGGTTTTGGCATTGCCGGATGTGCACTTTAATCCATACTTATATACAATTGTTGGTTATGTACTTGGTTCGTTGAGTATTATAGGAGCTTTCAGTATTATCTATTTTTCAACCGAAAACATTAGAACCATGAGTTATTAATAAACTCATAAATTTCTATTATATTTACTTTTATAAAACATTATTTTTATTCAGTGTTTTCGCCAGCGTCCCCGCGACATTCCATTATTTGAATTATAAAGAGGTAGTAGTACGCAAAATTAAAGGAATACTTTAATTTTAAAACCTGAAGAGTCTGTAAAAAAAAAAATAATTATCTATCATCTTAAATAATTCAAATCAAAGTAAAAGTATTTACGTATAAAGTAACCGTTGATTGTATTTATAAATGCTATTAAAAGAATTTAAAATGTTTATTTCTAACAAATATTTTGTCTATTCCAATTGTTAGTTTAAACAAAATCTTCATGTTAGAACTTATTTATTTTAAAATCTGTTTAGTTTAAACAAAATTTTCTTGTACGAACTTATTTATTTAAAAATCTGAAAACCTCTTCGAAACAAGTTTCTGTTAATAATAAATGCAAAAAAGATGATCGAAATTTTAATTACATTTAATATATATAATATTAAATGTAAGTAAATATAATGTGCAACTGTATGAAATATAGTATATAATTAATATCTTATGTAAAATAAACATATAAATGAAATAGTAGTACATAAATCAATATCGTAATATTGTAAAATTTAGATGTTTAGAAAAGCATAAAGATTTTTTAGTTGTATCTAATAATATATTTTAATCCTTAACAAATAAATTAAAACTGCAAAATTATCTTGAAATCTTTTAGTTTATCATTTCATAAGAAAACTATTTAACTAATATTTCAACCTAATAATTTTTTTTGTTTTTATTATCTCCATACATCTTTACAATTTGTCCGTAGACATTTGGTTAATTATTATATAAGTGAAAAATGATAGCATGTGAACGGTTTCTTCATTGAGATGGCGTCTCGCTATTGTCACTTATTTCAGTAAGGTTTAATTCTTTACAAGGTCTCCTGGGTGGATTATTTTGAGCCTAATAGGAATATATTGGTTGTAGTTATCGTTGGTTTGCTGGTTTATGTGCGTATCAATTCTTCTTTTGTATCTGCAAGTTGTCTAAGTTATTTCTTTTTCTATCGAGGGAATATATTGGTCCATCCTTATCTCTTCGTTACGGACGTAACATGAAGCATTCACGATTGTTCGTAGTGAGTTTATGGATTGCTTAGCCTCGAGCTTTGCAAAGGAACTTTTCGCTGCTATACCGCATAGCGGTATTCCATAGGTCCAGATTGGTTTTATTATTGTTTTCCAAATTATTAGATTGTCTTATATGCTAAGTTTAAATTTTTTACCTTTCTATCTACTGTATACGCTGGGCAACGAAGCAGGGTGTGTTCTGCATCGTCATCCTCATCCTACTTGCCAATAAAGCACTGCGATGTAAGTATATTATAACTCTCGCCCTGGTATGTTGTAATGATAAATAGGAGGTTTTTTAGTAGGCAAGTAGCCCGTACTAGGACCGGTCAAATAAGGCTTTTCCTGGTAAAGGAAAGAATCTCGGACAGTCAGAATCCGACACTAACTCTGGTAACGATCCTTGGATGCTTGTGAAAGATTTTGCTCCTGTTGTAATAACAACAAAAACACAAGTGTGTACTTATGTACGCACGTAGATGATATAATTCTTTGGCGGAACAAAACAAAATATAACTCAATAACCTCAAAGATAACTTCCAAAATAACTCCAATTATCCCGCGTGCTAATATACTCTAGATTTTTATAAAAGACGACAAAATAATAAATACATCATGTATCAATATATTACCTATAAATATATATACAATAAAAAGCAATTTAATCGTCACGCTCGAAACAAAGATTTAACCTTTTTCTCAATTTTTAATAAAAGTCTAAATAAGTCGATGGTTAAAATCATTTTTTCGCATTACAAGAATGAAAAATAGGTTTATAGCTCTATCACCTTTTACATTATCACTTATTACTGACGTTCAATATTAATTTAAATATTATTAACGAGATAAACATGTTGTGCTATTAACAATGAAAAATATGCAGAAGTTTTCAGTTGTCCTATGCGTAGTAGACACAGTAAATTTTAATTGTATATAAGTATTACTTCCATATGTTCCTTGTAAGTATAAACAGATTTTACCCTTTCCAAAGTCATGATAAGAATTTATTTCATCTGCATTGTAGGCTCGGAAATTTTCAGCACTCTATTAGCAAGACCATGATATTTTCAACCCTCCTCTATGTAGTAGGCATAGTAAATTTCTATTATATATTTTTTTGGCAACTAAGTAACTGCTGATTTCAGTTATAGACTTCTTTCCCATTATTATGATATCCGTAAATGTTATGATCTTCTTTTTCTTATATATGTTAGCTATCATCCTCACTTAGCTTTACAAATTCATTGCGTAGATATTTTTCTAAAGATTTTTTTTACCTTATTATTATTATGGAGTGCAAAAACGAACATTTTCGCCATATATGTCAATCGAAAACGATCGTGGTGCATGCGTAATGAGTCATCGCAAATCACTTCAAAGACAAATATCCCATAAAAGAAGATTTTTCTGTTACCTAGGTAGGATTGGTAAGGTGCGGTGTATTTTGACTTGCTTCAAAGGAACCAAACCATTAATTCGGAGGTCTACTGTCGACAACTGGACCAGTTATATGCAGCGGTCAAGGAAAAGCGACCAAAATTAGTCAATCGTAAAGGTGTCAATTTCCACCATGACAATGCTAAGCCGCACACGTCTTTGGTTACTCAGAAAAAATTGATGGATATTGGTTAGGAATTGATGTAACATCCACCATATAGCCCTGATCTCGCGCCATTGAATTACCACTTATCTTGATCCTTGGACAACTTCCTTCGTAGTAAAACTTTCATTGATGATGACTCTGTAAGATCTCACTTAACTTAGTTTTTGGCCGAAGAGGATCAGACTTTCTATGAGCTTGTTATTTTTAAGTTTTCACAGAGATGGCAAAAGGTCATCGAACAAATTGAAAAATACATCATAGATTAAAGCTCATTCTACGTTAAAAAAAGAAACTTCTTTATTTCATTGAAAAAGTTGGGAATTATTTAGTTTCCAACCCAATAGTATATTTAACTTAAATATATTACTACACAAATTCATATTAAAAGTTGATTTAAATATTTCTTATTCTCTAACATCATTTATTAGTCACATATGGTTGCTAATTCACTATCGATATTTGAAGTTCTACGGAATAGATCAGCTATTATAATTATATATCTGTATTTAAAATGTTTTGATACCGTCTATAATTTTTAAATTGGAGATATCTTTTCGTACAAACACAAAGTGAAAACGTCTGATTGCAAAAAAATGTTTAAGGTATAGGAAAAACTAATTATGCTAAGAACAAAAAATTAACTTATTCTAACTAAAAAAAATTATTTATAAAAGGATCTCTTTATTGTTGTTTATCTCAGATTGTTAGAAAGAAAATACAAATGAAAAAACTGAAAAAATAGCGAATAAAATATCTAAAGAATCATCACACAAGAAAACCATTTTATCATATAATGAGCTATTATTACCCTGGAAACAATAAACGATAAGGCGAATGATCAAATTTTAAAAAGGGAAAACATAATATCTGTTAAAAAAAGAGATTGTCAAAAAATTAACTTCTAGTAAATTGTCTTGATTCTTCAACTGTCTCAATCGGGACTTTAAGTATAAATATTCACATTCTCTTTACGTAAGTATCAGTAAAACTATCCCAATCAATATTAGAAACATTAAAGAAGAAGTTATGTTTATCGACTACAGATAGCTTGTCCCATAACTTCGAAACGTTTTCATTTGTGAATTCCCCATTCGTTAAAAGTAAAGAAATTCAGTACATATTTAAACTTTTCTATTTTTCTGTAGATATTAAGCAATCTGAAAAACTATACAAAAAATTAAATGATGTTCTTTTTTATCGACGAATAATAAATCGCATGTTAATATAAAATATTGTCAGACATTACCTTGGCTTTCTTCCAACTAAGATAAGCTAACGATTCCACTATGATTGCTGTTATCCAGTGCCAAAAAATAGTCAAAAAAATATGGAAAGAATAGTTACGATTAAACCATAAGGCGTAGTACAACAAAATTTTTTTCGACGGAATATTCATAGCATTATTTTTCTATAATTTTCAATAGTAGCTGATTTTTGAACAGAGGAAAAAACATTATAAATTGGAATCTCTTTGTTAACACGAAAATATTTCTTGTTTCTGTTGGAGAGATTAATAATCTGTGGTATGGACCTTCGATAAAAGTTCTTTCTTATTCGCTCTAAATATTATTTTAAAAGTTGAACTAAAAGTAAATTTCAGAGATTTTTCAAAACAGAAGAAAAAACTTACTGTTTTTGTGCAACGTCCCATGCGGCAGCAATAATGTTGTTGACAACATAGTCGGCAGAAATTATTTCGCAAATAAAGTTCTCATTACAATATATCGTGTGTAAAACACCAGTCGCACTTTCTACAGCAATACCTGTTAGTCCATACAGATTTTTTATCCAACCGGCGATTGGTTCCTTTTCCGTGGCGACAACAATGGATGGCCGAACGATGCAAGTAGGAATTCCATTAGAATATTGCCGTACAGTATTTTAACAGATTGCCTTTGAATATACGTAAGTGTTGGGCCAATTACCAAGTAGCCCATGAAATAAACGAATTTGCTAATCGACTTAGCTTTAAAAAAAAACAATAGTATTCTTGTTTTATTACTTTGGGGTTATTAAGTATAATTGATCTTTTTTCAAAATCTCTGTCAATTTAATTATGTCTTCTGTCTTTATAGGTGGTTTATAGAATTTTTCTTCAATTTTACTATATACGCAATACGAATATGCCGATCATACATAAAGAAAGGCCTAAAGATAACATTTATTATAAAATAAGAACAGTTTATTTTTTAAGTAGATCTAATGTTTAAATAATTAATTAGGAAAACAGTATCCTCAAGCTTTTCATTTCCTGTGCGTGCAAGAGGAGATCACTTGTTCCTCTAATATTCTTATGAACTATAAAACGAATATTATCCATAAAACGCACGGATTCTGCACCATGGAATATCAAATAGGTATCTTTAATGCGTTCGAGGTTTTTCTCTGACAATCCTAAATTAAATTGACTCGTGTCTCCTTCTATCAGAATAATCTTCTTTTCGACATCTTTTTGCTCTCTCTTCAATCTTTCAAAAATCTAAAAATTTGAAACCCGGTAATATTGATCATATTTTTTATTGACATAGTAATTAGTACAAATAACGTAACTTTACTTACAACATCATTAAAATACTCTCTGAATCGAGTCTGCGGATCCTGCTTTTTTTTGCTCTTATCAGCAATTAAATCGTTGTTATATCTGGACGACATCTACAAATAGCATTTCATTTATAGAAACAATTTTTGGTAGAAAATATATTCTTATTAAAATAAAATATCATTATATAAGTTTACATATAGAAGGAAAGAGAAAAATAGAGCAAAGAGAGAAAAGAAAGAATAAATATCTTGAAATTAAAATAAATGAGTAAAAAAGGCAAAAAGACTTATTAAACGTACGAATAAGTTAGCTAAAGAGGATAAAAATTATTTTCAAAAACGTATAAAAATAAAAGATATGCGTATCTTGTTTCATCTAAACATTAGTTCGATTTGGGATTTTTTTTAACTAGTTGCAACACCAAAATTATTATAGAAAAAATTTAGGACTGAACAGGAAGCAGTGTCTCACGTGAGTGTATATATGAATACAGAAGAAATTAAGATTTAGATAATACAGAACATTTACTATTGAAAATGCACATATAGATATTTCTACACTAGCAAACTAAGTATGAGTGCATCAGAGTGTGTTTGTGCGTGCTCATGGGTACGTGACTAAAGACAGAGCTTCTAAGTATTAATTTTTATCAGAGATGGCGTGATTTGGAATAAAAAAGAGAAGAAAAGTTAGGGAAAGAAACCAAAATAATGATTTTAAGCGTTTGACGAAATGACGATAAAAGGAAATGACGTATATATATACGTGTCCAACGAGCAAAAAAGAGAATTATTATTGTTTGAAAGATTAGAAAGAATTTGCTTTGGATGATGTTCTGTTAGGAAGTACCAAAAATACATATAATAGTTTTAGTTAAGAAAATTAGGATATGTTTTATATATATATTTTTATAATCGCAATTCACACTACTTTAAATCTTACTATTTTCTTCTAAATCTTACATTTTACTTTAAATCTTGCCTTATACTTAAAATCTTGCTCCTTATCTTAAAACCTTGCTTCCCATCTTTAAACCTTGCTTCCCATCTTTAAACATTGCTTCTATCAGTTTCTTTGTTGCCTATATATATACATTATCCCCTCTATCATTCTTTTGTTCTTTCCTCTGTTTCAGTTCTCGAATATTCGAGAAGAATCGGTACGAAACGCAATTTGATAACACAGCACTCTCCTATACAACAAAGGAGTTATATTTAGTTTCTACTTTCGCTTCTCTTATACATATTGTAATAAAAAAAAATCTAACAATCTCAACAGTTTAGTAAATAGGTAACTACAGGTAAAATAGTATAGGAAGTGACGATATTTATCAGTGACTCGGTAGACTATTAACCAAGGATGACTAACCTGTGACTCGCGCATCAAAAATTAATCCATAAAAACTTTTGAATTGAATTACGCGTCGATTTTATAAGATTTAATTTTCAGAATAAAGAAATAGGATTTTTCTCATGGCTCCAGACACATTTACTGACAAACGAATAACGCTGCAAGCCATGATAAGCCAAATTGACCCACGCATCCAAAAATGTTTGCTATCACTGCTATAAACATTTAAATTTCTATTACATTTTACTTGATTAAACTATATCTCTAAATGAATATTTTAGTTATTCTTAATATTTCCTTTTCTCTTTTTTGAGATTTGTAAGAAAAGCTTTTTATATTAACCCTTCCCTTACGATCGAATTTCCTTCTATCAGTTTCTTTGTTGCCTACTCTATATATACATTATCCCCTCTATCATTCTTTTTGTTCTCTTCCTCTGTTTCAGTTCTCGAATATTCGAGAAAATTCGCGTACGAAACGCAATTTGATAACACAGCACTCTCCTATACAACAAAGGAGTTATATTTAGTTTCTACTTTCCTTTCTCTTACATATTGCTAATAAAAAAATCTAACAATCTCAACAGTTTAGTAAATAGGTACTACAGGTAAAATAGTATAGGAAGTGACGATATTTATCAGTGACTCGGGTAGACTATTAACCAAGGATGGCTAACCTGTGACTCGCGCATCAAAAATTAATCCACAAAAACTTTTGAATTGAATTACGCGTCGATTTTCTAAGATTTAATTTTCAGAATAAAGAATAGGATTTTTCTCATGGCTCCAGACACATTTACTGACAAACGAATAACGCTGCAAGCAATGATAAGCCAAATTTGACCCACGCATCCAAAAGGTTTGCTATCACTGCTATAAACATTTAAATTTCTATTACATTTTACTTGATTAAACTATCTCTAATAATATTTATAGTTATTCTTAATATTTCCTTTTCTCTTTTTTGAGATTTGTAAGAAAAGCTTTTTATATTAAAATCAAAATAATAAATATTAAAAAAATCCCTTTTTTATACTTACATAATACAATTACAATATCTAAAGATCTTTAAAATTT
Organism: Polistes fuscatus; assembly: GCF_010416935.1. Lineage (NCBI taxonomy): Eukaryota > Metazoa > Arthropoda > Insecta > Hymenoptera > Vespidae > Polistes > Polistes fuscatus. The sequence continues at coordinate 85,286 of NW_025113164.1, read as the reverse complement.
GTAGGGCCAACTACAATATAAAAATATAGCCTGCAGAATTTCTAATTTTTTTTTAAATTATTTAAAAATAATGGACTATTATATACAAAAACTCCCTGTTATTTAGATAGAAAGCTTACATTGCTGTACGGCAAATGTTAAAATTAAGTTATAGATTTTAAACTTAAGGAATCTCTTTTTATTTATTTCAAACCATATAACCTCTGGGAACAAATAAAAATAATAAATATTAAAAAAAATCCCTTTTTATACTTACATAATACAATTACAATATCTAGATCTTTAAAAATTTGTAGGGACAACTACAATTATAAAAATATAGCCTGCAGAATTTCTAATTTTTTTAAATTATTAAAAATAAGATAGAGATACATACAAAAACCCCTGTTTTGAATAGAAGCTTACATTGCGTACGGCAAATGTTAAAATAAGTTGTAGATTTAAACTTAAGGAATACTTTTTATTTATTTCAAACCATATAAACCTCTGGGAACAAAAAAATTTTGAAATACTCAAAATAAGGTCACCCTTTTGTACAATAGTATAAAAATTTATTTAAACTCATGATTGAAATCTTATAAGGAATGTATAAGTTAATTCGAGAACGAAACATATATAAAAGATTTTTACCTTACCAGTTTTTCCCTTATAAGCCTTCATATAAATCCTAAACTTTCTGTTATGAAAATTTTTTTCCAGAATAAAATGTAGCAATTTCACCTAGCTGATTATAATAATTCAAATCTTCTACCATAGAAAACAGTTCCTCTTGATACGTTCGGCTGCTTAATGACACCATTTTAAGGATTTTTTTATAATAACAAAAAAAATTACATATAAAAAACGTAAGCAATTTCAATAATACGGCTGCTTAATGACACCATTTAAGGATTTTTTTATAATAACAAAAAAATATTACATATAAAAAACGTAAGCAATTTCAATAATTAATAAAAATTAATTTGTGCGAATTTTAAAGATAAATAAAGATGTATAAGTGTTAGGAATAAATGGATTTGATTGATTAAAGTTAAGTTATCGTTTCCGATACTCGAAAATTCTGTTTTAATGCGTAAATATAATCTATTATGACAAACATATATGAAATAATTATTATTATTCTTGAAAAATAATTATTTTGTAGAATTTAAAATTTTTTCTAATAGCGTGTTAAAAGAAACATTTATTTTAACATTTTTAATGATTGAAGCATCTTTTATAATGAATGCCTTATACATTATCTCATTCAATAAAAGCTCCTAAAAATTTGTTTGCAAGCCGTTTTAATGTTATTCACAAAAAAAATCAAACTTGTGAATTTAACGCGGTTAACTTTCATCTTATTTACAAAATTTTGCCTTTTGTTACTCTCACAGTTTGGAAAGGTATATAATGATTAAAAGTAGAAAACTTAACTATTTACCTTAACAACTTTTATCACAAAGAATATAATAGAAATAATAAGTTATACAAATTCACGCTATAAGAAAATACTTTATCATATTTGGAAATCTTATGAAGAACTAAGTATGTTGGTTAGTGATTTAAAAGGATTATTCGAAACTAAGTATCAAAAACGAACTCTTAATAAAATAACCGTTGATTTTATTCAAAGTTATTTGATTCATCTACTGTTATATCGACACCCGAACATGGTTTAGATTGTCTCTGGATATATTGAGACAGGAATTATTTCTTTTCAAGACTAAAGAAGGTAATCCTTCACCTGGCGGGCCTGGGTCAAGTATCTACCAGGGCCTTAAGTTCAGACAATATAAAATTTATTAATTAAAAGACAAAATAAATTTTGGGCGTCACAATTAGGTTTTCCATAATAAGTATATTATTAAATTACTTAATCTGTGCAGTCTCGACTAGCAGAAGGAGAATGAGACAAACAAGTGCGGGTGTCATTAGGTGACCCAAAATATTGCAAAATTTCAATGGAAAAGAATCAACAAAGACTTAAAACAAATCAAAAATTAAATCAAGAATATTAAATCAAAATCAGATATATAGAATGCTGTTAGAGAATCTAATATGAAAAACTGACGGTATCACTTCTGACAATAAAAAATTGTACAAGTTAACAAGTTACAGTTAGTAAAGAATTTCGATTAGTCCGAACTATGACGGCTAGCAAAAAGTGCCGATCTTTTTCCCCCTGAAAAACAACGTGACATTGAGGAGCTTCATCTGGGGAATTTCCTGTCACGTTATTTAAATGTCCAACACGAATACGATGTACAGAATTTGTTATAATTAATTTGCATATATCAAATAGAAGCTACATTGTTGTGATGATAATATTCTTTCACAATATTACCAATAATGAAATTCAATAATTACAATAATCTCCTACCAACGCATCGTTGCGTGCTTTCCCGTACTATTTTCCACGCATTCTGGCGTGAGTTAACATTCACAGTGGAAGGAGAAAGGGGGTTCCTGATGTCCATGACGTGGCATAGAAACGGAATGACAAGAATACGGTGGAGATCGAAACTGAAATAAATAAAGTCAATACGTATATATAATTGTGGGGGAACGTAACACCTTCTCGTATTCTAATTAGGAGTCATGCACGATTGAACAATAGTGAAACGAATGACTTCATTTACTCTTAGTACAAAGGAAGTGCTTATTTAGTAATAAAGCATAGTCACTGCAATGAATCGTTTCATATAGGGCATTTAATTTTTTAAAGAACTCATGTTACGCTGTTGTTTGATCATTTTAATGTTTGAAAATTGTGTATAATCTTATTATTTGTTTCACAGTATCGGCTATTGTTAATATTACAACAGTACAATTATTGTACGATATTCGATAAGTTTCACTTATAATTTCAAAAGAGATTGGGAATACTCTTGTGTCCCAACAATGTCCTATAAGTTATTTCCGCTACACACTATGTATGATTTCGAGCCTTTCAAGCCATGTTTGTGGACATGCAGGCTTATCTATTTTCCATTTGTGGCATTGATTTCAGTTTTTTCACAGCTCTTTCGAAGTACGTTTCCTTGCTGACAAAGTCTCTTTTCAAATCTTTTTTTATGCCGTTTAATATGGATAGGTAAAAGAAGCATTCTTATGCTTAACTGCTTTAGAAAAAGTAGAAGTGAAAAGAACAGTACAAATGAGATTTGCAAAACTACGACTATAGTACTACACTACTATACTACTACCGTACTATAACACAAGAGCTTATGGAAAGTAGACAAAAAATATTTTACTAAAATCCAAATTTTGTCCAGTCAATCTCTCATACCTACCATACATTAGATTGACAAATGATCAAAGCTCAGCAGCGATTCCTATAACGTCACATAGGTAGAAAAAGTACAAAATTTAGACCAAATTTAAAAGTATTTTTTGAACGTTGATATTTAGATATTTTATTATTTACTATTACTATTATTAAAATAAAATTATGGCTTATAATTATGACGATTCTAAAGTTATAGCAGACACTTATCAAAGTACTAAAAAAAATCAAATTTTAAAAATATTTTAACAAATCTGAAATATAATGATGTTATTTATTATAGTATTATTTATACGGCAGATATTTTCCTTGGCAATAACATTCTGGTAGACATCGAAACCTTGTCTACAGCCCGAGCATCACTGATTTTAAAAAACACAGAATACGTACTTATTAATTAAACAGAATATCGTTTTTCCGACTATTACAGAATTATTAAATACAATAATACAGACTTACAGAAATACCGAATTAAATTATATTATGAATAACAATGATAATCGTTCTTTCTTCTTGACCTTGGCTCCACTGAACTCTATGAGTCTACGTTTATGGATCTGATATCCGTTCCTTTACATATTTACTTAGGAATGACATTGAAAAGCTTTACAAGCAGCCGCAAAATTGTAAATATTTGAATTTGATAAGATACGTATTCTTTTTCCTCTTTTTCCTCCGTATTCTTTGCATTTCGTATTCTATGCCACCTCTTGTACATAGCAGGAACCCCTTTCTCCCTTCTACCTCTTATAATGTTAAAGCAGCAAAATTCGTGGAAAAATAGGAGCGAGGTAAGACGCACCACGTTACGTTGGTAGGGGGTTATTTTAAATATTGAATGTATTAATTGGTAATATTGTGAAGAAATATTCTCACGATTACAATAAAGTTTCTTATTGTATTGTATGTAAATTAATAATACGAACGTTATTATCATTAATCTTTGGTACAAACTGACGAAGTATCGTTTTTTGCCACAGCTCGCAAGACCGCAAACTTCATTGGCAGAAAAGCAGAAACTCTTACTGATTGATTGAGACGTTCTACCTCATCCTCCGTACTCCACAGACCTTGCCCTATCCGAGTATTACTTGTTGCTCTCGTTAGAAAATTCTCTTCGTGGTAAATGTCCAAAATCCGAAAGCGAAATAAAAACACAAAACAATAAATATTTTGCAAGTAAGTCTCCAGAATTTCGGAAAGAGGGCATAAAGAGGCTTCTTTACAGATTTAAGTAGGTAATAAAGCAGAATAGGTTATATACAACATATTAAATTAACATAAGCAACAAATAACGTCCAATAAAGTCGCATAAAAAAATAAACTGGTGTGTACTTATGTACGCCTGTAGGTAGTTATACTTCTTTAGCGTACCAAAACGAATATAACCTCAATAGTTTAAGATATAACTAAAAAAAAAAATTAAAAAAAAAATAATAATAATAATAATTATTATTATTATCATTATTATTTTTCTTGTTTATTTTTTAATTATTGTTATTATTATATTTTTATTTTTAATATTTTTATTAATTTTGTTTTTAATAGAATACAGTTGATAAAGAAACCTGTTCCTTCTTCCCTGCTTGATGATCGATAATATTCGCTATTGTAAGCCGATTATGTTTCTTTTATTCTTAAATTTGTATTCATTTAATTATTTAATTTTATAAATATATGTAGCGTGACAAGGTAAAAAGAGGGAGGTTTGGAAGTATGAGAAGATAAGCTACTAATTATTATTATTTAATTATTTAACAAAAAGAAGAAAGAAAATATATTTTTAATCGGTCGATATATTATATATATAAGAAAGAATATAAAAAAAAATATCAAAATATAGATATCAGTTTACACTAAATATAAAGGAGATATTTCGAATTACTCAACGCGTCAATGGCCATGGTGCGGTGACAGCACGAGCTCCAGCTCGATCATTTCTGTCAAGCAACGCTGAGCACGATTTATGCTTGGATTAGGTGACCTATTTGAGGAAAAACCGTTGATGTGCCGTTTACGACAAGACTCTCCGCCTAGTTAATAACTAGCTAGTCCCAAACCCAAACAAAGTAGGAGGGCTTTGGGGTGATTCTAGCAACCTACCCTTGGTAAAAAAATAAAAATGCTCTAGGAATTAGTAATAGCGCCTCCGATTGGACGGAAATAACGATGACGGCATGGTGAGCGAAAAGGAATATGCAAAGGAAGAACATAAGAACGCTTAGAATAGGATGCTGGAACGTAACTTCCATAAGAAACAAAGACCAGGAAGTAATAGAGGAAATTAGCATACACAATCTAGACATCTGCGTTCTTTCCGAAACAGAAAAGAAAGGCAAATAAAACCTTTGATATGAAAGATAAATCCTATTCTAAAGCGAGAAAAACAAAAACGAAAGAGATACCTCAGGAGTAGGCCTACCGATACAAGAGAGATACGAAGATACTGTACTAGAGTCTAAATAAATTAGCGACAGGGTACCACAGATAACACTACAGCTCCAGAAGAAAACACCGATACACATAATCAATGTATATGCTTCAGATATCATCAAATCACAAAAAGAGAAAGATAAATTTTATGATCTGCTGCAAGCGCACCTAGAAAAAATCCCTAGACGAGATAAGACTGTAATACTTGGAGATTTCAATTCATGAATCGACAACGAGATAGTAAAAGGGATTAAAAATCATTTCAAAGAGGATAACCTAAATGACAACTGGGATATTCTGATTACCTTCTGCGCAATGAATGAGCTACGTATCAACACATTTTACCCACATAAACCATAGTATAAATTTACCTTCAAAAACACTAGAGGAAAAAATCAACAGTAGACAATAGGATATACACCCCACAAAAATACTGGACGCCAGAGTGCTAATGTCAGCAAATACGGGCAATAACTACAACCTGATACTTGCGAAAATATGGAAAAACACACTTTACACCAAAATAAAACAAATGAGGAAAACAATAGAAAAACTTAACATAGTTCTTTTAAGCGATAAATCAATAAGAGACGTTTAACAAAGACGACTAGAATAAAAAATAGAAAGAAACAAAATTTGAGAAACAGACGACGTAGAAACATCATTGGAAAGAATCAAAACAAACATCAAAATAACTGCAGAAGCCCTAGGAAAAAGAAAATGCAACTTCGGAGGAAAGCGGAGAATTACTCAATGGTTTAAAGAAGAAATAAGGGCCCTAGTTGAAGAAAAAAGGTAGGCCTACCGACAGTACCGTAATAACACAATAACATATGACGATTACTGAAGTACAAGAAACAAGGTAAATGAGTCAATTAGACAAATCAAACGAGACTACTGGGAGAAATTTTCGGCCGACATGGAACACGACCTATACGGAGCACAGAAAAAAGTATGCAAAATGCTACGAAATCGAAAAAAAAGCGTAAACGAATCCGTGCAGACCACCAAAATCACAACAGACCCGTACAACAGAAGCGAGAAAGAAGAAGAGGAGGCACTAAACGATTACACTATCTTATCTGAAGAAATACAAAAAACAATAGACAAACTAAAATACTGTAAAACACCAGGAACTGATGAGATACAAAACAAACTAATAAAATATGGAGGTAGTCCACATACAGAACAACTAAATACCCTATTCAATAAAATAGTAAAACACAAAAATATTCCAACCCAATAGAAGGAGAGTATAATAGTTCCCATATTAAAAAAAGTAACAAAGACAGAACCGAAGAACAACAGCGGAATCAGTCTCTTAAGTGCAGTAAAGAAGGTGATAACGAAAATCTTTGCAAAGGTAATAGAGGGGACAGAAACAAGCGAAAAGCAGCAAGATTTTAGACAAAACAGATCGACGGTTAATGTAATATTCATACTACGACAAATAGCTGAAAAAGCGATAGAATTTTACAAAACAATATACATGTGCTTCGTTGATCTCCAAATAGCGTTTGACAATGTGAAGCTTAGGAACCTACTACAGATTCTGAGAGCCTAGGAGTAAATAGCAACATAAGACAGGTAAAAAAAGAACTTACCACCAAAATACAACAATAATAAGAACGGGTAGTTTGGAAGCAAAGAAGATCCTAATAACGAGTGGAATTAAACATGAAAACAGTCTAAGCCTGATCCTTTTTTAACCTGAAAATGGACGACGTAATAAAGGAGGATAAAACAGCTGGAGAAGGAGTAAAGTTAGGAAAAGATAAAATAAAAATAATATGTTACGCCGACGATGCAATTATCATGTCAGAAGACGAGGACAACCTACAAAGAATACTGTACAAACTTAGGCAGGCAAACTTAACATGATTATTTCGACGCTAAAGACTGAATCACTTATCAACTCCAAGGAGCCTAGATGATGCAAGTTAGCTGTATATAACAAAAACGTAAACCAAGTTATGCGATTTAAATATCCAGGAGCAATTATTACAAGCAAAAGAAACCTAGAGAAAGAGGTAAGAGATCAAGCAACAAAAGCCTCCTTAATCTCCTAATACCTTAGGGATATTATATGGAGAAAGAAGTATATGAGCATTAAAAGCAAGGTACGTATATACAAGACTTGTCTCGAACCGATAATAATATATGCGACAGAGACAAGGGCAGAGTCTACGATATCAAAACGTATCCTAAGAATTACAGAAATGAAGACGCTACGAGCCGTAACAAGGAACTCACTAAAAGACAGAAGAAGAAACAAAGAGATAAGGAAAGAAGGTGAGACCCACGACATGGTAAGGTTGATACGAGAGAGAAGAAGTGAGTAGCAAGACCATGTAAATAGGATGGACAACAGTAGGTTACCAAAAGTTGAAAAAACAGGAAAAATAGGGAAAACAAGACAACCTGAAATTCCTCAAAAAAGGTGTCATGAAAGCTGGACATCATCATCACAAGATCAACAAACGCCCTACAAAGAGAACTATATAGCAAGCATATAAAAGGACGAAGTCCTAATAATAAGAATAAGAAAAAATATAATCTCTTGCAGCTTTTTGAACAGTATTAGTATGCATTTAAATTTCTATTTCAGTTTTCGAGATTTCTAAAACTAGTGAAGGGAAGAGTAATGCCTATTACTATCGTTATAAAAATGTATCTAAAAGAAAGTATCCATTTAAAAAGACGCGGAATATTGTAAGGCGTATAGGCAGCGAAAAAAATGTCTTGCTACACTGAAGAATTATATCTTCTTACGTGCATAAATAAGAGGATACACTAGTTTTTTTTTCTAATAATTTGGAGCAACAATTTTAGTCCTAAATAAAAAATTTTTCTTAAATAGATGCCATTTTGTCAAAAATCAAAATTTTTATTATTCTTTTTTTTAATACCTGCATTATACTATTCTTTAGAAGAATCCACTATATTTTTTTACTTCAGATAATTGAAATCGCCAAAATGAAGATCACTGCCAAGTACCTATTTTTAGAGGTCGTTCGGGGCATCATCTACAAGAGCGGTGCACATTAATACTTTTACATAATCGACACGCTATTGTATTCTTAAAAGTAGGCTCTATTTTAATTACTATCACTTGTAATTAATAAATAAAAACTGTTTCTATAAAAAATTCATAACAGGACGTCTTTTTTGAGCCTCGCAACTGCGTATAACCCTTAATTATTCATACAGCAATACCTAATCGTACAGAAAGATTCCATTTCAAGTGAAAAGCGAAAGTAATAACGACTTCTTAATCGAAACTCGTAAGTAAAGATTTTTAATTTTTATTTGTCGAGAAAAAATGATAAATTTTCCAATTTTAAAATTTTAAACTTACACTACTGTAAAAAACGGTTTTTTCTGTTTTCGGTAGAACTTATTTGTTGTTTTTATGTATTTTATAAAAGAGCTTACATGAAAAATAGATAAATTTACCAAGGATTTAGACAATAATAATCCAGTTTTTATAGCGTCATAACTCGTCTCCGAATTTATGTCTAACAAATATGTTCGATACCCATTGAGTACGGTTTCTACATGGTAGTGCATTCTGCAATAATAAATTGTTCACATTATTTATATAAAATACGGATTACCAACCGTGTATTGTTCTTGCACGTGTGCTTTTTTACGAAATAATTTTATTCTCTCTTTCCCTCTCTCTTTAAGTAATCCTAACTAACACGCCGGCGCATGCAGAGTATGGCAAATTGGAACGAAAGAAATTATATTTTCTTTACATACATATAGTAAATACATTAGAGAGAGAGAAAGCATAATATTAAAAAACGAAAAAATATATAAATTTATTTTATACCAATACATGTATATAATATAATATAATCGTAAGACATGCTGTGACAACATTAAATCTTTGTTATCTGTTTCACAAAAAAGTTGTATAAATTATGATAAGAATAACGTAACTATTACTCTCTTCATATGCATATAAATTTTTTGAATACCAAAATTTGTAACGACTTATAATTTTAAAATCATTTTCAAAATAGCCAGTTTCTTGAAGAAGATCAAGTGACTTTAAGAATGTAGAATACTTTCGCCTATCTAATGTATACGTTAATGCTTCTTAGATTTTGCTAGGTTACGACGGCAGTGAATTAGCATTAAATGTTAACACGTGATCACTGTTAGAAAGGGTAGAGTGAGACCTCCCTTCCTCTACTTCCAGCCAGAAAGAATCTTTCGTAAGACTCTTACAGGTGGAGAACTATGAAGTTATTCTAGAATACTCTAAGAATATAAGTAATAAAACACTTTTTTAAGGTTAACTGAGGTATGTATTTTTATTTATTAGTTTTGTATGGGTTATCGAGATATATATTATTATTTACTAGTTTTAATTTGTTTTATTTCTTCTCTATAGTGATCATCAATTAAGGTTTAAAATGAATAAACTGGATTACATGTTGTACGATTTTTTTTATTACTTAACTATAGGATTACAATTTGCTGATTTTAATCAAAGTATACCGATGAATTACAAATCATTACCTTTATCCTGATTTTATAACAAACAATAATAAGTAGTATATCTTAAAATTTAGTTAAAATACTTTACTGTGAAAAAAGAATGTTTTATATAATTGTTTATTTTAATTTATGGCTTTTTGCTTCTCTTTTTATATTTTCCTATATTTCAAACATAGACTACTTTCTTAAATAGTTTTAGCAAAGTATGCAGCTCTACATTTTTTATTCTAATCAACGACCGTAACACATCTAAGAAAAAAAATCCTTTCCAGCATCAAGTCTATGTATATAGATTTCATTTTTCAATAATTAACGATATAAAAATTTCTTTTAACTAATATCTTCTTCGTATAGATCTCAATGAAATTATGCGAATATAATTTTACCACAGTTACTAGGAATAGGCAAGATATGAATCTGTTAAAAGGTAAAAATAATACAAGGTCTGTTCAAAAAATATCGCGAAATTTGTGTTTTTTCAAAAATTATTTATTTCTTCATGAATATTGTGTTCTCTTTAAAGTTATCTGTATTAGATATTATACACTTGTGCTTACGTTTTTTCCAATCCTCGAAGTACTTCAAAAAATCAGTTTTATTGATCCTTGACGTCCTTTCATGGGCCTTTTAACTTTTGGAAAGAAGAAAAAGTCACAGGAGACAAAATCTGGAGAATATGGTGGCTGCAGCATCATTATTATATTGTTTTTGGCAAAAAATTCTCGCACAAGCTACGATTTGTGAGCAGGAGCGTTATCATGATGCAAAAGCTTCTGTTGGGATGATTAAGCTTTGGTTTCCATGTAATGACCATAAACCCATGATTCGTCACCAGCTTTGACCATCAGAATCAAATTTTGGTCGTCGCAAGCAGAGTTATACATTTCCTTATCAGTTGTAATGCGATGCTGTTTTTGGTCGGAACTGAGCAAGTTTTGTACGAATTTCATGGTGACCAGTCTCATGCCCAAATTATTTATAAAAATTTAATAGCACGAGGCAATCGATAAATTTGGGTTCTACGCCACTTCTCTAACGATTATTCGACTATTGGCTAATTCTATTTTCTTTACTTCTTTCAGCAATTTCTTTTAACAACAATAAAACAATTAACGTTAGGCGTTCACATTTACCTCTAACTTGTGCTTCTTTAACGAAAAATTACAAATCATAAGAAAGAACATATCCCGAAATTGTTTATAAATACGATTGAAGAAATCAATTGACTTTAGTTTATGTCACTTTGTCACGCATAACATGTATTGATGGCTTATATATTACAACAAACGACAATGAGAGTACTTTTTATCACGGCTGAAGACCATCAACTGCAGTAATTAATATAATGCAGTAATTACAATTATAGAGTAAAGGCACCAAATATTTTATGAACTAAAGAAAAGGCTTGACAATGAATTCATTAAATCCCCAAAGTCTACGAGCTCACTTCGGTGATATTATTAATTTCATTTTTGAAGAGTCTAATATTTTAAATTTAAGTGAAACTTAGTTTGATGATACCGAGTATTTAGTATACCAAATTTTAATTGTATAGTTCAATACAAACGACCAAGTGTTCGAGCTGGAGGAGTTGCTATCTATCACAATGCGAATGATACAACTAACTTTCTTACCCCTAATATCAACATGACTGTGAGACAGTCCGATTTTGTTAGTTCTGCAAATTAATCAGTAGATGAATTTCGTATAGCGGGGTGTAAAATGGAAGATAATACAACAATTGTGTTAATAACAATTTATATTTATCAAAATCAAAAAATTGAAGATATTCATTTCTTCAAAAAGGTGCTATTTCCATACATAGCAATTAGAGGGGCATATTCTGTGGGTAAAGGCGAGGATAAGCTACCAATTATTTTAAGTAGAGATTTCAATAATAATTTAAACTCTGAAAATTCTTATGTACTCATCAACTTTTTACGTAAAGATTTAATACTTTTAATAAATAAGGACAGAACAGTTTCTACATTACGACATGGTACTACAAATGATGCTGTTTTTACACAATATTTAGATAAAGGTCTTACTAGACTATTGCTATCATATTTTTGTTACTATAGCCCTCTTGTAACTCACATAGCATTTGAATAACAAACAGATCAAGTAATGGACGTGAATTAATTACATTTCAAACTGTATAAATTGTATATGTATATAGTATTGTAATATTGAAGTTATTTAAATCATTTAAATTATAAACCAGGGTTTTTATTCTTTAAAGTATTTCCTGACGAGCCAATAAAGTATTTTTCCTTGTAGTATTGGCTCAGCTAAGAGTTTTATTTCTTATTTCTTTTTTCTTATTTCTTATTTCTTATTTTAATTAAACCCTTTTCTTTCTCATATATAAAAGAATAAATTAGATTATACTCTTATTGTATAAACCCTTATGAATTGTATTTAATATCTCAATTTTATTTTATCATTTTATCGTCCTATTGACAAATAGTATTATATTGGAATGCAGGATAGTTAGAGTTTTTTTTAAATATTATTTTTGATTTTTTTTTAGAAGTTTTTTTGGAGGTTAATAAAGCTACAATTTTTTTTGTACGATAAATAAGTATATATTGTTACGTGCTTATATAAGTATAGACTAGTTTTTATTTTAATAAAACATCTTGAATAACTATTGCGACTTCGAACTGCTGTCTACAACAGGCAAAGTTTAAAAAATGGTCCTTATAAGGCTATTACATAAATAACGTTCACTTCTCAAAAATAAAAATAGTATTCTAAAAATATTAGGATGGGGAAAAAAAATCCATTATTTTTTTGATGGATGGCTTTAGTGATCGATATCTTGAAAAATATAGATCAAGCAATTTCAGATTTATGCTCGTTGGAAAGCTGACATTTCACACTAAAAATATTCTCTTGCTGATTATTGTTTAATCGATTCAGTTTGAAACTACAGGGTGTAAAAAATTGAAGTCAACGAAGAGAAAATTTGGTAAGTTTTAGTTTTTCTTTGATAAAGGCGAAAATGCATGCCAGGCGACTGGAATTGTAAATGGTATTTATAATCTTGATAGTGTGAAAGCTAATAACGTGAAAAAAGTATAACTTCAAAAAAAAACGATTAAAAAAAAGAAAGAAAATAGGATCCATAAAAATTCGGATTTCTACTATCAACAGCTGGACCGTGTGATACTAGCGATTGACCAGAAACGTTCCAAATAAGCCAACAGGAGAGGTGTTGTGTTCTATTAGGACAACCTCAGACCACACACGTCTATAGTGACTCGTTAGAAACTCTGGGAGCTTTGTTTGGAAGTTTTGATTTATCCACCATATAGTCCAAACTTGGCACTAAGCGATTACCATGTTTTTCTTGTATTGCAAAACTTTCTTAGTGATAAGAAATTGACATTAAGAGAAGATTACAAAAATCGATATCTAGAGTTTTTCGACAATAGAGACCAAGACTTTTATGAGAGGTGCATTTTGAAGCTATCTTTAAAATGACAACAAATTATAGAACAAAGCGGTCCATATTTGACTAAAATTTGACAATCCAAGACATGTTAAATAAAGTCTTGAAGTTCACGTAAACATAATGGATTTCATTTTCCTTAACCTAATATAATGGAAGTGTTAAAAACAAAACGAAGATGTATTTCTTACATTTCCGGTTTCTCATTTAGAATTCTACAGAATGTTTATGAATAATTATTCATTATAATGAATATATTTCGTACATTGCTGGACAGTTTGCCGGTAACATATATAATAGGCAACGAAAAGACAAGTTGGGACGCATTTGCATGGTCTTTATTTTTAAATTTTGACGAGGTTTTTTTGTGTAATGACTAAAACAAAAAACGTCGAGTGATTAAATGATAATTACAAAAATATCTTTGTTAAGAATTGCAACTTTAAAAGTAACATAAAACATAACGAGTATAAATTAATAATTTTTACGATTATAGATAACTATTTTTTTATTCCCTTTAATTATACTTAAGTAAATTATTTAATAAACATTAATAATCAATATTAAATAAAAAAATCTACAAAATAACGAGCTATTCTTACTATTTTTACAATGTAAATGAATTTACATTGAGTAAATATAATGTAGAGCAATAAAAAACATGTAATTTTTTAAATCTCTTCATAAAAACTAATTTCATAATTTCCACGTATCTCTAATCTTGCGTAATGTGAAAACGCGCAATCTTTTTAATTTATTAGATTTTCTTTATACTTGTTGATATTGTAATTTTTCAGAAATCTTTCAGATATACCAGAGGAGCAGCATTATCATCCTAACAAAATTTCAAATTTCTCGAATATCCCGATATGACTAATACTATTAATTAAAACTTTGTTAGCCTTTTTGAGCTATTTACTATTACTGCATCTTATTATACCTAGTTTATAAATTTAGTGAAAATTTAGATTTTTACGATTTAAATTAGCAATTCAAATGTTGCTAAGTATGTTTTATTGTCATTACATTTTAATTTTACATATTTTTATATTTTATTTTATATACCTTTCCCAGAGTTATATGCATAAGCAATGACATTAACTTATGTGTTTTTAAGTAAAACAATTGTCCACTAAATTAGCAATGTAACCGTTTCCGGAATGACAACTAGAAATATGCTACAGTTCAAGGCAATGACGTTTTTCCAAGATCTCATTAATTTGTAAAACGGACGTAAACCATATACTTTTCTATATAAAGTAATTCTCTATATACTTACAGCAAATGTTTTTCATGTAATATAATAATATAATGTAGAAAGAAAGTTTTAAATTTTAATTAATATTCTTTCTAAACTTACAACAGGAACTGTTTCATCAAACATTTTTTGTGTGTAAACATAATTTTGCAGTTTTACCCGCCTAAGAACTCTTAGCAATTATGTAATTTAAATGTATAAATCCTAATGTAAACTCCGCCTGCATGATCGCTGGACGGATCAAGGTCAGCGATCATGTTGCCGGTCCTAAGCCCGAGAAAAGGAGGAAGGTTGTTGGATCAGGTTAGCTCCCTACCCAACGTAAAAAAAAATTTGCGGCTGATAGAAACGACACTCTGTCTATTAGCAGAATGGACAACAAGAATCAGCAGAATTGCACGGGATAAATCACCGATTAGCCGCAGAAGTGCGGGGCGCCCACGAAAACGATTGTGCGACAATTTAAGTGCAATAGGCAGAAAAACGTCGTTACGAAACAGGCAACTTGCCTAAATTAAAGAATGAAGAAGAAGAAGAAGAAATCCTAATGTAGTAGTAGAAACAAGAACATTTAGAAGATTTCTAGAATTTATAAATCTTGATTTTACCACGTTTTTGCGACATACATCTTTTTCTTGTGGTAATCCTCAGATAATTGATGTAAAAATGAAATGGAAACATTATGGAACTAATTATAATAAGATGATTTACCTCCTCGTCGATTTAATTAGCTTTGATATTTGTCCCATTGTTATGTACTAAATAATCAATATAACATACCACGATTTCTGTAGCATCTGTGCAGAGCAGAGTGTGTAGTCGCTTCAAAAATGATGACATTTTTGTTATATTAATTAAATTTATTTTCAGTGAATTTATTTTCAAAAAATTAGGCAATAAAAATAATACCCTATAAATACCAGATTTTTTCTTTCTATTCATAACTTGTTTTTATTGAGGTGTCGTAAGTCACCTTAGTTTAACTTAGTTACATTGGATGACGAAAAAACGAAAAATACCAAACGTAATGGGCAAAGCTTATTGCTACATTTATCGAATACTTTAGTGACTTTGTAATACTCAGCGAAAGAATTGACAAATTCGTTTTCGTTTCTTGTCGATCAAAAGTATAGTCAAATTGGCTCATATAAATAGCTTCTTTTTTTATTTTCACTATACAAAAGGACTAGTTTTTTTTTTATCTGATTAACTAATTAGTGCTATGAATAATTATCTGAATGAAAGTTATTAATATAAATGAGAGATTATTATTATGTCTAAGTGATAATCCCAATTCACAAACGGCTAACGACAAGAGCTACTAACTAAGCAGTTTTGTTGTAATTTACATAAATAATAATGTTTTTAAATAATTTAATAAAAATAATGTTGTTATTTTCAAGACTCTAACAATCCTGGTTTTATGTTCCTTATCTTGTGTTTCAAAAAAATAATATTAAATTCTTAATCACCTTCTCAAAATACTTTCATTTACTAATTTAAAAAAATTAAACTATATTGTCATAATATTACAGCATTTTATAAATATTGTACTACTGTTCGCCGTTTGTATCGATTTTCTCTTTAAGGTAAATAATTTCTATATTCTCTTGAATTTAGATTAACTGAATAAATCATGGTTTTAACAAAGTCATTCTCACGATAACATCGTAATTTCCTATTGTATTGTATGCATATTAAAAATATTAATTCCGCACATCCTACAAATACGAAATAATACATATGTAGATCAAGTGATTATTTAACGAATATTAGCCAGTTGATATAAAACCGCAGTCGAATCAAGTTACATCGAGTAATATCTAGAGAGTTTTTATCGGGAGTACGTTTATAATACTAAGTTTCCTACAATTGTTTTAAATCACTTACAAACATACTCAGTTCTTCAAAAGATTGCAAATTATTAGAAGTATTTTTTGAATATCATAAAATCAGAAAATTGGTATATTCTTTGCGTAAAAAATTTTGAGATAAATAGGTAAATTTTGTACTTTTCAACCTTTTATATCTTTTCTGACTAAAAGTCAAAAAAAGTAAAACTTTAATGTAAATAAGATGAAAGAGCAAATGAAATAGATTATTACATTTATATGCTTTTTATTAAAATAGACTGTAAATTGTTGATTTGTAAATTAATTCAAACTAAATAGTTGAGAAATCTGAAAGAGTAAAAATTATAATCTTAATCATTATCAAATGCGTCTATTTTATTATAAGTTATGACTTATAAATATTTTTTTATCTTGAAAATTTACTTAGAATTTATTTATCAAATTTATTTATCCAAACTTCTTTCTTTGTTTGTATGTAGAAGAATCAAAAAAATGGCGTCACTGAGCGGTAAAACGTATCAAGAGGAACTGTTTTCTATGGTAGAAGAACCGAATTTTGATAATAAACGAAGTGAAATAGCTACATTTTATTCTGGAAAAAAAATGTTCATAACAGGAGGTTTAGGGTTTTTAGGAAGGCTTTTAATGGAAAAGCTTTTGAGGTAACAATGTTTAACATTTGTTTTCATTCTCGATTAAACTTACACATTCATAGCATTATAATCGTATAATATATGATATGTAAGATAAACTTGTAGTTATTTTGAGTAATTTTGAATTATAATGCTCCAAGAGGTTTATATGGTTGGAAATAAAAAATAAACTAGTGGTTTTACTTATGTATGCACTTGTTTTAGGTAATTAAATTGTTTTTGAGAGATATTTTCTTCTAGATAAATTTTTGAAATAATAGTGAAATGATAGTAGGAATTACACTTCTCTGCATTAGTTTAAGAAATATCTTAAACTAAAACAGGAATTTAAATCAATACTGATACTGAACAACAATAGTTTAATAATTATTAATAAAGAAAAGTAATTTTTTTATAAATAACGTATTTTTTATAAAATACAACAAAAATCAAAATTTTAAAACTTTTTTCTTTAATTCTTTCCCAAATTTACTAGGCATTTTGAAAAAACCCTTTACCACGATAACACCCTAAAAGTATACTACTAATATACCAAACTCGTTAAAATCCGTGAGTATCCCAGTGTATGTTCCCCTTGTAAGAACTTTTTGTATAAATCTATTGCTATTTTTATTAGATGTTGTCCAGACATAAAAACGGTTTATTTGCTAATAAGAGCAAAGAAACAGCAAGATCCGAATACTCGATTCAAAGAGTATTTCAATGATGTTGTGAGTAAAGTTACAAACTTTCTACTTTTTATTATTATACTAATGAAACAAATCACCGATATTACGGTGTATATTTAAATTTTTAGATTTTCGACAGATTGAAGAAAGAGCAGAAAGATGTCGAAAAAAAGATTATTCTCATAGAAGGAGACATGAATCAAGTGAATTTAGGTTTGTCGGAGGAAGATCGTAAACGTATTCAAGATACCAATTTGATATTTCATGGTGCAGCATCCGTGCGTTTTATGGATAATATTCGTTTTATAGTTAATACGAATATTAGAGGAACAAGGGATCTCCTCTTGCTTGCCCAGGAGATGAAAAGTTTAGAGGTACTTTTTTCTAATATAATCACGGTCTCTCTATATAATCACGTACTTAAAAATATCATTTCTGAAGAAATTTATTTATTTAGACATTGAATTTAATAAAAAATATGATGTTCTAGTTTTATAATTAATTTTTTCTTTAGGCCTTTGTCTATATATCAACGGCATATTCACATTGCATACATAAAAAAATTGAAGAAAAATTCTACATGCCGCCTATAAAGACAGAAGACATAATCAATTGACAGAGATTTTAAGCGAAGACGTATTAGATTTAATTACACCAAAGTAATAAAAAAAGAAGAATATTGTATTTTCTTAGAGCTAACTTAAGTAGTTTAGCATATTCGCTTATCTTACAGGCTACTTGGTAATTGGCCAAATACTTACGCATATTCGAAGGCAATCTGTGAAGATACTATACGGCAATATTCCAATAAAATTCCATCTTGCATCGTTAGGCCATCAATTGTTGCTTCAACGGAAAAGGAACCAATTGCCGGTTGGATCAATAATGTTTATGGAGTAACAGGAATTGTTTTTGGTAGTGCGAAAGGTGTTTTACGCACGTTAAATTGCAATGATAGGCTTATTTGCGACATAATTCCTGCTGACTATGTTGTCAATAACATTATTGCGGCAGCATGGGACGTTGCACAGAAACGGTCACTTTTTTTCTTTTGTAAATAATCACTAAAATGAATTGTTAGTTTATTTCTTAAAATAACATTTAAAGGCGAATAAAAAAAATCTTTTATTGTAGGTCCATACTAAAGAGTATTAGTCCTTCAAATGGAAAAAATAATGATTTACCAACAGACAAAGAGATTCCGATTTATAATGTTGTTTCCTCTGTTCAAAGACCAATAAATTGGGCTACTTTAGAAAATAATGTAAAAACAAGTGGTATAAAATTTCCTTCGAAACAAATATTATTTTACTACTCGTTACAAATGATACAGAACTATTATGTCTATTTTCTTTTGACAATTTTTTTGCACTGGATACCAGCTATTATAGTGGACTCGTTAGCTTATCTTAGCGGAAGAAAGCCAATGTAATATATGACGATATTTAAATTTACAAGCGATTTATTAATCATCGGTAAAGAAGCACATTATCAAATAATTGTATATTCTTCAGATTGCTTAACATCTTCAGAAAAATAGAAAAGTTTAAACATGTATTGAATTTTTTTACACTTAATGAATGGGAATTCAGGAACGGTAACGTTTTAAAATTATGGGACAAACTATCACTCGTCGATAAACATAACTTCTTCTTCAATGCTGCTGATATTGATTGGCAGAATTATTTTAAAACTTACATTAGGGGAATTCGAGTATATTTAATGAAGGACCCGATGGAGACGTTAGAAGAATCAAGAATTTATTACAGAAAGTAAATGTTTGATAATCTTGCTTTATAAAATATTTTGTTTTCCTATTTATTTAATCATTTTTTGATTTACTCTTTTTTCTAGGTTGAAAATCGCTTATTATACGATGAAATGCATGTTTTATGCCTTGATCCTTTGGATCATCTATTCCTTAATATATTCACTTTTTTGTACTGTATTTTCTCTCTGATAATCTTTGCCAAACAACAAAAAAGTGATCTTCTTATTATTTTCTTTTTAGTTTAAATATATTACTTTTTATCATAGCGTGAGTATATTTCCATGTATCTTAAAAATTTTTTTACAAGTAGTCATTCTGACCTCGTATTCTTGCAATAAAATATATTATGTTGTTAAAATTATCTAGAAGTATGTAGAAGTTAGAATTGTTGTGTCAACTATCTTCTAAGTTTAATTATAATTTGTTGATTATAAGTAAGATAAAACAATTTTCGATACGTATGCATGGAAAAATTTAGTACGTTTAAAATATATACTTAATAAAATGAGAATTGATTGAATAGTACATATACAGATTTAACAAAAAATCTTCACATATCTCGTCCGAAATATTATCGATTCACGAAAATTATAAAGCACGCAAGTTATATTTAATGTTAATATTTTAATTTCAGTGAAATTATTGTAACAACCGATGTATTTCATAGGGATTAGGATATAGAATGTGATTTAGAAATCATCTGTAGGAAACAAAAGAGAGATGTTAAAGAATAATAAATATTTTAATCAACTTTCTAATATCCCCTAAGATTATTTTCATGTACTCTTTCAGCAATTGATCCACGAGGTGTTCGAGTTCCTCGTAGAACCCGTTTTTAATTTCATCTTCTTTGTCGTCGGCGCTTGCAAATTGATTATTACAATCTTGTACTACCAACCCTGCACAACGAGCGGTCCTACTTTATCGTTTACAAATTCAATTTTTCTAACCGTGGATAAGATTTTTCTACTAATCATAAATCCGACGCAAAAACTATGGGTCCCCGACCCTCCATGGTGAAGCATTTAAACCCAGGTGTTAAGCAAGTCTTCCCACGACTATCTAGTTTCTTGCAGTGAGACAACATCTGCTCCGTACTTATCGTTCTCGCCGACCATCGATTGCAACTCCCAGGATCTGTACATACTTCGTACGTTCTACGTACCCACTTTGAGATTTCTTCCGTTCTTGGACTTAACTCAACATGATTTCCCTAGATTAGTCCCAACCCGAAGATCTGAACAGGGGACTAGTTAACCTCTGGAAAATTTTACCCTAGCAGAAACCATAGCGATGCTTGTTTGTTACGAGATAAAGTCGTTTTACAGTGTGAGCTTATCAGACCTACGCCCAACCCCGGACCAGGAGTGCCCTTTCCAATCGGCTGTCCGCGACTGCTTATTCACTTTGTTCGCAGCTAACCTCTATCCCTATCCGAGAAAAATAGGCTATTCATCTATCCGCAACCTAAAGACACACTGTGTCCTGGTGACTAGAACCCACTATCTCTGTGCATTATAACACCTTGTTTTACTGCTCCGAGACTAGCAGCTTTTAGGCTAACACAAAATCTGCAAGAGATTATAGTTTAAAAAGAAATTGTTTAAAAAATAATTTATAAGTAACACTAAGATGCATTCTTTTTTCAATTCTAATGATAGAAAATTAATGCACATGGTTTCTTCCTTGTATAAATAAAAAGAAGACTGTGTCTTCAAAAATCTTTAATGATTTCAATACCATCGGCTTCTTCTTATCGTTGGTAAGAATAATGCGCTCTCTCTACTAGTAAAATGATAGATTATCTCTGAAGATAAAATAAGTTCTCTAATGCTTTGAATAAATATTTTTCAAGACAATCACAATATTTTTTTCTATCAGAAGAAAAATTATTTTTTCTACCTTTTAAAAAATTCATGTCTTGCTTACTCCTTCTTACAGTGGTTTAATTCTATTCGCATAATAATTCACATAGGATCTCTACGAATAAAACATTCGTTAAAAGAAATCTTTATATTGTTAACGCATTGGAAGATAAAATTTATATACATAGATCCGATGCTGGAAAGAAGTCTTTTTCTTACAGCCGCATACTCTTAAATAAAACTATTTAAGAAAGTAGTTTATGTATGAAACATAACAAATATAAATACAGAAGCAGAGTACCAAAAATTTAATGAAAAAATAATATAATAAACATATTTAACTCAGTAAAGTATGTTTCTGAACATAATATTGCTATTTTACTTAATATTGTCTTTTATAATATTAATAAGGGGACCTTACACTTAGTCCGACACGGATTTTAACGAGCTTTGGTATATTAGTAGTATACTTTGAGGTTGTTACCGTGGTAAAGTATTTTGTCCTAACGCTCAACCATTTTTAAGAAAAAAGCTTTTGAAGTTTTGGTTTTTATTGTATACATGTTTATATTATCTTAAATTCGACCGTCTTTCAATCAGCGCGCTAGAGTATCTCGTAGAGTTCTCGCTTTTCGTACCGCTAGTTAGTGGTTCGATCCTTCATAGAGGAAGTTTTTTTTAATAATTTTTTTCTGTCTGTTTTCAAATTATTTTTTCATATTTTTTAATTTTTAAATATATACAGGAAAGAAAAAATTATTTATTATAAAAAAATTAGAAATAATAAATTTTTTCACATCTTGCGAAAATAATAACGGAAAAGTTTATTCTTGAATTACAGTTAATATTTTATTTTTTAACAGGTATATAAAAATAGATAAATCTTCAATATACTAACAAATAACAATCGTATATATTCTAATCATTAACAATTTCATGTATAATTTTTTTATATCTATGTGTTTTAACATTTATTGTACATTTATTATTATTTATACGCAGGTTCCAGAGTGATTGTTCTCGTAAAAGCATTCAAAACAATTAATTTTTTCACATCTCGTGCAATTAATAAAAGATGACCCTTTACATGAACAACGATTTTTTAAAAGAATTGTTGAAAAACAAACTTGATTAACATTTAAAAATATTTCTCTTTCATTTGGTTTTAATAATTTCAAAGCGTACCATGCATATCGAATCATTTTTTGAAAAATTTTTCATGACAATTGATGATTGACTATTGATTGTATCCTGATACAATCTTCACTAAAAGTAAATCTTCATTTATCTATTTTCATATACCTGTTAAAAAATAAAATGTTAATTGTAATTCAAGAATTAAATTTTCCTTTATTATTATCGCAAGATGTGAAAAAATTTATTATTTCTAATTTTTTTGTAATAAATAATTTTTTCTTTCCTGTATATATTTAAAAATTAAAAAATATGAAAAAATAATTTGAAAACAGACAGAAAAAAATTATTAAAAAAAACTTCCTCTATGAAGGATCGAACCACTAACTAGCGGTACGAAAAGCGAGAACTCTACGAGATACGCTAGCGCGCTGATTGAAAGACGGTCGAATTTAAGATAATATAAACATGTATACAATAAAAACCAAAACTTCAAAAGCTTTTTTCTTAAAAATGGTTGAGCGTTAGGACAAAATACTTTACCACGGTAACAACCTCAAAGTATACTACTAATATACCAAAGCTCGTTAAAATCCGTGTCGGACTAAGTGTAAGGTCCCCTTGTAAGATAAAGAGTACTATTGTAATTCATCGGTATTCTTACATTTAAATCAGAAAATATTCATCCTATGGTTAAGGTATACAAAATCGCACAGCATGCTATCCAGTTTATTCATTTTCAACTTTAATTGATGATCACTATAGAGAAGAAATGAAAGGAATTAAAACTAATATATTATATATACCTTAGTTAATCTCAAAAAATACTTTTATTACTAATATTCATGAATCATAAATGATAATGTGATGTGTATATTAAAATATCAGAATATAGATACCTATCAGTCCA
The DNA here is from genome assembly GCF_010416935.1 of Polistes fuscatus. Lineage (NCBI taxonomy): Eukaryota > Metazoa > Arthropoda > Insecta > Hymenoptera > Vespidae > Polistes > Polistes fuscatus. The sequence continues at coordinate 61,504 of NW_025113164.1, read as the reverse complement.
AACTTAATTTAAGGGAGAATTATCGATTTACCTTATGCCGTTATTTTGAAATCGATGTGCCCACGCATCGTAAATTCCGACAAACTTCAAGATGTAGATTTAGTGATTAGTGTTCAAGCATCGTAAAAATTCATTTTCATCATCTATTCTCAAACACGTTAAAAGCAGTATAATTTCAAGCACATTTCACGCTTTATAATCCAGGTGCAACTATGTTTATAATGTTTCCTATAAAATTAATATCACATACTCTAATAAAAATTTAAAAAAGTATAAAGTAAATTAAACATACTTTAGAATACCAAAAATAAAAACGGAAACAAAGAAAATCAAGAAAAAAAATTTGCCATGTCCAGGATTTACTTCGACGATATTACGTTAAGGAAACTGCGTTTTAACTCGTCACGCTACTGAAATGTAAATAAATATAAAAATTTTTTTCGAAATCCTACTACTGCGTTCTTGCAAAAGATTTGCTATCTGTATTTCGTTAATGGTGCAATGTATAGTCTTTAAAAACTTTTACATTTGTTCAAAGATCTTAAAAAACTATAGCCAGAAAACCTAAGATTAAACTTTTTAATTTTATTTAATATTTGTTTAATTAAATATGTATAGCATTCGTATAAGCATTTATAGTTGTTAAAAAGGTATAGTAAAACGTGACGAAGTAAATATTAACTGAGAAGAATATCTCTATCTAACTGCATAAGCTATTGTAAAAACTTAAAATCGTTTCTATTGTCGTTTAAATGTTATTCCAATTTAAAATAATTGTTATTTTACATTAGGTCTTATGACGATTCTGCCACATAGCAGAATAAATACATAAGTATTATAAGATCAAAAGCTACAAAGTGTCCTAAATTTTTATTACATTTAACTTCAATTCTTTTAAATTGATTTTGCACAATTATAATAAAATTAAAAGTACAGTAATTAGAGTATAAATTAGGAACAATCAGAAAAAAGGTTATAAATAAATAAATTAAATTGTGTAATAGTCTAATTAATTATGTATTAGCCAGATATGATAACAATTTTTTTGTTTCCTACGTTGATTAAAAATGCCTGGCATTGTGGACAACGGCAAAGAAAAACTCACAATATTGGCAGGTCAAACTTTCCCTATAATATATATATGATATATAGCGTAGGAGAAAAGAGCTTGTATAAAAAAAGAGTCAGATATAGTATCTAGCAAACTGCCAAACTTTAGAGTGTTTTCACGTTTTCACGTTTTCTTTATATATCAAGACGTTGACTACTTAACATTCCTATCATTTATTATTCTTTACGACCGAAAATAAATAATATTTAAATGTCGTGATTCATATTTAAAGATTATTAAAACTTTGATATTCAGAATTAAAAAATGTGTAAATAAAATTTATTATTTTCATAAAGGAAAAGTAGAGGCATATAACCTGTTCAAAATTACACTAGATTTTTCCATATAAGCTATGATTACTAATTCAATTAATGATTATTGGTAGAAATTGCCACTTATTTCTTTAACAGATTGACTGTCGTGTAGATCACCGTAACTTTAACACATCCAATAGTAAAAAATTATAATTTAAGTTAATGTCGATACTGATAAATTTTTAAATAATACTATTGTTTTTATAACAGTAGGAAAAGAATAATGACATAAAATATGCAAAAATAATTTTACCGTTGTAACATCTAACAACGGTATTTCTGTATGTTATTGCTTGATAAGATGCAATCCTCTTCATTAAAAATTTCATTAAATAAATCGCTAACTTAATCCTGAGATCGGGAAAGAAAATATTTTTCGAATTACTTATTATTATAATATTTTTTAATTTACAGCACAAGTAATCAGTTGAAGATATATTGCCAATTTCCTGTAATATTTTAAAGTGTTTTTATAGTTTTTATAGGTTTGAATGTTTGCTCTTTTTTCTGTGCTGCTTTCTCGTTTCGTAAAGTTTTCAATCACAACGTTTCTAAAAATGTTTTCGCTTTGAAAATCGTTGTGAAGAAAATGATATAATTAAATATAAAGTTACTATTAAACGTTCCTTTAATATTTATTTGGAAAGCTCTACTTCCTTTAGCTTTCTTTATTAAGTAATAGGTGTAAACGATCATCAGTGACCAAAATCTTGATGTTAAAACCAAAATTCCGAATCCGTCCTTCTCCGCTCAAAAAAGAGAGCTACAGCTGTCATCGTAGTTACATCGACTCAGCTTTATAAAAAGCAGTTTTAAATATATACTACAAAGATGATCCCATGAAATACGATCTAAAATTTTATTTCTGATCGAATCATATATAGAGATCAAATATAGCATTTTGCTTTTGAGAAACGGCAAATGGTATTCGCTCTCTGGTGACAAGTCAAAGAAGTAACTGATTTTTTCTTATATATGGTACAAGTTAACATTAAAACAAAATAGCTTTAACTAGCAACTAACTTTATGCTGTAAATTTCAAATCGCTTTGCACACGCATAGATATAATTATATTATAAACCTTTTTACTTTTCTATATACAGGTTGTTATCCTTACTCTTTGAAAATCTCATAGGTGTACTGGATATTAATACTGCGTCATTGTTCTTCCTATCTAACTTAATTTCTGTTAAAGTTTCTTCTGCTTACAATACTAACTGCTGGAAATATTTTTTAATATATTGCATTTTCGTGAGATTAATAATTCTTATAATGCTTAGAAACAAATATTTAATTAAACGTAAAATACAAAATTTTACTGGTAATTAAATTCTTTCAAATGTTATAGATTGTTAATTTTCTGTAATATTTTTTTGTTTGTTTTTATATTAACTTCATACAACTTTACAATTTGTCCACAGACATTTGATAAATTGTTATATAAGTGAAAAAAGGTAGCACGTGGACGGTTTTTCCAATGAGATAGTGTCGCTATTGTCGTTTATTTCATTTAGGTTTAGTTTTTACTAGGTCTTCTGAGTGAATTCTTTTCAGATTTCTACGGATATATTGGTTTTAGTAATCTTTGGCTAGCGGGTTTATGTGCGTATCAATTCTTCTTTTGTATCTGCAGGTTGACTTGGTTATCTCTTTTTCTATCGTGGGAATATTTAAATCTTTCCTTATCCCTTCCTTACGGATGTACCATGGAGCATTCACGATTTTGCGTTTGGTTATGGATTGTTGAGCCTTTAGCTTGGCAATGTGGCTATTCGCTGCTATACCCCATAGTTTTAATCCATATGTCCAGATTGGTTTTATTATTGTTTTGTAAATTATCAGTTTGTTTTCCATGCTAAGTTTTGATTTTTTGCCAGTTTGTCAAGCCATTTGTCTCCTTTTTAAACAAATTTCTTCGATTTTGTCATTTATATGCTTTTTCCATGTTAGATTGGAATCTAGGTGTAGTCCTAAATTCTTTACTGTTGTTACTTGTGGAATTTCTGTATTATATAATTGTAGTTTCGGTATTTTGTTTTTCCTCAGTGTAAACGTAATATATTTACTCTTGGTAGAGTTTACCTCGATCTTTCTATTATGTAGCCATTCTTCGAGAGAGTTGATTTGGTTTTGTAACGATTGAATTGCTTGTTTTGCGTCTTTCTTGATGGTAAGCATTGCTGTGTCGTCTGCAAATGTTAAGACTGTACAGTTTGCGTTTATTGGTATTTTTGCTGTATAGAGGGTGTAAAGAACAGGTCCACAGATACTTACCTGCGAAACCCCAGCTTTGATTAGTTTGATGTTCGAATGAGTGTCTTTTATTTTTACATAAAATGTTCTTTCAGAAAGGTAAGATTTTAGGAGTTTGTAATACGAGTGTGGAAAGTGTTTATTTATTATTTGTTATAATTCGTTATGCTACACTTTATCGAAAGCTTTTTCTACATCTATGAAGACGGCGGAACAGTACTCTTTATTTTCTAAAGCTTTGATTATCGTATTAGTTAGTCTGTATACTTGTTCAACGGTAGAGTGTTTGTTTCAGAATTTAAACTGATGGTCAGGAATCAGGTTTTTGTCTGAAATTATTCTTTTCATTTTATATTATTTTTTCCAGCAATTTAGATAGTAATAATAAGAGCGATATCGGTCTATATGAATTTACTGTTAGGATAAGAGTAATTTTTATGCTACTTATACTAGGTATTAAGTCGTATAAGTAGAGTGTGTATGTAGGCATGCGTGCGCAACGGTAGAAGCGATATCTATAGAGAAGACTCTTAACGGAAGTAAGAAGATAAGATGGCCAAGTAGATTACCTAAGTACATGTTCTGTGTATTCATAAGTATATATGTAATCCATAAGAATAAAATATTAAATAATGTTAAAATAATAATGGAAAGAATCTGATAAGGTGATGAGTAAACCCTTTGCAATCGAGCGGTGCCGATACAGCGCACGGTTGATTCCAAGTGTGAATTCGAGCTGCGCTGCTGCAGTGTCCGATTTATTTGAAATCTTAAATCAAGCGACTAAGTAAAACAGCACAAAAAGGGACTGCAAGGTTTGCTCTGACCGTAACACGACTTCTGGGTAAAACATTTTGAGATGTAGATGCCCACGCTGCTTCTTGTATACCATATGATAAATTATTAAAAGCTTTTTCTATTTGTAAAAACGTCTTGAGCGGAATATTACAGTTTAATTTGGATTCTGAAATTTCTTTTAAGATCATCCAATTTGTACTTTCATTGCACAGAGTTTGTGATTTTTTATATATTATAGTTTTTTCTGGTAAGTTATTATTATAGGTTAATGGTCTGAACTGAAATCAAGTGATGATTCGGTTTTGAAGTGCATTAGGTTTAGGCCATTAAGGACGCTGAAGTCTATAAGTCGGGAGTATTATTAGAAGCTGATGGGCAGTATGTTTGTTCACCTGTCGTGAGAATGTCTAGGTTTGCGTTCGTTATGTAGGAGTTTAAAATATTACCTCTTGGTGAGGTGGTTTTTATCCCCAATATGGATGTTTGGCATTAAAGTTGCAAGCTGTTACAAATTTATTCTCTAATGCCTTGAAAAAGTAGTTCCATTGATCTATTGTAATTTTGAATTTTGACGGTGAATAAATAGCCGAGAGTTTAAGGGAATTACCCTGAGTTCTTAAGGTAATTGTGGTGGCTTAAAGGTAATCGTGAGTTGTTTTACTGAATAGATTATGTTTGATCTCGTTCTTAATAATTATGGCAGTTTCACCATGCGCTTTACCTGAAGGATGTTTTGTGTCATGCATGGTGTAGTATGGAATATTTATATAGTTTTTGTCTGTGAGATGAGTTTCAGATACGAGTAGAATGTCTATATCATGCGTGTATATGAATGCTTTGGTTTCTTGAATTCGTTGTTGTAATCCGTTGCTGTTCCAAACCGCTATTTTTATTTGTGTATCCATTATTTGTTATTAAGTAGCGTTTTTGTTATTAGTTGTAGCATTGTGGTGATTTGTTGTGTTTGTTGTTTTAAAAGAGAATTTTACTCCATTATCATTGTGGTAATGATTTCTGTATTTTTAATAGATTGTTTTAGTAGTTCTTTAATGTCCGATGTCTCCTCAGTGTTTAAGTCTTTTGTATTTGTATGTGCACGTTTGGTTACATCGGCATAGCATCTCCTTGATTCGCTGAGTTCAACTATCGGTGTATTATCCCTGTTGGCATTCATGATTTGTTTATTTTAGTATTTTTTTTCATAAGAATCTTCTAGAAAAGTTTTTCCAATACTTTTTTTCTCAACGTTGGATATAGTTTTTGTTGTAGTAATTTTCTTGTCTGACATTCTTTGTAATTTGCTGGGTGGTTACCGTTGCAGTTTACACACATGACTTTTTCTATTTTGCCCTCTTGAGGACAGAGTGCTGTTAAATGATTTTTTGCACATTTTACACATGCAGGATTTCTGTTACAGTAAGTTTTTGTGTGCCCATAGGCTTAGCATCTTGTGCATTGAAGTATTTCTCTTTTAGTTTTTGGTAGTTCTACTTTAATTACTGTATTAAGCAGGGTTTTAATCTCATATATATATTTGTTTTTATCTTAAAGAGCCAGTGCGCTAGAAAATCGTTAGAAAGACGTTAAACTTGAAATCTTTTGACTCAGTAACGTCAATGGATATAAGCCTTTCGCATATCCTTGACAAAGATATGCAAACATTCAGGCCACCGCCTTGGGAAATAGCTACTGGATCCATGCGTCCGAATAATAATTATAGCAGCAAAACACCACGATCAGAGGATGATAACAACAATAAAAATCATAAAATGGAAGGAGTTTTACTAACAGCAAATAGGTAATAAGTCCTGAATGAGTTCACGAAAGTAGATGCACCGGCTCCAGTAAATAGAAAGTCAGGAAAAGAGCCTCCTTCTCCTCCCCAGATATATATAGATGACGTTATTGATATTCAATCACTGAAGAAATGTTTAGAAGAAGTTGTGCATGAAAAAAGCTACACTCTTAAGATAAGCAATAATCAGGTTCGTGTCCTGCTGGCTAATTCGGAGTCTTATAGAAAAATTGTGAGAATTTTGAAATCATCGAACGCTAATTTTCACACATATCAATTAAAACAGGAACAGTCGTTTCGGGTTATCTTGCTCAACATTCATCATTCTGTTGATTTGAATGCCCTAAAGGACGAACTTCTAGAGCTTGGGCATGAAGTTGTAAACATCAGCAATATAAGACATAGGGTAACACATAACCTGCTATCAATGTTCTATATTGACTTGAAACAGATACCAAATAATAACACAATATATAACATAAACAAACTAAAAAATACAATAGTAAAATTGAACCACCCCTAAAAAAGAAAGAAATAGTTCAATGCAAAAGGTGCCAAAGGTACGATCACACTCAGAGGTATTGCAATCGCACATACCAATGTGTCAAATGCGCAGGTCAACACGCAACAGCTGATTGCAAAAAATCCATAGAGACTTTACAAACCTGTATTCTATGTAGCGGCCTCCATACTGCGAACTACAAGAGATGTCTACGGTATCAAGAACAGCTTAAGAAAACATTCCCAAAACCAAGTCTCAGGGAAAATCATAATATTTAGACCACACTACAAGCCGACCAGGTGGGGAAAAACCAATATTACAAAAAACCACTGGTATCTTATTCTCAGGCAACGAAGGGAAATAATTGCCCGTCATAGTAATAAAATAATAATAATAATAAAATAATTCAAACCTGGAGACATCCAACTACAAAAATACAAGCAATTGTACAAAATCTTCCGAAAGTCTGAGGAAATTGGAAAAACTCATTGAAAAACAATCTAGTCAAATAAACATCCTCATTTCATTGTTACCAGTTATCGTAAGTAAATTGTAAAGTATCGGCAAATAACGAAGATTACGTATCGCTGTTTAGAATGCCAATGGTTTATTGCAACGAAAAGTTGAGTTGGAAGCTTTCTTGAAACATCAGGATATTCAAATAATGCTGGTATCGGAGACACACTTTACTGACAAAGCTTACTTAAAAATTTTTGTCTTTAAGGTTTACTGCACGAATCATCCAAGTTAAAGAGCACATGAATGTACAGCGATTATAATTATATCTAGTCTTAAACATTACGAACTTGCACCCTATAAACAAGACTACCTCCAGGCAAAAAATGTAATGATTTAAGACTGGAATAGCCCACTAGCTATCTACGCAGTCTACTGCCCTCCTAAACCCAATATTCAAAAAGCAGAATTCGATCATTTCTCGGAAAGTCTAGGCACCAGATACATGGCAGGAAGTGATTTTAATGCTAAAAATAACCATTGAGGCAGTAAAATTGTAAACCCAAGGGGGAGAACTCTCTTTAAAAATATAGAAACAAATAAAGCAACATTTATTGGTTCTGGAGAAGCTACGTATTGGCCAACAGATGTCAACAAAATCCCAGATTTGCTTGAGTTTTACATAATTAAAAATATATCTCCTAGATATATACAGGTATGCTCTTTACTTGACCTTTCTTCTGACCATTCTCCAATCATAACAATAAACACAACAATTGTTGAGAATAACTCTCCAAGCTCCATATGCAATAAATTTACAAAATGGGATCATTTTCGAGAGACAGTCAGTACTGCTACTAAAGCCGCAACACCATTGGTAACGACCGACGATGTAGACGTTGCAATAAATTACCTATCAAACAATAATAAATGCAGCTCGAGGCTCTACACTTAGTCCTAAATATAGGAATAGCAACCAGTTCCATGAATATATTATAACAAAAATCCAAGAGAACAAAAGCTGAGAATAATTTGGCAAAATAACAAATTACCGGTTGAAAAACAGAAATTAAATAAAGCAACGAGGATTATAAGGAAAAATCTTAAAAACTTTAAAAATGAAGGACTATAGACCTTTTTCTACCAAATTTAAATCCCGTAGTTAACAGTAACTATTCACTTTGGAAAGCAACCAGGCGATTCACACGTCAAATACAAGACATACGTCTAAATCGACAACCGGTGGATGGCCTAGAAGACAATAGACAAAGCGAATCAAGTCATCTTAAACTACTCATAATTCTCGTTAAGAATTGATTGTAAATTCATATAATTCTAATAAAAAAAAAAAATACAGTTTTCCAATTCATTTGTTATTTTATCTGTATTAGACTTGGAATTAAGTTCTCACATTACGATTTTATAGCTTTTCTCGTTTTTTTCTTGATACGTGTGGTATCCCGCGTTTTTAGTAATTAGAGCATTTACTACCTTTCTGAACGTATCTGATGTAGTATTATGTACTTTCCCTTGGTTATCTTTAAGTTGCTTTATTACACAGTTATATTGTACAACTGTTTCAACCAGTAACTGGAGCAGAGCGTCAATGATCTCTGCGTCAATGTATATTGGTGATGGTTTTACAGCTTTTCTTCCTTCCAATTTTTCTATAGTATTTTGCGGTAATGTTAGCCTGTCTAGTAGATTGTAAGAGTTGCTAATGGGTATTTCTTGAAGCCATTTTGTTTGTAGTGGTGAGGAGGAGTTATTATTATAGTTTTTTGGTTCACCCATCTAGCGTTTTTTTGAACCCCGTGTAATTTGGTTCATTTAGCGGTAATCCAGTTTTGCGAATCTTTCGAATCTGTATTCATTTCACTTTCCATACACGAGTTTCTATTATCTATTTTGATTATTCTCTTTTCTGTATGAACAAGGTTAGAGGATTGTTTGTTTGGTTGGATCTTGATAGTTTCTATGGTCAAATCTTTTCGTCATAGGATAAAACACGCGGTTGCCCGCGTGAAGCAGTGTTACTTCGTTAGAATACTGGTCGCTTCACCCTTGTATCTGCTATGTCAAACTAAAGTACGTTACACTGTACCTCAACGTATTTATTATTTAAATATATTCACAGGAGCGGTAGATAAACACGTCTGTATTTACAAACGATTTAAAGAAGAATATTCTTTAACATTAAATTCTTTGATCTTGTATAAATAATGTTCTAAAAGTATTTCTAAAACAATTATATTATATCGAAGTATATTGCTATTTACGTATGTTCAAAATCATAGGTGCTTCATGGTACGTCCGTAATGAAGAGATGAAGAAGAACCTAAATATTCCCACCATAAAAGAAGAAAAAAACAAGTAAACGTGCAGATACAAAAAAAGAATTGATACGCTCATAAGCCCGCTAGCCAACGATAAGTAAAACCAATATATCCCTAGAAGGCTCAAAAGAATCCACCAAGGAGACCTAGTAAAAATATAACTAATTGAAAAAACCGACAATAGCGACGCTTTCTCATTAGAGAAACCGTCCACGTTCTATCTTTGTCACTTATATAATAATTTACCAAGTGCATACGGACAAATTGTAAACATGTGTTGAGTTAAAAAAAAAAAACGTCTGTTCAACGGATTTTTAATGTCTAGAAAAAATTTTTTAATCAATCAAGTAAAACATGTTATTGAATTAAAAAGTATTAGGTATATCGAATCGTTTACATTGTAGATGACATACGGATAGTTTTTTCTTATATAAAAAACAATCAATTAGTTTTCTTAAAAAAACTAATTATATTTTCGTTAGAGTTTCTAATGCTTTCTATACTCCAAACAGGAAATATTTTCTCAAGTATTGCTATTTCCTGGGATTTTTGATCCTTATAATGCTCTAAAAATAATGTAAACTAAAATATTGAATAAAAAAATCTTACTTGGGATTAAATTATTTTTTATGTTATACATTGTTAATTACCTTTAATACTTGAATACGTTGATGCTGCATTAAGTATCTTCGAATAGTATTTGTAAAACAACTATGACATATGGAAGAATTTTGCTATATACGTCTGTTCTACTGATTTATAAGATCTTAAAAAAAATATTTTTATCAATCATAATAAGATTTTAATAAATTTAAAAATATTTAGTATCTCGAATCGTTTACTCTATAGATCACATACTTATAGTTTTTCTTATATAAAAAGACAATCTTATGTCATAGGTATCAGAAGCCGAGGGAAAGATTTCTTTCAAATGGAAGTACAATAACAATACTTCATACGTAAAAGCATTTAATTTGCTAAATCAGAGGCATAAATAAATATTTAAACATAATTTACCAGTGCGGTTAAACCAAGAACATTTTAAATAAAAAATTTTCAAGTAACAAAGAGTACTTGTTTTGAAATTGTTTTTTCTTGTTCATTTTTTGAGTTTTCCATTACCTAGTAGTTATTCTTCTTTAAAATCCCCTTAGTGTCCTGGATATTTCTAATGCAACATTTTTCTTATCATCTAAGTTAATTATTGTTAAAGTGCCTTACGCGTGCAATATTAACAACTGGAAATATTTTCTCAAGTATTGCTATTTTCTGAGATTTATGATCCTTAAATGCTTTAAAAAAAATGTTAATTAAAATGTTAAATAAAAACATTTATCTTGTGATTAAATTCTTTTTTATTTTATACAATGTTAATTTCCTGTAATACTTAAATTCTTTGATCCTGAATTAATTATGTTTAAAAAGTATTTCTAAAAAAACTATAATATATGAAAGAGACTTTCAGTTGGTACGAGAGAGAGAGAGAGAGAGGACGCGAAAAAGAAAGATCCCAAAAAAAGAGTGATAAGTTGAAAAATAAAAGGTTAAAGAGGAAAAGCAATTGGAATAGATAAGGTTCGGTAAAGTAAAGTAAGAACTTTAGGGGTCTATAAAGAGTAAAGAGTGTTAAGGGGTGGTAATTTTGTAAAAGTGAGAGGACGCGTGATAAAGTGTGGTTAGGATAGCGGATAAAGAGTTGGTGGAAAAATCGGTAAGGTAGATTTCTAACTGGTCACTGAAAAATAATAAAATGAATGGTAAAGCGAGCGGAAATATGAAAACAAGGGGCAATGCAGGCGCAAAAGAGATTAAGTAGTCAAGGTTATGTTTTGGGAAGTAGAACCATGATATTAGAGTGATGAATGAGAAGTTGGATCAAATGGAAAGGTAATTAGAAAGTTTGATTAGCATATTAGAAAAAAGGGAAGAGGAATAGAAAGAGGAGAAGAAATTTAGGATGAAAGAAATACAACAATAAATGGAGGAATAGAAGACACTAGAGCAGACAATATGCAGACTGGAATGGGATAAGGAAAGAGGTGAGAGGGAGAAAAGAAGGAAAAATATTGTGATAAAGGGCACCAGGTGAGCATAAGTTAGAGAATGAAGTGTGAATATATGCCAAAGGAGGTAGAGACAGCTCTGTGGGAGTTATTGAGGAAAATATGGAAAAGGGGGAGATACCGGAGCAATGGAGAAAATGGACAATGTTCATGATTTACAAAAAAGGGAATAAAGATAATATAGAAAATTACAGAAGAGTCACATTAACGTGCACAGCTTATAAAATATACGCTAGTATGATAAATGAAATGTTGAAGAAGAAAGTAGAGGGTAAATTAACAGAGAGCCAGTTTTGATTTAGAGTGAAGAGGGGAGTAATAAAAGCTATTTATACAATCAAACATATCGTAGATGAAAAACTAAGTAGCCCGAAAGGAAAAGTACTTGCATGTTTTCTGGATCTTAAAGAGGCATTTGACAGAGTTGACAGAGAAATGTTAATAGAGAGGTTGTGGGAGATGTAGGTGGGGTTTAATTTAAGGAGGAGGCTTATGGATATATATTAAGAAACGATAAATGTAATCAAAGTAGGAGAGGAAGAAGCGGAGGAATTTTTGATGGAAAAGGGAGTAAGGCAAGGATGTCCGTTAAACCTAACTAATTTTAGTATATATATGGCGGGCTTAATGGTGGAGATGAGAAAAGGGCAAGTAGGAGAATGTAGAGTTGGGAACGAGAAGGTGTGGAGTGTATAGTATGCTGATGATATTGTCTTGGTAGCAGATAGAGAAGAAGAGCTGAAAGTTATGCTAAGGAGGTTTAGAATGTATCTGTAAAGTAAGAAGATGATATTGAGTGAAGCGAAAACAAAAATTCTGATATTCGAAAAAAGAAAAGGAAAGATAGAATGTGGAAGTGGTGAGACAAAGAAGCAGAGGGAGTTGAGGAAATAAGATACTTATTTAAGATACATATTACAGAAGAATGGAAGGAATGAGAGGCACATGGAGGAGAGAAGAGGAAACCAATAATTGCTATGAAGAAGCATAATTTGCTATCAAACCGGATCTTGTATTGTATGGGTTCAACTGGCTCAAGCTGCACCATCGATTCAACCAACACATCAGGTTCACTTGCAATTAAAATATCGTACGAAGCTATAAAAACTGGATATTGCGATTATGCGATCGTTAGTGGTTGTGTAATAAGCTTACTTCTCCAAGTATCTGACTAACTGCATGATTTAGGTAAAATAAGATTAAACTAAGTATAATTTATTCCTGTTCTTGCATGTACAAACAAAAAGGCAATTTTTCTAATATGATTTCATTTTCGTAATAAGTAAATCTCAGAACATCAAGTCGAATTTTTACGAAATTTATAAATAATTTTTTTTTGTGCATTCCATTATTTAAGTTTATTGTCAGCAGACGGGGTAAATAGGTCTTTTGCAAAGAAAGATTCAAGATTCTCGGAAAGCGACTTGATAGAAACAATTTTCCTTGAAAGAGCAAAAAATGCAAAGCGAATTTATGCCGAGGTCGTTAATCTTTGTGTTATGTACTTTGAAGCAATTCCAAGAAACACTTATCTATTTCCAAAGCCGAATCTCAGGCTTAAATTATGAAACAGACATTAAAACACTGTGGTCTAAATCCAAGCGACATAAATTACATCGAGGCTGATAGTACAGCAATCAAACCGATGGATCTCGAAGAATTAAAGGCAATAGATCTTGTTTATGGTCAAGATCAAAGTCTTTCTAATCATCTTTTAATAGGATTTGTTAATTTAAACATTGGTAACACATATCACAATAATGCAATAAATTCGATAATCAAGATAAATTTTCTGAAAAGACGAAATTAAATACAAAAAAAACAAATTTGTTTTAATATTCTACATTGGTTTATTATTGAAGTTATACTTCTTTTGGCGCGTTGGGGAAAATGTAATGGGGAGTGATTTGGTTCCGAGCGTCTGGGAAAACGACACCATGAAGTTTGTCGGTATTTACGACGCGCGACAAAGCGATTTCAAGTTTACGGCATGAGGTTGTGTTCCCTTCTTCTTCCCCTTTTTTTCTCAAGCAGGTCATCCCCATCCAAATACTAATCGTACTCAGCGCTGCTTTACTTAAATGATCGAGCGAGAACTAATGCTGTAACCGCGCCATGGCCGTTGACGCATAAAGTAATTCGATATATCATCCTTACATTTAATGTGGACTGATATCTATATTTTTATATTTTTTTATTCTTTTTGAAGTTATTTATATTTTTATTCTTTCTTATATATATAATATATCGATCGATTGAAAATAATTTTCCTTTCTTTTTTGAAGTTATTTTGTTAACTTAATAGAAAAGAATAATTAGTAGCTTTTCTTTTCATATTTTCAATCCTCCTTTTTACCTGGTCACGCTATAAATATATATATAAATATCTTCTTCTTCTTCATTCTTTGGTTTAGGCAAATTGCCTGTTTGTAACGATGTTTTTATGCCTATTGCACTGTTAAATTGTCGCACCATCGTTTTCGTGGGCGCCCCGTGCTTCGTCGGCCTACCGGTGACTTATTCCGTGCAATTCTGACAATTCTTCGTTGTCCATTCTGTTGATATGTTCGTTCCATTCTTTTTTTCTTTTTAGTATCCATTCGTTAATGTTTTCACTTTGCATGTTCTTCTTATATCTTCACTTCTCTCTCGTCCAGTAGTTTTTTTCCAGCATTCTGTGAAGAACTCTCATTTCTGTCTCTAGTAACTGTTTCGTTTTCGCCGTTCTGGTCAAGTTTCTGCGGTATATGAATAATAGGTCTTACCGTTGCCTTGTAGATTTTTGCTTTGGTCTCTATGTCTATGTTTTTGTTTCGCCATATTGTGTCATTCAAACAACCCGCTATTCTAGATGCCTTCATTGTCTGTTCTCTTACCTCTGATTCAACATCACCATATCCTGAGATTTCTATTTAGGTACTTAAATCTCATGTCCAGCTGAATAACCTTCCCTTCAATTTCCAGTTTGCATCTTAACGGTGTCTTTGATGTTGTCAGGCATTTAGTTTTCTGGGCCGATATTTTCATATTGAATGATTTGGCTATGCAGTTAAATCGGTGTAGTAGACGTTGTAGATCATCCTCATTTTCGGCCACTAATACAGCGTCATCAGCATAGCATAGGATTTCTTCGTTGCCCATTTTATATCCTTTTAGCAGTCTTTGGTTTCTTATTATTTCGTCCATAATGATGTTAAAAAGCAGGGGACTTAAGAAATCCCCTTGTCGGATACCACGACCTTCATCAATCGGTTCAGTCAATGCACCATTTATCTTTGCTTGGATCTTATTGTTTCTATAGATGTCCTCTATGGTCTTGATAAGATTATTGGAAATTTGTCGGTTATAGAGGAGGTGTATAACATCCTTTAATTGCACACGGTCGAATGCCTTTTCCAGATCAATGAAACACACATATGCTTGTCTGTTGTATACAATTGATTTTTCTGTTATCTGTCTTATGATGAAAACCGCGTCAGTGCACGATCTGCCTGATATGAATCCCTGTTGTTCGTCTTCTAGATTCGTTAAGCTGTTAATTTTGTTCGTTATAACCTTTGTTGTTAGTTTCAATGAAGTGCTTAAAAGATTTATTCCCCTGTAATTTGTAGGTAGTTTTTTGTCTCCTTTTTTAAACATAACTATAGTTTTGCTAGTTCGCCATTCGTCAGGTATTTTGAGTTAGCATAGTATTTTTTGGATTAGGAATGTTAATTGTTGTGTGAGACGTTGGCCACCATATTTTAGTAATTCGTTTGGGATGCCATCTTGCCCTGGGCTCTTCCTATTCTTTAGATTTCGGACAGCTGTTTCTACATCACTGGACTCAATTTGTATGTCGTATTTAGTTACTATTTCTGGCGTATTTAGTTCCGCTTGAGGTTCTTCTGATTTATGGAGTTCTGTTAAGTAGCTAATCCAGGTTTCTCTTGTGATCTGATTTGTTTCGATCATTTCGTTGTTCTCCTTTCTTTGATTTCTAATAAATCGCCAGATTTGTTTTTGGAGTCCATAGAAGTCACTCTCCATTTTTTTTGAAAAAATCTCCCAATAATGTTGCTTTGTTTGCCTTACTAATGTCGCTGCTTGATTCCAGATTCGTCTATACATTTCGTATGATTCAGGTGTTCGTATTGTTCTATAGTTAAGGTATGATATTTTCTTTTTTTTGCATATTTCCTTAATCTCTTGGTGGAACCAAGGAGTTTTGATCATTCAAGCCCGGTTTTTTACAGTTCGTGTTCCCAGGGCTTCATATGCAGCTTCTAAAATGTTGGTTCTTAGTTTCTTCCAGGCTATGTTTATATTATCTTCTTCTTTTATTGGGTTTTTTTCGATTTTTTTTATCAACCTGTTCTCGTATAGTTGTTTAGTTGATAAGTTCTATAGTGACTCGATGTTTATTTTTGGTTCTTGGGTTGCTCTGGCAAGGTTGCTTTGGGGTTTAAACTTCATTGTTATTTTGCTAGTAGCAGGCTATGATCGCTTCCTACATTCGCGGATTTAACGTCCTGATATCTAGTATTTGGTGTAATTTGACGTATCTATTGGTAACAATGTAATCAATTGTGGACCTGAAGCCTCTGGTGTTACTGTATGTGAGTTTGTATTGATCTTTGTGGGTACAGAATGTATTATTAATCCTAAGCTTGTTAAATGTGCATAATTGTGTCATAAGTATATATATATATATTTAAATAACTTCAATAAATAAATGAGAATAAAAATATAATAATTAACGAAAAAAAATCTTCTTACATTAGAAAATATTATCGATCATCACACAGGGAAGAGAAACAGGTTTCTTTATCAACTTATATTCTATGTAAAAAATAAATTAATATTAATAATACTAATAATGTAATAATAATAACATTAATCAAAATAATAATAAAAAAACGAGGAAAATTAAAAAGTAACTTAGGAAATTAATAATGATAATAATAATAATAATATGTTATAATTGTGATAGGTTATCTGTAATTAATTATAAAAACATGGAGAATTTAGTTTGAAAGAATGGAAACGTATTGTGCAACATGAATTTTTTTTGATTGTTTTGAAGTTATACTTCATTTTCAATGCTAAATAACAAGCGTAGCCTGACGAGGATTTCCTTCAGAATTCGTGAGGCACTCAACGTAATAACGATTTATGTACCATTTATAAAGATTATAGATTCTTAGCATATATTCGAAATACGCGGCTTAATCATTTCGAAAATATTGAAAATAACGAAATTTTCTTATCGTCTCTCCCCACTATTTAAACCGTTGCTAAGCACGCCCTGCTGGGCCAATTAAACAAAGCACTCGTCCTATTCTTCCACTGGACGCCTACGACGACACGTCTTAGATAAGTAGCTAAGAATTTACGAAGAAAGCGACAAACAAAGTCATTTAAGCTAGAAGCGAAATAAGAAAAGTATAAATAATCCTTATACTTCCATAAACGAGGTGAACCTTTTTGTTTAATCCGTATACAAGCGAAGCGAGAAAGAGGTGAGATACGTGTTAAATTTTTTGTTTAAACCGCAACTTCTTATTATATTTAATTTATCAAACAGAGCTTTTATACTACTAGGATTTTTGCCTGATGAGCCAATATAGTATTATACTATGCATTGATTTAACTAAGTATTTTTCTTTTTTCTTATTTGTTGTTATATTTTAATATTTTTTAATATAATTGTATTTTATTTAAATTGTATTTAATATCTTTATTTTATTAAAGTTTGTATTGAAGTTATATTTTATTTTATTTACAAATGTAGAGTATATATTGGCATTCGGTAAAATTGTAGTTATTTCATATTGAATACAATGAAGATGAAGAAGTAAATGTTGTGTTGCTTCAATTTTTAGATTTACTAAAGATTGGCCAGAAAATTGAACAGAAAGTTGCTGGACACGTTGAAATTCAAATTAATAAAACAATAGGGCCGATCGGACGTTGATCTCTAGTTATCTTTTTTAGCAACAATACAAAAATAAGGATAAGGCGTTCACATTTATCTATAGTTTTAATTAAATTATTTGTTATTAATTATTGTAGAAAATTTATTTTAATTATTTTAATTATTTTAATTTTTAGGTTATTATTAAACTATAATCTCTTGCAGCTTTCTTATTGACCAGGATAAGTATACATTTAAATTTCTGTTTAAGTTTTCGAGATGCCTAAAACTAATGCAGAGAAATGTAAAGATTATCGTCTTCGTAGGAAAAGGTATAACAAAAAAAAAAAATAATGAGGAAAATAAGGAAAATATAGTGCACGCTAATGAAAAACGTTTTAGGGTCAATTGTCTGCGAAGAAAAATAATTAAAAAAGGATATTAATTGCTTGCAAACGAAATTTTATGTACTCCGTAAACTTCTAATTTACTTTGCGAACCATCTGCTTAGCCTGTGATTACGGGTAAAAATTTTTACAATTTAAAATTAACAGCAAATACTAATCGTACTGCTAATTATTATTTTTGAACTTATACTTTTTTTGGTACTTTTGGGAATTTTGTATTTATTTTTTACATTTACTTCTTCAAGTTTTGTCTACTGCAAAAGATGACTATCACAACAATATTACTGTGCAAGCTGATGTGCATATGGAAAATTCTTTTATGCCGTTTCATCATTGTATAACATTTAAAAACATTACATTAACAAACATGGCGCAAAGTTCACGATCTCAAGCACGAAATAATCAATATTTAGCTGATGCTTCGATTATACATTTATTTTCTAATCAAGACATTGTAACGAATAAAGAACGCAATTCGTTAAATCAAGACAAAATCAGGGATCAGGAATTACCTTAATCAGTCGAATCTATTTATTCTAACTCTTCAGACCAGATAGTAATTAATCATTCAACTGCCGAGCAAATTGATATGTATTTAGATTTTTCTTTACCATATAGCAATTATCATCAATTTAAACGAGCTCATAAGGAATTTATAATAAAATTCTTGGGCAATTTATTTGGGCATCCATGCTCAGTATGTTACAGATTGTGGTTTAAAAAGGATTTGAAAGAGTGATCAATGACTAATGAACATAAGGATATTCTAATACAATTTATACCTTATGTACCTTTGGAAAATACTAAGCTTTGTAATACATGCATACAAGCTTTAAAAAAGAAGAATATTCCTTTAATATTAAAATATAACAGCTTCAAATATCCAGATGTACCTTAGCATCTACCACCTTTAGATTTAGTTTCTGAAAGATTAATTTCGCCTCGTATTTCTTTTTATGCAGATCAGACGTCTGAGACATGTGAATAATAAATACGCATTTTATGGTCAATTAATTAACGTGCCTGTTGCAGTTAATACAATGGTCGAATCTCTTCAAAGAAATATCGATAACGTTTATTCTATAAATGTATATATTAAACGTAAGAAAATTGACTGATCTAGTTACTTACATGTCATTGTTAACAAGCGTACAATTAAAGCTTGGATACAATTTTTAACACCGTCTTAATTGTATAGAATGTACGATATTAAAATTGAAGATTCATATTTTAATGATAATCAAATTAACGAAAAAGTTGGACAAAATGATGCTAGCGAACACATTCCTGTAGAAGCGAGTCTTACGGCACACCAACAGACATTAATGTAAAATGAAGAAAAATATTTACGTATTGCACCTGGCGAAGAAAATTTACCTCAAAGCTTATTATTTGATCAATTTTTTTATTTCTTATTTCCTATTTTATTTCTTATTTAAATAAACCCTTCTTCTTCTGCATGTATAAATATATAAGATTATACTAATTTTTTTTAGTTATTTTCGAGGTTGTTGATGCTGTATTCATTTTGGTATGCCATAGAAGTATAACTTCTTACGTGCGTACATAAGTACACACACCAGATTTTTATGTATTTTTTATTTCTAGGTACTTATTGCAATGAAGTCGGGAATTATACCTCTGAATCTCCATTATTTTGAGGCTCTAGAAGAGGTCCAATGTCTTCAGGATGGACGCGTAAAAGTCATTACAGCACCAACACCATGGACGGATTGTTACGCTGCTGTAAACACAGTCGCTTTAAACTGTTCCTTCTCACATATTATTCTAAAACTTCAATTAAAAGAGAAACAAAGAATTTGTTGTTAATTTCCTTACCAGCATTGAGATATCTGACGAACGAGTGATGGTCATTCGTCTGGTTCAGGCAACAGCGTTTGAAATAGAGATAGGAATCTTGACGGCGGGCAAGAGATTTCCGAAAGGCAGTCGTCTTTCTTAGTTAAATCTCTTCATGAGTAAGGATGACGGTCTCTTATAAGTAGGAGGTCAGTTGACTAGCTCTTACCTATCCTTCGATCGGAAACATCAACCCATTTTGTCCGAGAATTCACATCTCAGTTAATTCTTGTGCCACATGTACACTGCTAGTGTCTTCGGGGAAAGTCAACAGCTGGCCCTTCGAGCCGGCTGATCAGTAGGCGCTTACACCTTCTCATTTTATCAATGAGAGAGTCTCTACTTTGATTCAGGACGCCGATTTACCAAAGTTACCCAAGAACCGATTAAGTAGGTTTCAGCTTCTTCAGTGCATTAGAAACAATTTCTAAAAACGTAGGTCGTGCGAGTACTTAGCACCCTTGCAGTGTCGAGAAAAGTGGAGGGATCCTTGCTAAAACTTCACACTAGGTCAGCTTGTGATAGTACGGGACGACTGGTAATCCACCTAAAAATGGCCTTAGGCAGAGTCACAGAGATGCATCCTGGTTCAGATGGTTTGGTTAGTTTTCACCGTAAAGACAGCAACCTCTTCAGGCTAGCGACAAAGTGCGCGTCTATGGCCCCTCAGATTAGCAGATACAGAAACTTAAGATACTCAATTAATAACACCTGATTATTGTTCGTCAGTATGACGAAGGCAGTTGGGATGTTCGGTGAAATTAGGGCATTTGACCGATTTGTATTGCGCGCTGAATAAGTTAGATAGCGACGGCGTTGCGACATTAAATTGTTTAAAATCACACCCTAATTGGGATCGGTCACGATTGCCTTAGTTGAGTTAAGAGGGTGCGAGGAGGCATTAGAGATACATGTAGGACTGCCTTAGCATGCCAGGTACATGCGAGTGCATCTTAAGGTATGTGGGAGGGGTGATGCGTGCGTGGGGCTTTGGTCTCGAGGGCGCACTCGGTAGTCCAGATCTGGATAGCGAGGAGGAAGTGTACGATTCTGAAAGAGGAAATTGACGTCATATTAGCATTATCTAAGTGAGAGTTTCAGTGGTCCGAGTAGTGCGTGTTCGAGCTACCAACGGGTAAGATTCAGGGGTTGTAGCTGCCAAACTACAACTGTGCATTTTACAACCGTTTAGGGGTTGTAGCTGCAAAGCTACAACTGTGTATTTTACAACCGTGCCTTTTTCAAGAATAGTTGTGATTCTTTGCAGTGCTCGCCGGTCCACCAAAGTAGGATAGAATTGCAGCGTCTCAGGCTACACCCACGTTGAGGTTGTTGGCGACGAGAATAACGCGCATTTGTAGGACTGATCAGGTAGACTGCGGTATCTTGAATAGTTGCAACGGAAACAAAGGTAAGAGAGATCTCTAGCGTAAGGAAGAAAGAGGTCCCTTCGCGACGAAATTAGTGCTTACGTTCTTTCTTTAACTTGTCCGCAGGTTACTACTTAATGTATAATTTGTTAAAATAAGGTCACTGCTCGCCCCGGCTTTTCTCTCAACTTCGTGATAGTTTTTATGCCGAGACAAGTGTTCTATACCGTGTAATATTGTGTGGATTGATTTATCTTTCCTTTTCTATCTCACTAATTCGTACGTTGAATTAACCAAATTCACGACATTAATTTGAAATTGCTTAAGTCTTATATTCTACATCTAATACATTTGTTTTTTTTTAATTTCTAGGTACTTATTGCTATAGAGTCCGGAATTATACCTCCAAATTTCCATTATTCTGAGCCTCCAGAAGAGGCCTAATGTCTTCAGGATGGACGCGTAAAAGTCATTACAGCACCAACACCTTGGACGGATTGTTACGCTGCTGATAACACAGTCGCTTTAAACGGTTCCTTCTCTCACATTATTCTAAACCGTCATTCAAAAGAGAAACAAAGGAAAAAACTTTCACCATAAAAAATGCCACGACTTTTTGTAGTTTCTTGTTAAACAAAAGAAATGATATCGTCGATCTTTGATATTGTAAGATATTTATTTTACGAACGAACTGATTAGGCAAAATGATCGTCAATAATATTCTATTTGTGTTTAGTTAAATTCGAGCGGAAGAGATGATAAACTGGATAATTAATCACTGATATTACTGAGAAACCATTTCCTAATTTTCTGTATTCTGGGTATACAGTAATTCCAGATTTTGAAGCACATGGTTCAGAGCAATCGATAGAGATTGTTCAAACTCATTTGTCGGCTCAATTTCGGGAGATTTGGTTTGTTTTTTCGGGGATTGGATCACAATGGACTGGAGTAGGTACTAAAAATTTTGTATTTAAATTATTAAAAAATGTTATATCGTATATATTAAATGTAAAATTTTTTCTTAGGTAAATCACTAATGAAGATACTAATCTTTCCCGAAGCAATAAAAAAATGTGATTTAGTTTTAAGACTTCGAGTTACGATATTGTACATATTATATGCGATAAAAATCCAACCATATACGATAATATTAAAAACTGCTTTCTGGGAATAGCAGCAATAAAAGTAATAATGTATCTGATATATCCTTTTAGGCAGTGTTTATTTTTTTTTTTTTATGTATAATTTCGGATAATTGTTACATAGATTGGTCTGGTGGATATTCTATATGCTGTTAACGTGAAACCGAATTACCTAATCGGGTATTTTGTTTGTGAACTGGGTTGTTCTTACGCAGATGGTTGCTTTACTGCAGAGGAAATGATTTCAAGAGCTCTTTCAAGTATTTCGCTTCAGTAGAAAGTGATTTGATACACGGAACGACGGCTACAGTAGGTCTGGGTTACAAACAGTTGTAACATTTCTGTCCTGAAGACATGATGTTGCTTGTCATAATGGACCCGATAGTTCTACTATAAGTGGACCTACCGAGTCCATAAAAGCTTTTGAAAAAGAATTACAAGTAATGCTTAGAAGATTTCTTGATATAAATTTAAAATATTAAAATTTTGAAACTCTAATTATTTTTTCTTTAGAGTAAAGAAATATTTGCTGAACCCGTGCTTACTAGTAATATTGCTTTTTATAGTCGGTACATTTCTCTAGCTGGTCCAAAGTAATTAGAATATTTAAAAAAAGTCATTTCTTAACCAAAATATCGCAGTAAACGTTGGATATGCACGTCTATTCCGAAAAATGAGTGGCATTTAATGAAAGCTCACTTATCTTCACCGGAATATCATACGAATAATCTCCTTTCTCCTGTCATATTCGAAGAAATATTACAAATGTTACCCAAAAACGCTATAAGGATTGAAATTTCACCCCATGGACTTCTACAGGTTTAATTGTTAGAAAATATATTTTAATACAATTTTTTTAAATTAAATAACCTAATACTTTTAATTTATTAGGCGATTCTTAGAAAATCGTTGGACAGTAGTTGCAATAATTTATCATTAACAAAACGAGGTCATAGAGACAATGCAACTCTAATTTTATCCACATTAGGAAAGCTTTATAATCTTGGATTTCCAATTACGTAAGGAAATCTTTATCAGAGAGTTCCTTTTCCTGTTTCTAGAGAAACCTCATCTATTTCTCCTCTTGTTTGATGGGAACATAGTTCTAATTGGTAAGTACAGAATAGACATTTCTCAAATAGATGGTATAAATTATTAAAGTGTTTTTTTGACAGGCACGAGGAAGGTGGAAAATCGCGGGAAACTCAAAAAACTAAAGAACTGGTAGATTTGAAATCAGATAAATACAAGTTTTTAGGAAATTTTAAATGAACGGCAATGTTATCATTTCTTCAGCTGTCTATTTAAAGTAGGTTCTACATATTTACTCGAATTTTATACTGAATAAGGCTGATAATTCTTTTATATTCGAGAACATTATTATTCACAATAAATTACTAGAAGTACCTAGAAACGACAAAATTCATTTCATTATTATGATATTTGAAAGTATAAATAGCAATCCTATAAATATAATATTTTAGAACAATATTTGAATTAATATAAATTTTTAGGTTCAGGAAAATTTGAAGTAAAAACCAAAGATGATATTATGATGGCTTCTGGAACTATTCGCTTAGCAGAAACAGAGAAGAGAGATATTACAGAAATCATTTTAATAGAAGAAGAATCAGAAATTCTAGACGGAGAAAATATTTACTCTAATCTACCTTTAAATGGTTACCAGTATGAAGAATCATCCAATATTATTGGTGAACTTCTACATCATGTTCAAATGGAACGCTTAAATGGAACAGAGACTGGAAGTTATTAATAGAAGGATTAGTTCAAGTCCATATTATTTTATTTTTTTTAATTTATTTATTCTTACTCCGCCCCTTTCGAGTTTGGAGGAAAGTCCATATTATAAGCAGTACTAATAAAAATATGTTGGTGCCAAGTAGGATACAAAAACTAGTCATCGATATGGAACAATTAACAGAAAAAATAAAGAAAACAATGGTAAGCATTTGAAACCTAATATAAACATACTCGTAGTTATTTATATACAATATAGACCAAATGTTAAAAAACTCTTTAAAATCTTTAGTACATAAGTAAAAATTGAAATAAATGTGTAGAATCTTAAGAGCATTTTTGGACTAAAAATAAATAATTTTTAATTTTCTTTATTTATAATCAAAAAATAAAAAATAAAAATTAATATTCTTTATTGAATTACACTTTTATAATATATTATTTATGACTGTTTCTTTAAAAATAATAATCAGAAGCTATTTTTTAACGTTTAAGTACTAACACTTACAATTAGAAATTACTACAATAGACAATTTGTTAAAACAAAAACGACTAGTATGCAATAAGGCAATACTTATATTTTTTTTCAAACGGCATTAAAATAGTTTTTACACCAAATATGCTCGTAAATCCAACTTGTTATATTATTAAAAAAAATTTTTCTGATCACTTACTTAAATATCGTTTTTATAAATGTTATCACCAAAAAGAATGTAATGTATCATAGTTTAAGAAACTATATAAATTAAATTGACTTCTTTTCGTAGCCTTACCGATGAAGTTTGAAAAATGGGCAAACGTAATTGCTTGCCTTGGAATTGCTATGAGTAGAATCCAATTTAAAGGAATAATATTTAAAAACAGGAAGAAGAAAATTGTTGCGGAAGAACTCAGATTTATCCAGATAATAAAACACAGATGGATATCGACGACGTATTAAATGCAGCACTATGATTAATTTCAAAAAATATTAGCGTGAACAGTGAAGAAAATATATTGATAACGAATGAGACAGAAAAGAAAAATGAGAATATTTTGGATTTTCTCGAGAATACCTAAAAAGGACGAGGAAAAACTTCAATTTAAAATTAATTGCTAGAGAGTTGCTTTATAAGACAATTCATGAGAATTTTATTTAACGATTATAAATAACGCGCATTATACCGATGTAAGAAGACTTATTAGTACTCTCTGTAAAGAATCATCTTTATTGATAATAATTGAAACAAAATAAGAGTATGATACGATTTCTGTATTGACAAGTTTGGGATTAAATATCGTTCTGAAAATAAAAATTGCTCTTTGTCGTACAGCTCTTCTTTTACATAAAGAAAGAAATTTAAGTAAAACTGTTTTCGTTAAAAACCACGAAAACTTTTTAGATCGATTAAAAATCTGCTTACAAGACTTAAAATATGACAATGTTATATTTGTGGTTAACACTATTATCGATAATGATATATTTGAGATAATTCGAGATACAAAAGAGAACCGAGGTATAAAAAATTTCAAATTTTTTATCTACAAAATGCTAAGGCACTGAAATTCTCTCTTCAAAATCAATTCTATGAATCACAAATAAAACGTAATTTTCGTGAAAATGTATTAGTATATTAACGGGGTATGGGGCACATACAGATGGATGTCATTGCGAGTAAAGTCTACTTCTTTTATGCAATGGCAAGCAAAAATTATTAAATCAGGCTCATTAGTATTGATGGAAAAATTCCCATTGATTAAAGAAAAAAGTAATAGGATTGTGATGGTTAAATGTTCTGCATTTGACTTAGGTGTATACGAAACTGGTTAAAAAATGATGTCAGCCTAGAATCACAGATATCTATTACAGAATATTCTGAGACAGATGAGAAAGGTCGTAGAGTAATGGGACTAGATGATAAATTCACTATAAGTAATGAAATTTCAGCTGATCTAGATTTTACTTGGATTATTCAAGACACTTTGAGCTTCAAAGATTCTTCAACAATTCCCTAAGCCTATTTGGCAGCTTTCTGCATTTTGTATTCGGATACTTGGATGTTTAAACGAATTAAGACTGTATTAATACATTATAGTGCTAGTGATGTAGGAAGGACTTTCATGAATTTATCCTTATCTTATAATTTTGATGTTTACACTACTTACGAAACGGATGCAGAAAAACAGGTGATCGAGTCGTTGCGACCACGTCTACCACAGTCTAATATTATCAATGTTAAAGAGTATAGAATGAATATTATGAATATTACGAAAGGCAAAGGTTTTTATTTTGTAGTTGCAAACTATTCCTTCTTAGACGTTACGGAAAATTGTTTGGACATTGTTAAAATTTTAAAACATTTGGTAATGATCTACGATTCTAAAGGGCCTAATTACAATCCATTACCACTATCTAATTTTATACGGTTCATAAATGTATATAGCTACTTTTTACAAGACCTTATAAAATTACAAAATAAAAAAGAGAAAATCAGCGGAATTAATGAGAAAAGCTCTAAAGGCGGGTATAATAAAAAAAATTATATCACGAAGAATTATGATTCAGGGAGAAACAGATGAAAGAAAATTTGAGGCTTGTGAACGTTACGGAAAAGTAATTAAGTATGTATAAAGTTTATGAAATAATAAGTTCGATTTATTGACAATTATGATACGAATGTATTTTTTTACAGGTTTTGGTCAACTTGGAAAAAGAAAAGAAATCCTCTAACTTTATTCCTCAACTTTTCTTTCATAGTGTAACGACCGTTCCTGTGTCCTGATGCAAGATTTATAGGGCGTTATTATTTAAATAATAGTATGTCAGGATTAAAAGTTTGGAATACACATATATTTAATCGTACATAAAATCACTTAAACGTAGATCTTTGTAATTACATAAGCATAACATAAGAAAACATATGACGTAAAAACCGTAAGACATAAGACATACAACTCAATAAGGCCACATAACACTTTCACATAATACGACCACTTAATACCACGGCATACTACCATAAGACTTTCTAAGACTCAATCATAAGACTTTTCAAGGCGCAATCATAAGACTTACCGCAGTGCAATCATAAGATTAACTCCATTCTTTTCTTATGCATCGGTCCTACCGCTGTCGGAGAGGAAAAAGGGACGCAAGGCGATCCTAGTCCCTTTTCCGACCAATTATTGGTCATCAACCGTCTTTCTTTCAAATCTACGTAACACCTTAGAGTGGGAGTGCGTACAAACGTTCTCGGAATCTTCCAGTCTAGACCACCAGAGGTTATTTTATCAGAAATAAATATTATATATTTTCTTAAGAGGACCTTATCTTACGGATTCTATAGTGCCGTAAATTCTCTATTCTATCGTAAAACAAACTAAGATTAGATTATCCTATATCCTATCCTAAACTAATATTACTCCGTTACATTATTATTTATCTTTAAGATTCGCAAAGCATACTTATTATTATTCATTGAAATTTCTTACGTTTTTTGTATGTAATATTTTTTTTATAATATTATAATCGAATCCTACAAATGGTGTCATTAAGCGGCCGAACGTATCAAGAAGAACTGTTTCCTATGAAAGAAGAGCTGATTTTTTATAATCAATGAGGTGAAATTGCTACATTTAATTCTGGAAAAAAAGTTCTCCTCACAGGAGGTTTAGGATTTTTAGGAAGAATTATAAAGGAAAAACTTTTAAGGTAAAAATTTTTCATATATGTCTACGCTCTCAATTTAACTTATACATTCCTTATAAGATTTTCATCATAAATAAAAAAATTAATTTTTATACTGCTCAAAATACAGTTGTCTATATTGTAAATATTTTTGAATGTTTATGCTCCTGGAGGTTTTTATTGTTTGATTTAAATAAATAGGATATTCCTTGAGTTTAATATCTATAACTTCATTGTAACATTTGCCGCGCAGCAATGTAAGCTTTCTATCTAAATAGCATAGAGTTTTAG
Source organism: Polistes fuscatus (assembly GCF_010416935.1). NCBI lineage: Eukaryota > Metazoa > Arthropoda > Insecta > Hymenoptera > Vespidae > Polistes > Polistes fuscatus. The sequence continues at coordinate 33,485 of NW_025113164.1, read as the reverse complement.
TAAATAATGCTTGTTTATTTTTGAAGTAATTGTTAAAAAAATTAGAAAATTTGTAGGCTCTATCTTTATAATAGTAGCTTTCCCTACATATTTTTACAGATTTTTAGCTATTATTATTGTATAAGGATTTTTTTTATTTATTTATTATTATTATTTTAATATAAAAAGCTTTTCATAAAAATTTCAAAAAAGAGAAAAGGAATAAATAGAATAACTAAATAGATTCAATTAAAGATATAATTTGTCTAAGTAAAATGTAATAGAAATCTAAATGCTTATAGGAGGGATGGCGAACTTTTTCGGATGCGTGGGACAAATTTGGCTTATTATTGCTTGCAGCGTTATATTCGTGGGTAAGTAACTAAGTGAGGAGCTATGGAGAAAATCTTATTCTTTATTCTGAAAATTAAAGAATATTAAAATCAATGCATAATTCAATTCAGAGATCTTTGTGGATTAATGATAGACGTGCGAGATATAGGTTAGCAATCCTTGTCTAATAGTCTACTGAGTCACCGATAAATATCATCGCTACTTATACTATTTTATCTGTAGTACTTATTTACTAAAACTGTTGAGATTGGTTAATTTATTTTATTATAATATGTATAAAAAAAGAGAAAGTAGAAACTAAATATAACTCCTTTGTTTGGTAAGAGTGTGCTATGTTGTAAAATAGCGGCGATTGAAATTATCACCTGATTTGTAGTCGTACCGAATCCCCTCGAATATTGGAGGGAACCGAAACCGAGGAAAGAACAAAAGGCTGATAGAGGGGATAATCTATATATATATATAATGTCTTATTTATTGTGCAGGTTATGGGTAGATAATAGGTAGAATTGTTTCTCTGTAATAACAAAGATTTTATTTTATTTTGAACAAAATAATAATGTAGCAACTTAGACTAATTATTTATCCTACCTGTAATAACAAAGAAACAACATTCAATGCTAATATCCACACCGTTGTTTCTTGATTAATTTTCTTACATATATTTCTTTAATTTCTATATTTTTCACTCCTTCTTTCTTTGTAGCACTAACGCCACCTGTTTTATTCCCTAACCTATTTACGCGCTAAATTCAATATAGCTCAAACTACTGTCCTTTCATCTCCCCCCTCCGAAAGAAAAAAAAAATTTTGGTACTAAATCTTTTTTTTTTTTTTTTTTTGTACACATTACAGGAAGTCGTAATCAGGTGCCAGCAGCACCTATTCCAATTGAATCATAAGGAGTCGGAATAAGTTTAGAAATATGAAACAAGTTTAGTACTGTTCTTTTATGTCCTATATCGATTTCGTATATTGATTTTGATATTTTGTTTAAAATCCTGTAAGGACCGATTCTCAATTCATCTAGTTTTTTTCGATTTAGTCGATTACTATTTTCAACATACACTAAGTCTCCGATATTAAAATCGTAATCCTTTCTGTTTTTATCATATAATCTCTTGTTGTATTCATGATATTTAGTGCTATTTTTGAAGGCAATTGATCTATCATTGTCTAGCCTATTATTATCCTTCTCTTTCTGTAACTCCTTTGGTAATGTTGAGGTATCTTCCCCTCGTAATAAATATTTTGGACTAAATCTAGTGACTGTGTGTTCCGTTTCATTATATCTCCTTACGCAGTTGTGTGCTACAGTTGTCCATGCATCCTTCTATTTTTTCATTCATTGCACATCTAATCTTATTACTAAGGTTTGGTTTACTCTTTCGTTTAAACCATTGGAAAATGGAGCATTAACTGCCGTAAAAATCAACGTGATTTTTTGCTTTTCCAAGTAATTCTTGAATTCATTTGAGTTTATGCCCGGGTATTGGTCCGTCAAAATCATCTTTATATTGTTTTCTTTTAGCACGTTTTTCGTCAACTTAATAAAATCATTCGCGCTTTGTGTTTTTGATGTCAATATATAAGCAAATCTTGTAAAGTGGTCTACTAGAAGATGTAAATATTTTTTTGGATCGTGAACCACCGAATCCCCCTATTGTTCTATGGAAACTATTTCAAATGGTTCTTTTGCTGGACCAAGATTAGACATCAGTCCAATTTATCTTGTCCCCTTGACTTGTTTTTTATACAGATTTCACAATTTTTGCATATTCGCTCTATATTCTCTGAAATATTATTTGCTGTATAGTATGGTAATATCTTTCTTTGCATTTGTTTTATGCCGATGTGACAGAAATATTCGTGGGTGTTTTTTATAAATCTCTTGCAGAATTCTTCTGATAGTACGATTTTCTCTTTCTTTCTTACTTTTTTATAGTACAAATTCTCTTTTAACCGTAATTTATTTTGTTAGTTTTTATATCATCATTTTTCTTTTGATCTTCATAAATATCTTCTATCTTTATTAAATTCACAATTTTTAATTGATCATCTTCGTCTTCCTGACACTCTAATACTGGGTTTCTGCTTAAGCAGTCTGCTTCTAAGTTATCTTTACCTGGGTGATATATTATTTCAAAATCATATTGTGATAAATAGTAGGTGAGATCGCCTAATTCTTCATCTGTTCTAGCTTTAATATTCATCTTTTCCAATGGTTTGTGATCTGAGAATACTTTGAAGTGTCTACCTATAAGCCAATGTTGCCAATATTTCGTTGATTTTTATTGCTAAGCATTCCAAGTAAATAGCTTTTTTTCTTTTTGTGCTTCATTGATTTTTTTGAAAAATATGCCACTGGTTTTTCCATCTTTTGATCATCGTTTAGTTGTGGTTGTTTTAACACAGCTCCTATACCTTGTAAACTTGCATCCGTGTATATATGTATCGGTAGACCGGGATCGAAAATGGCTAATGTTGGTTGAGTGCAGAGGAAATCTTTCATATTCAAAGGCTTCTTGGCATTTTTTTGACCAAATAAATTTTTGTCCCTTTCTTAGTAAGTTATGTAAGGGTTCTAAAATTAGTGAAATTTTCGGAACGTATTGGTTGTAGAAATTAATCTTCCCTAAGAACTGTCTGATATTCTTCTGATTTTTCGGTATTGGAAACTTTTTTATTGAAATTAGATTATCTTTTATTGGCGAAATTGAGTTATGTTTTATGATGTGACCTAGGTATTGTACGGAACTTTAATGCAAATGTGCATTTAAGAGTTTTAATCTGAACCCTTCTTCCATTATTGCTTCTAATAATTGTGACAGATGCTCTACATGTTCTTTAAAAGATTTTGAAAAAATCAGTATGTCATCGATGTAGTTTACCGTGAAGTCTGACAGCCTATGTTTTTTTATTATGTTGCTTAATATTCTCTGAAAAATTGCTGGCGACGTCTTCAGTCCGAACGGAAGGCACGTCCATTGAAATTGACCTTCTTGGGTAACAAATCCTGTTTTTCTTCTATCTTCAATTCGAAGAGGAATAGACCAAAATGCTGAGTTTATGTCTAATTTTGAAAAATATTTGCAGTCCCTTGTTTTTACTACTAAATCTTCAATTAATGGGAATGGTTGTGATTGGGGAACTACTATTTTATTCAAGTCTCTAAAATCTATGCATAGTCTTGATTTTTTATTCTCATCTCTTTTGTATGCCAATGTAACTGGAGCAGCAAAAGGACTATATGATTCTTCTATTAGATTTCTCTTAAGTAATTCTGAGATCTGTTCTTCTATTTTTTTTTTGTCTTCAATTGTGCATCAGTAAGGCCTCTTGCTACAGTATTTATCTACTATGAGATCTATTCTGGCTTCATAGTCTTTTACTACGCCTATATCATATTTATCTCTAGCAAATATATTTTTATATTTGTCTATAAGATTCTCTATTATTTTTCTTCATAATGATCTAAGTGATTTGTTAAGACTTGGAAACTGTCTAAATCTACATGTTCATTGAAGTTCATTTGTATTCTTGTTTCTCCATTAAATGGGATTTTTCTTGTTCTATCTCTAATTTTTCATTCTGTGTTAGTTTAAATTTTTTTATGCAATCTAATCCTATTAGAAAGTCATATTTGAAATTTTCATTATTAATTATGAATACGTCTATATCTTCTTCTATATTCAATATCTTTGCTTTGATTCTTATTAATTCTTCTAATTTATACACACCATTAATCGTTCTTAAATTAACTTTTTGTCTCAAATTAGTTCTCCTATGTTTCAAGTGTACTAGTCTTGCATTTATTAGTGAGATGTTTGAGCCTGAATCATAAATAGCGGTTACATCGAACGTGTTGTTCAGTGTTATTTTTCGATTAATGGTGGAGTTAATAGTTTTTTGGATCTTCATCACTTAGTTGAATTATTGGTATGCTTTTCGTATTTCTTATCTTTAAACCAGCATTCGGCTGCAGGGTGGAAGCGTACGCCTTTGCCTTTCTTTTACAAGTTTCGCATGGTGTTCTTTCTGTCTTTTCTTTGTTATCGTAATTCTTATTCCTTTTTATACCAGGGTTGCTCTTGAGAACTAGATATTCTAATTTCGTTATTTCATTATAAATCTTCTGCTCTCTTAATTTTTCTCTATCAATCCTATCAGCTACAAAATTTGGCAGGCCAGTTGCAATTAAATCAATTAACGTTCCATCGTCCATCGATCTTCCTGCTTCTAATAAAAGTTTCTCTTTTCTTTATCGCATAATCAAGCAAAGGACCCGTTTGATATCTAAACGACAGAGCATATCTTATCCTAGACCAACCTTTGCTGACGAATGTTTGCAGAAGATTCTTTTCCACTCTTCCCAACTTGCTTCAATCGTAAGTTTTAACAATGTACAACGTACCAATCTGCGGCGCTCTTATCCATGAATGATTTCAAGATTTCAATTTTTTTATAGTCCTCAGAGATGTCAAATCGTTCACACTCTTTTTCGAAACTCGTGATCCATTGATCTGCGTCTAAATTCCTTCCATCAATCTCCCAATCATGATTGTTCTGCCCTTTTTCCTGTACTTTCCGACTGTATTTGGCTCTTTTCGAGCAACTTTTCTAACATTTTCATCAGTGGTTGTTCTGAAGTTTTTGTGACCTATCCTCCGGTTTCTCCAGTATCTCCCTAGGAAACAATCCCTTTATGTGTAAATTCCCTCCTTCGTCTAAGTAACGAATTTTTATCTTTTAAATATCGGTTGTGCCATAATTTCTTTGTGTTGTGTAACTGGTTGATACTCATCCGGAATTGCATATACGTGGCCATTCGATGTGCCGATTGAGGTTATACAGAGCACATTCTTTTCTGATCATCTGTCCCTTTAATCGTAAAAGTAAATTGCAACTGCTCCATCTTTTATTCTTATTTTCTTTTTTCCTTTCTGTTGTGAATTCCAACGAGAATGTTGTTTCATAATGTCTTATTTAGTGCAGGTTATGGGTAGATAATAGGTAGAATTGTTTCTCTGTAATAACAAAGATTTTATTTTATTTTGAACAAAATAATAATATTACTAGCTTCGGAATTTGAAATCTAACCGCTCTGCTTAGCAAACTACTAACCGTTTCTATATTTTCAGTCTCGTTAATAACGTTCCCGAATCTTTCTAAGCCTAATACGCCTGCGCGTCTTAACTGTAAGACAGCAACCAATTTAAATTATTAGTAAAGGTGACGAAATAAAATAGTAATATTTCGTTACATATATATATATCGATCGATTGAAAATATTTTTCCTTTCTTTTATTTGTTAACTTAATAAAATAGTAATTAGTAGTTATTTTCTCATACTTCAATCCTCCCCCTTTTAACCTGGTCACGCTATGAATATATATATGTAAGCTTTGTATACATGTGCTTGTGTATGTGAGTGATTACTGTTGGGATGTAGACATCAGATACAAAAACATTAGAGAGATAGGAAGGAGAGACAGTTGTTGTATTAAATCTTGCAGGAGTGACAGTCTTTAAATCTGGCAAGCGTCTTAGAAGTTTAGTAGGAAAATCTTGTAAATTAAATTTAATTAAAAACGTATTAAGATTGGTATCGATTAATAGAGAAACGGGAGCATAAACTTTTAATTGTTGATTCTCTTATTTTTAGGTCAGTTGACCACGTGTAAATATTGTAAAATTGTTAATCTAAATTATTATGTTTAAATAAATTACTCCTATTTTTAGACGAACCTAATTGTTGTTCTTACTCTCAACAAATTAAGGATTACAAACAATATTATATATATGTAAGTTTGGGGATAAATCCAAACTGTAAGGCGACTCGCTAGATGGAGCTCCTTGACATTCAGACCAAGCTCAAGTCGCCTGGCCGCGGCACTTGAGAGTCGTAACTACGTGAGACGAGAAGTAAACTCGTAGAGATATTTTTGTTATATTCATTTATTATTTAGGTTTAATATTTTAAGTTTATATATTTATATCGTTTATTATTTATTATTTAAGTTATATTCGTTTTAATCATAATAAAAGAAAGCTGTACATATTGTTGATTCAGTTTCAACTTAGCATTAACCGTTGTACTAATTATTCAACCGCAGTTACCATCATACCAAGACAAAGAAATTGCCTTATATATAATTTTGATAGTATGTAAATAGGTTGTATTCTAAGTTATAAATAGTGTAATTTTTAACGGGAGCCGTTCAAGGGGGCGGTATGTTGCGTCGTTACGCAATGTATTAAGAAAGCATAACATAAGTTTCGATATTATTTAAATCAAGAACAACGTATTCGAATACTCTTTCTTAAAGGCCATAAAACTTATCGAACAAAGCCCTATGTGAAGTATCGATGCGACGGACCGTTCGATCGCCAGATATTTAAAGCGATGCTTACTTACTAAGTAAACACACAGGTGCCGCCGAGACGGACGGTTTTCTCTATTCCTCACATATTTTTCTCGTGCTTTGTCTCCACATCCCGGCAACTAGACACTTTTCGTGTGCAGCTATGGACTATGGAACTTTATTCTATTGGCTATCAACGTAGGGAAGGAATGACGATCAATCTCTCCCAATAAAAACCCTTGCAACTGCTACGAGATCATCATATCGAAACAATACAGCCAGCAAGCATATTCAAGCAAAGCATCGAGAAGAAGAACGCATCGACTTTGGACGACGCTGCAGAATACCGAAAGAGCAAACAAGCATCACAACGACACATCACTAAGCAACGAAGTCAACAGGCTTTGCAGCGTAGGAGACGAGTCAACAATGAATTACAATGCAACAACTATCAAAATCACATATCACATTCACAACAGCACTTTTACGATAAATAAAATAGCGTATTACCGATCAAGGCACCGGTACCTCATCAGTTATAATTCAACGTTCATAAAATTTTCGAACTCTGCTAACAAAAAACTAAGTTAAATGTGCTTTGCCTATAGACAAAATCCGCAGTCACGTAGTTGCTTACCCAATAAATAATAATAAATATCTCATTTAACCTCAAAAAAGATTTTTATTACTGTTTGAAAAATTGCCCTGCTGATGTACACTTGAAATAGTAGGAATTCGCTACAAAGGTCTTAAATAAATACAGGAATTAGGTGCGCAGAAATACGCAATTGTCGTCTTTATTAAGTTAAAAATGAGATGAATAAAGACCAAATGAGTTGCACAATTTGAGTATTTCCGCACAAAGATATTATTGTTGCACTGTGAAGTGGGTTGTTCAGTTCGCCTAACAGTCAGCGACCGATCGCACGTGGTCGGCACACCACAAAGAAAAATAAGCTGAAATGGTGATGAACTAATATGAGCCTTAAGCTGATTGAAACACCAATTCTTCATTCGCTAGATGACGAGGCTGTGGAATTTAGATGAGGTTGTAATGAAATTTGAGTGACCAAACTAAAAAAAGGACTATAATAAATGAGACAAAACCAAAGCACGTATTGTCAAAACATCGCATAGGTAGACAATGGTCGTTAGCGGCCGTTATTCCCGGTGATGCTGATGAGAAGATCGCGCACGCGTGTCAGAAGTTATGAGAAAGATGATGCCGAGAGATTCTGGCCTCATGTGGACCGATTGCGATATTATTACTGCTCAGTAACAATGCTGATTCTCAAAAATTACGAATATTCGTAAATAATTAATGTTTCTAACGATATTTATGAAGATATTTACTGCTATTTACAATCAATCACAACTGTATGTAGTAATTAAATAACTTTAAAACACATAAATAATTGTTATTTGTACCGATATAAAACATGTGTTGTGTATATAGAAATATCAGAATATAGATATTACTTAATGCAATTAATTTTAAATAATTTTGCCAGTGCACTGTAAATATCTTTAAACTTATCCTGTTAATTTTTTTGTAATTACGCGCGCATCTTAAAAACTCACACAAATCATTTTTCCCAAACGCGTTAAAGAAGTAAAATTTCAAAAAAAATGCGTATCTAGATGTGAAAATCTTCAACACGGGCTTTTTAATAATTAAAAATGATAATTTTATTATTACCATCTTATTTTTACATTTGTCTGCTTTCTGATTAATTCGAACCATAAATTTTTTATATATCTTATATAAACATTGAATACATGGATTTTATTATAATTTTTTATATTTAATTTATTTTTATTTTGTTTTGTTATACGTTAAAGAAGTATTGTTTCTTACGCGCATATAAGTCAACACACTTGTTTTTTTTTTTTACAAAATTATCATCTATTCTCTGTCCGCTATTCTTTATCTTAAGACAATAATAACGGATTAATTATAAGCAAGGCTCAAAACCTTAAAATAATAAATTTTTATATGGACTTAAATTATACCTTAAAATTTTTCGACGATATCTGAATTTGATACCAGTATCTGACGCTTAACCAAAGCGGGTTTTTAGCAGTTGTAACAAAAAATTGAAACAATTTAATACGCGATATTGAATATAATTTTAGAAACAGAAATCGTAGAAAATTAAAGCTAGTTTTGGACCGTACATATGATAAAATAAGATAAAATGTATTTTCTACTTAGTTAAGCACCAAAAATCTTTGTAAGATCAATAAATTTTTACCAGATTTAGAAAAATAGTTGGAATTTGTTGACTTTAGTTTTTAGAAAAATATATATAAAACAATTTCTTTTTAAGCATCATTAATGGAAGTTTCGCTTCGGTATAACTGTAGTCGCTATTGTTTTCCTGAGCTTTTTTTCTTCTATTAGTCACATTACAAACTGACGTTATATTCAAGCCAGAAGAAGTAAGAAATTAAGATAAAATATCTTCCTGAAAAAATAAGAACAGAGGGCGATTTTTAATACTTAAAAAAATTACAGATCTCGTATAGTATGTCGATTTGGAGTGTACAATGAGAACATCGCCAATAGAATGCTTTATCAAGCTGTCGCTGCTACAGAATAAAAAGGATGTGTTTGAGAAGATATTTTTTTTTCGTGAAGGAGATTAAGAAACTTAAATATTTTCCTTGTCCCAGCAGACACTAAACACTGCATTAGAAAGAATGTGTTACGAAGTAATTCGATGATCCAATCTGTTTTTGTGATTTTATAATTATTAGTAGTAAACTTGTTCTAATACTAAACTTGGTAGAGACTAACTAATACGATAATAACAGCTTTAGGAAATAAAGAGTACTTTTTCGCCATCTTCATAGATGTAAAGAAAGCTTTTGATAAAGTGTGGCATCAATGATTACTTCAAATCATCAATAAATACTTTCTAAACTCGTATTTCAAGCTCCTAAAATCCTATTATCTGAAAGAACATTATACGTAAAAATAAAAGACATTCATTCGAACATCAAGCTAATCAAAGCTGGGGTTCCGCAAGGAAGTATCTTCAGACCAATTCTTTGCACATTCTGTACGGCAGAAATACCAATAAATGCTAACTGTACAATCTTAAAATTTCCAGACGACACGGCACTGTTTACCGTAAGCAAAGATCAACAACAAGCAGTTGAATTGTTACAAAACAAAACTAATTCCCTCGAAGAATAGCAAGGCAATAAGAAGATCTAGTTAAACTCTACCAAGTACAAACAGATTACGTTCACATTGAGGAAAAACAAATACTGAAGCTAGAATTATATAATGCAGAAATTCTGCAAGTAACAACGGTCAAGTTTTTAGGACTAAACTTAGATTTTAAACTAACATGGAGAAAGCATATAAATAACAAAATCGAATAAATTTGTTTAAAAAGGAGACAAATGGCTTGGCTAACTTGCAGAAAATCGAAACTTAGCATTGAGAATAAACTAATAATTTACAAAACAATAATAATACAAATCTGGACTTATAGATTACCACTATGGGGTATAGCAGCGAAAAGCCACATTATCAGGCTCGAGGCTCAACCATCCATAACCCTACGCACAATAGTGAATGCTCATTGGTACGTCTGTAATGAAAAGATAAGGAAGGTCATAAATATTCCCACGATAGCAGAAGTAATATCCAAGTCAACCTGCGGATACAAAAGAAGAATTGATACGCTCATAAATCCACTAGCCAAAGATTTTTATTTAATTTATTTAATAATATTTTATTGACCCTAGAGCCTAGGCTCCCTAAAGGCCATTAATTACAGTATAGTACAATGTAATGTATAGATAAAACAAAACAAAAATTAAAATTATGTAATTATTATTAATCTTATCATTATATTAGTAGTAACGCACAGTAAGTAGATAAATGTAAAAAGAAAATAGTAAATAATAAATAAAAGTATAATAGTTCTATAATAGTAGTATAGTAGTATTGGTTCAAAGCAATAAACATACGGTTTAAAAAAAAAAATTAAATTAAATTAAATCGTAAGTCACAAAGCACGCTGAATATATCTATCAATAATGTAGGTATAACATCTTAATCTAAATTCTTTATAGTCACTTAGAGCTACGATATCTTCCGGTAGATGATTCCACATACGAACAGCAGTAACCAAAAATGATTTGTCATAAGTCCTGGTTATTGCATAAGGTAAACATAATACATCCAATTAGCTGACAGCACGACCACGAACAGAAGTAAGAATACTAAAGTTCGTTCTTAATATTTTGTCATGCTGAAGGCGCAACATTTTATATACTATGCAGGCTATTAAGAAGTCACGTCGACCTTGTAAAGTAGACCATCCTAAAGCTCTTCTAAACGGAGTAATGTGCTGATATCGTTGCAAAGGAAAATAAAGCGAATACAAACGTTAAACTTTCTTTGTAATTTAGTTTGTAATGTTCCTGAGATGTTTGTATAAGTTGCTGAACAATAATCAAAGATTGGTAATATTAAGGTGGCAACTAATCTTTTACGCATAGTCATATTAAACAAATGATTGTTTATTTTCAACCGGGACAAGCAACTCATTGCTTTATACTAATCAACATGACTTGTTGATGCCAAGACAAAGTATCATCCAAAATAACTCCTAAGTATTTAATTGATCGGACGTAATCAATAACTACTTGATCTACTTTAATTTTCGAAGCATTAATACATACAGAGTTGTTAACATGTTGAGGACTTCCAAAAATTATAGCCTTGTTTTATAAGCATTTAGTTTAAGGGAATTCCTCATACACCAATTGATTATTTACGTAATTATTTCGTTAAGCTCATTCACAGCTCTCTCTATATCTGAAAGGCAACAAGTTAAATAAATAATAAGATCATCTGCGTAGAAGAGATGTTAGCAGCTAATTAGACTTTCCAAGTCTGAATCAAACAGAGCAAATAATAGTGGACAAAGAACGCTGCCTTGCGGAACACCACAACGACGATATTTCCAAGCAGATATTTTGGTTTAGATATTTTGATTATATTTACAATTTAAATCCTTAAGTTTTCGTAAGAGTAGTAAATGATCCACACAATCAAAAGCTTTGGTAAAATCAAATGATACTGCAATCGTAATTAATTTATCATCAATTCCCAGTCGAATATCATCACAAAGACGAATAATGGCAGTTTGAGTGTCCATCCCTTGCTGGAAGCCTGTCTGATACGGATCTAATAGATTATTAAACTTAATATGCCTAATTAGTTGATCATAGACACAACGCTCCAAAACTTTAGATAATGTGCACAAAAAAGATATTGGTCTTAAATCATTGAATGACTGCGGAGATTTAATTTTTGGCAAAAACAAAATTATTGATTGCTTCCACTGTTGAGGAAATTGACATAACAATATTGAATTTTTGAATAAGTCCACAATTGAGGGCACATAATAATTAAGTAAAAGCTTGTAATATTTAATAGATAAACCATCTGGATCCGATACCGACTTCCTTGCTGTCTTCTCGGCAAAGAGAATAAATGCCCTATTTTGGGTCAGCCTGTAGAGCCAGTACTTTACCCGGGATCTGGGCCGGAAGTGTAACTTAACCGTTGTAATTAGTAAGAGATGATAGGTATACGGAATCAGGTGTGGAAAGGAGCTTCGTTTGTTGATTCGAAAACAATTCACTGAAAGTAACAAATGAAAAAATAAAACTTTTATAAATGTAATGATAAGAACAATTATCGAAAATTAACAAAAACTCGATTACAAACGAAGCAAACTTAGTAATAGATGTCGAACTAGAAAAAAAAGTATTGAGGTGGACTAAGCAAAATGTTCCGGTAGACAAACTTCTATTTTATCTTTTTTCTCTGTTTCTCTTGTAATTCCTCTATATTTTTTTTTAGTTCGAAGTACTTATATTAGATATTGTAGTTAGCTACAGATCACGTGAGCGACGTGCGATCACGTACTTTGCATGATTGGATCAGGTGATCGACGTGCGATCACGTACTCTGCACGCTTGTATCACGTGATCGGGGTGTTCTCTTTTATTTTCTTATATTACTCTTATAATTTATATGTATTATATGTTACAATGAGAGTTGAGAACACCTACATATCACCCGTTCGACGCGCGATCACGTGTTTACGACTACGTACGCAACGGGAATGGATCACATGATCGGCGTGTTTACGAGTACATAGCGCAAAAAGAATGTATCACGTGATCAGCGTGTTCTCTTTTATTTACTTATATTAGTCTTAAAATATATATATGTTTTATATTTGTTACAATGAAAGTTGAGAACACTTGCCTATCGAACAAAGTCGTCGTTAACACGTAATACAGGTTTATTCACGAACGACTATCGCTTAATTACTTTATTAAAATTTATTTTTATACAATTATTAACATATATATAATTCTAAATTATTTATATATTATATTTTATTATTAATATATTATTATTCTTTATTAATATTAAAACGATGGTCGTTCCTGGAAATGCTTATTAAGTTTACAAATCGGGTAAAAGTCGTCACTAGGACGTGAGACCTTCCCCCTTACAGAGAAGCATGGAATTTTGTTTTTGTTAATTATCGGAAAACATTTTCGTTTATTCCCGAAATTGTTTGCTAATTAATTCAGTGTACAGAAATATTTTTATAAATTTGTCTAAATTTTATTCGAAAAGTTTGTGACGAGAAAAAAAAAATTTATAAAATAAACATTCTTATGTTTCGACATCAATATGTCAAGTATATATTTATAAAATAGTACGAACTTCTCGATTTATTAATCCAAGTAATCCCTCGAATTGCTGATAGACGCATTTCTTTTATATATTAATCAATATTATTATATTAATGTAATAATCTTATACGATATATAACTATTATTTAAAGATATTTATGAATATTATGTAAGATAAAACATGTCACACACACACATGTATATATATAAGAATATTTATAAAAATTAACAAAAGCAAAATGTACTGATATTATAGTCGATTATAAGTATATGCTAGAACTTATGTAATAAAGTATATATAATTATAGAATTATACAATAGTAAACGAAAAACTCAAATATTATTGTTCTTTATTATCAATAGAAACTTTTAAACGAAATATATCGCAATATGATTCACAATGAAATAGTATAGCATTAATAATAAATACTACTTGCCAATTTCTTTAATATGCATGATTCGCTACGAAAAGTGCAGCACCGCCGGCAGCACATGTGACACCTCCCGCGTACTTGCTAAGTGCCGATTCGCTGTTGGCCTTAGTCCTCTTGATAAGTTCTTCCGTTCCAGCTGTTACTTGATCGGTTTTGCCTGCCCAAGCGCGAAGAACGGAAGCCTGAAGAGCACGACTGTAACTAAAGGTCAATGACCAAGGTTTCCTATCTAGGAACTTGTTGACAACGAGCAAGATCGTGATCACAATTGGGAAGGATTTCGGGCTCATCAATCGGTACGATTCTTGCGCTCTGAGATATTGAAGCGTAACGAGCGAGAAAATTTGCGTTTTAAAAATAGCGAGTTGCTAGTCGTATCCTTTGTAATTTTAAGAACTCATCTCCACTTAGCGAGATGGCAGCCATCCTTTTTGTATTGGATGCAACGTGCTTGGAGGTCGTCTAATCCCTGAGTCGTAAATTCATCGTTTGTAGCAAAGAGTAGCACGACACCCTTATCAACTTTGATGCCAGGAATGATGTTACGTTGTTTCAAAATTCCACGAATGGCGTACTGTCATTAGCCTTCTGATATAGAGAGATTTGTATTTATAGAATGTAAAGCATAGCGGATAATGTAGTTTTTAATGTAAAAAATATTTAAAAAAAAATTGACTTTTATTTCTGCAGAAACTCAATGCAGTTTATTTAATAAAATATAAACTCTTATTAAAACCGTATGAAAAATATATCTTAAATTATATGTTACCGTCAAAGCCGGAAATCCGCCATTGGTAGCAGTTCCTAGGCACAGGCAACAATGCAAAGCGCTTTTAGACAAAGTCGGAAACCTGAGAATTCTTACAGCTTTTCCACAGCATTGAAAATAATATTCTGGTATTCTATAGAATATCAAATTACTATTTAAGCAACGTTAAAAAGAATGCATTATCGGTTACAGGCACAGCAACATACGGAAAAAACAACCCATTACTCGCACTTATACACACATACCACAGAAGCGATCGGCTGATAAAGCGAGCCGAAAGTATTTTAAAGGGAGCTACTTCTGATTTTTTGGCTTGTAAGCCAGTCAAAAAGGTCCAAATTTCTGAATTTTATTTAAGAATTCGAAAATTTGATCTAAGGGTAAATAGACGACGCTTAACCGAACGGTGCTTATTCTTTTGCAATAAAATGTGTAGTTTCTGAAAAAATGGTAAAAAAGTGTAAAAATGGCCTATTTCTTAGAATCTAAGAATTTAATCGAAAAAAAATTTAAACAAAAGTTGTAGAGAATTAACATATAAATAAAAAATGTTCTAAAGGTTATTTTCGTATCTGCAAAAATAAGCGAGAAATATTAAAAAAAATAATTGTAGAGTGGGGCGCAAAGTCCCGCCTTTCCGATTACTTTTACACGCGAGGGGGCTAGTGTGCGTGCGAGCGTCCGTGTGTACTAATACACAAACGAAGGATCCTCGGTAATCTTCGGGTCTTTCGGCCTTAAATGCAAGTGCGACTAAGAAGAAACCGATATTTCTCCCTTTCTATATGTTTAGGCGATAGCGAGTATTTTTGTCTTATCCGTCGATTGTTGAGCGTTCTGTATACGAGTGAGTTAGACAAAATACCGATATTTCTCTCTTTTTATTTTTTATTCTCTGTAGCGATCATTTTACGTTTTGGCCATCAAATGTCGAGCGTTCTATATATCTATATATATCGGCGTATAAGCGTGGCGTTTTTAAATCGAATCTTAATGCTTATAGCACGCTGTTTCTTTATTTATTTTCAAAAATAATGAACCTTGAATAAAACAAACAATAATTTATTTTAACAGAAACTACTATTATAGTCGAGAGTAAGAATAATGAATTAATTTGTGTCTCGACACATTAAATTAAATAAAATAATTATTTCTTATAAATATTTTGCCTCACAATAATTAATTTGTATATCAAAATAAATACGAATTTTTTTTTAAGACGGAATTTAAAATTTAAATTTTTTTCTTAATAAATTATGTATTTTATAAAATTTAAATTACTGATTTTTGTTTTGTAAAAATTTATTTGTGTATTAAATTGATTACATATTTGAAAAACAAGAATTTTATATCTACACATAAATTAATTCAAGATATACAGGAAAAGATATTCTAAAAACATGGAATTTTTTTTTGGGCTAGACATTTTTATTTTTAATTCATTTTTGTTGTTCTAAGAAAACAGTAATGCATTCTTACTCATCTTCAAAATCTTAAGAATTGTACGAAAAAAATTGGATACTCGTCCCGTGGTGCACTAGCGTTATTATTATATTATCGTATTATTTCGTTAGTTATTATCGTTCGATTCTTCGTAGGGTAGTTATACTTTGTATAAATTTTTCTATCCATAACAAGGAGACGGTCAGTGGGTCCTGCCTCAGATTTTTTCAAATTTTGTGCTAACGATATAAATTTTATTAAGAAGTCAACATTATTACAAGAGTAATAAAATTACTAATTAGACATTAAATAATATCCAATAAATAACAAAAATTAATTTTTAACGTGCCGAAACGATACATTTTTTAGGATGATGTTTACAGAATGAATTTGTAATTTAAGTAATAAATCTTCCTTATTTGTGCAAGATGTGAAAAAATTTATTGTTTTTAATTTTTTCGTAATAATTTAAATTTTTTTTCTGTATATAATTTGAAATTAGGAAATGTGAAAATTATTTATAACCTAAGGATGGAAAAAACTTTTAAAAAAAATAACTCCCCTACGAAGAATCGAACGTTAATAACCGGCACGAGATCCAGGAAGATACAACTAACGTTAGCGTACCACTTGACGAGTATTCATTTTTTTCGTACAATTCTTATAACTTAGAATCTTAATAAATATGCATTACTGTTTTATAGAACATACTAAAAATGAATTAAAATTATATGTCTAGCCAAAAAAGAATTCTATGTTTTTAGAATATTCTTTCCTGTATATTTTGAATTATATGTGTAGATTTAAGATTCTTTCTTTTCAAATATGTATTCATATGATAAACTAATAAATTTTGACTAAACTAAAAATCAGTATTTTAAAATTTATATAGGAATAATTAAATAGGAAAAATATTTAAATTGTAAATTTCGTTTTAAAGACAATACGTATTCAATTTGATATACAAATAAATTTTTGTGAGGCAAAAAATTTATATTTATAAATTCTTATAAATTTTTTTTATTATTATTATTATTTATTTTTTTTGAAGTTATACTTCTTTTGGCGCGTTAGGGAAAATGTAATGGGGAGTGATTAGGTTTTGAGCGTCTGAAAAAACGACACCATGAAGTTTGTCGGTATTTACGACGCGCGGCAATACGATTTTAAGTTTACGGCATGAAGTTGTCTCTCTTCTTCTTCCCCTTTTCTTCTCAAGCGAGTTACCCATCCAAATACTAATCGTACTCAGCGCTGCTTTACTTAAATGATCGAGCGAGAACTAATGCTGTAACTGCGCCATGGCCGTTGACGCATAAAGTAAATCGATATATCTCCCTTACATTTATTGTGGACTGATATCTATATTTTATATTTTTTTTTATTTTTTCTTTTTTTATTCTTTCTTATATATATATATCGATCGATTGAAAATATTTCTTGAATTTATTTAGTTAACTTAATAGAAAAGAATAATAAGTAGCTTATCTACTCATTTTCAATCCTCCTCCTTTTTACTTGGTCACGCTATAATATATATATATTTATATAAAAATATAAATAACTTCAATAAATAAATGAGAATAAAAATATAAAGTAAAAGAAAAATAATCTTCTTTCATTATAAAATATTATCGATCATCAAGCAGGGAAGAGGAACATGTTTCTTTATCAACTATATTCTATGTAAAAATAAAATTAATAATAATAATACTGAAAATGTAATAATAATAACATTAATTAAAAAATAAACTAGGAAAATTAAAAAGTAACAAGGAAAATTAATAATGATAATAATAATAATATGTTATCATTGTGATATGTAATCTGTAATTAATTATAAAAATATGGAGAATTTAGCATGAAAGAATGGAAACGTATTGTGCAACATGAATTTTTTTTAATGTTTCTAAGTTATACTTCTCTTTCAATACTAAATAACGAGCGTAGCCTGACGAGGATTTCCTTCAGAATTCAAGAGACACTCAACGTAATTACAATTTATGTACTATTTATAAAGATTACAGATTCTTAGCGAATATTCGAAATACGCGGCGCAATCATTTCGAAAATATTGAAAATAAGGAAATTTTCTTAACGTCCCTCCCAACCTTTTAAACCGTTGCTAAGCACTCCCTGCAGGGCCTATTAAACAGAGCACTCGTCCCATTCTTCCACTGGACGCCTAAGACGACACGTCTTAGATAAGCAGCAAAGAATTTACAAAGAAAGCGACGAACAAATCGATTTAAGCTAGAAGCGAAATAAGAAAAGTATAAGTATTCCTTATACTTCCATAAACGAGGTGAACCTTTTTGTTGAATCCGTATACAGGCGAAGCAAACAAGAGGTGAAATACGTGTTTAATTTTTTGTTAAAACCTCAATTCCTTATTATATTTAATTTATCAACTAGAGCTTTTGTGCTACAAGACTATTTGCCTGACGAGCCAATATAGTATTATACTTTGCATTGATTTAATCAAGAGTTTTTCTTTTTTCTTATTTGTTGTTTTATTTTATTAATTTTTTTATAATTGTATTTTATTTAAATTCTATTTAATATCTTTATTTTGTTAAAGTATTAATTGAAGTTATATTTTATGTTATTTACAAATGTAGACTATATATTGGCATTCGGGAAAATTGTAGTTATTTCCTATTTAATTCAATGAAGATGGTGAAGTAAATGTTGTGTGGCTTAAGTTTCCAGATTCACTAAAGATTTTCCAGAAAATCGTACAAAAAGTTGCAGGACACGTGGCGATTTAAATTAATAAAACAATAGTGCCGATCGGACGTAGATCTTCAACTATTCTCCTTAGAAACAATAAAAAAATTAAGATTAAGCGTTCACATTTATCTATAGTTTAAATTATATTATTTATTATTAATTATTGAAAATTTATTTATTTTATTTTAATTATTTTTATTATTTTATTTTTGAAGTTATTATTAAACTATAATCTCTTGCAGCTTTTTATTGACCAGGGTCAGTATATATTTAAATTTCTATTTTAGTTTTCAATATGCCTAAAACTAATGCAGAGAAATGTAGAGATTATCGTCTTTGTAGGAAAAGGAATAAGGAAAATAAGGAAAATAATAAGGAAAAAAAGGAAAACATAATGCACGCTAATGCAAAACGTTGTAATGTTCTTGGCTGCGAAGAAAAATCATTCAAAAAGGTTATGAATTGCCTGCGAAAGAAATTTTATGTACTGCGTAAACTTCTAATTTACTTTGCGAACCATCGGCTAAGCCTGTGATTACCGGTACAAATCTAAATAATTTAAATGTCCCAGAAAAAACTAATATTATTGCTAATTATTTATTTTTTTTGTTTGGTTTTTATGTTTTGAGGTTATTTGAAGTTACTTACATTTATTTTATTAAACATTTATTTTACATTTATTTCTTCAAGAAATCCAATTGTCTGCGAATGGAACTTTATGTGCCCCATCGACTTCGAATTTACTAGTGACTTCTGAACCATTGGCTCAGCCTATGAATTACAGTACAAATTTATACAATTTAAAATTCACAGCAATAACTAATATTACTGCCTATTATTATTTTTGAACTTATACTTCTTTTTGGTACGTTTGGGAATTTGGTCTTTTTTTTTTACTTTTACTTCTTGAAGATGCATCGTTGTCTACTGCAAAAGATTACTATCACAACTATATTACTGTTCAAGCTGATGTGCATATGGAAAATTCTTCTATGCCGTGTCATCATCGTATAACATCAAAAAACATTACATTAAAAAACATGGAGCAAAGTTAACGATCTCAAACACGAAATAATCAATATTTAGCTGATGCTTCGATTATACATGTATTGTCTAATCAAGACATTGTACCGGATAAAGAACGCAATCCGTTAAACCAAGACACAATCATAGATCAGGAATTACCTCAATCAGATGTACCCTGTATTTATTCTAACTCTTCAGACCAGTTAGTAATTAATAATTCCACTGGCGAGCAAATTGATATGGATGTAGATCCTTCTTTACCATATAACAAATATCATCAATTTAAACGAGCTCATAAGGAATTTAAAATAAAATTCTTGGGCAATTCATTTGAACATCCATGCTCAGTATGTGACAGATTGTGGTTTAAAAAGGATTTAAAAGAGCCATCTAATGAACATAAGGATATTCTAATACAATTCATACCTAATGAACCTATGGAAAATACTAAGCTTTGTAATACATGCATACAAGCTTTAAACAAGAATAATATTCCACCAATATCAACATATAACGGCTTCAAATATCCAGATGTACCTTAGCATCTACCACCTTTATATTTAGTTTTTGAAAGATTAATTTTTCCTCGTATTTCTTTTATGCAGATCAGACGTCTGAGACATGTGAATGGTAAATACGCCAGTTATGGTCAATTAATTAACCTGCCTGTTTCAGTTAATACAATAGTCAAATCTCTTCAAAGAAATATCGATAACCATTATTGTATAAATGTACATATTAATCATAAGAAAATTGACCGATCTAGTTACTTACATGTCATTGTTAACAAGCGTACAATTAAAGCTTGGCTACAATTTTTAATACCGTCTCCATTGTATAGAATGTATGATATTAAAATTAATGATTAATATTTTAATGATAATCAAATTCACGACAAAGTTGGACAAAATGATGTCAGCGAACACATTCCTGTAGAAGAGAGTCTTACGGCGCACCAACCGACATTAATGTGGGATGAAGAACAATATTTACGTATTGCACCTAGTGAAGAAAATATACCTCAAAGCTTATTATTTGATAAATTTTTTTATTTCTTATTTCTTATTTAATTTTTTATTTCTTATTTTATTTCTTATTTATTTTAATTATACCTATTTTCTTCTTCATGTATAAATAAATAAAATTATACTTATTTTTTTTGCAGTTATTTTTGAGGTTGTTGATGCTATATTAATTTTGTATGCCAAAGAAGTATAACTTCTGACGTGCGTACATAAGTACACACACCAGTTTTTTTAAATTTATATCAATTAATACTAATTAATTATATGGCGAGACACAAAATTAAATCATTATTTTTACACTTAACTAAATAATATTAGTTTCTGTTAAAATGAATTATTGTTTTTCTTTTATTCAAATTTCATAATTTTTGACAATAAATAAAAAAACGCCGCGCTTATACGCCGGTATATATAAATATACAAAACGCACGACACTCGATTGCCAAAACGAAAAATTCTTGCTATCGAAAGAAAAAATATAAAAAGAGAACTATCGGTTTATTGTCTCACTCGCACTCGTATATAGAACGCTCAACAATCGATGGCCAAGACAAAAATACTCGCTATCGCCTAAACATATAGAAAGGGAGAAATATCGGTTTCTTCTTTCAGTCGCACTTGCATTTAAGGCCGAAAGACCCGAAGATTACCGAAGATCCTTCGTTTGTGTATTAGTACACACGGACGCTCGCACGCACACTAGCCCGTTTGCGTGTAAAAGCCGACTGAGAGGCGGAACTTGCTTCCCTACTCTTACAATTATTTTAACCATCTTTTTTCCAATATTTCTCGCTTATTTGTGAAAATACAAAGATAAACCTTACAATAATTTTTATATATTGTTTAATTCTCCGCCACTTTCGTTTCAAACTTTTTTTGATTAAATGCCTAGATTCTAAGAAAAGGCTATTTCTTACAAATTTCTCCCCTTTTTTACTCTTTTTTTTAAAGCTTACACATCAAGTTGCAAAAAAAATTGTACCACTCGAATTAGCGTCGTCAAGTTTCCCTTAGATCAAATTCGCAGGCTGATAAGAAATTTTGGAAGTTTGGCTTTTTTTGACTGGCTTAAAAGGAAACTTCTATTTTTAATTTTTGGGCTTCCTCTAAAAGACAAGGAGAAACAGAAAGTATGCTAAGGGTATCGATATCGGAGTCTACGTATCACAACATATATTCTTTTCGTTTTTCACATTATTTTACGTAATTTGTATTCAGTTTAAAGTAATTACTTTTTTCTCAATCAGTCAATCAATCATACAAAAATAGCATCAGATTCTTATTATCCATATTATCACTAGATTGTGGCTTAACTTGCTGCGAATTCGTGTGTATTGTTATTTAAATAAAATGTCTTGAATAAATACTGCGACTTCGCACAGTTATCTCATACAGCTATAGTACGAGAGATGGTCCCGATAAGGCTATTGTATAAAAAAACGTTCATTACTCCAAAATATAAATTTTATTCTGAAAAAATAATGAAAGTTTTTAAAAACGAATCTGAGATGTATTTCTTACCTTATCGATTTCTCATTTGTCCTTCGACAGAAGTTTAGTTTTATAGAGAATTCACTTCTACCGCGTGTGAACTGCACGCATGAGTTTTTTTTGGATTTATTATCGTTACTTCGAAGTAGTTACGTAAAGCCGTAACGAAAGGAATGGATCGAATCGAGCAGCGTATTTTATGACACTGTTCGGACAGTGAGAATCAAACTCGAAGATGCAGAAAAAAGACTTACTCAAAATTAATAACTTTAAATTAAATTTAAAAATTACCATATGATAAAAAATTTGACTTCTATGAATAAAATCAAATATCCTCATTATACCCAAATTATCGATAAAAGCAACTTAAGTATCTCTTGAGTTATTTTGTAAAATACTTAATTATTAATTTAATGTGTCTATTTTTCAGTCTATTTTTGATATTGTATACTTTATTGCTAAGAATACGAATACCGATATCCTTAATGAAAACTGGAAACTCATAGTTTTTAAAAATTATTTTTTATTTGTACAGTTAAATATTACAATTATTTTATTGGAAAAATAGTATCGACAAAAATGATATATATTATCGCTTGTTAAATCTCAAGAATTTAGTTTCAGTTGGTTGCGAAGTTATTCTGAATTTTATGTTAACATTTTCAACTGTTACGAGATCGTTTATTCGAACAGTAAATTTTCTCAATAAACTAGCAGCGATTGCTTTCATTTGGGCAATGACAAATACTTGACCTAAAAAAGTAATAATAAATAAACAAGTACTTTGCTGATAAATTTTTTAGAATACTATTTCAAGAATGCATAAAGATGCGCTTTTACCTATGCATCCTCTTTATCCCAAGCTGAACGGGATGAAACATTTCGGGTTATAATTTCCAAGCAAGAACCGATCCGGGTTAAATCTTGAAGGATCATTCCAATATTTATCTTTTCGATTAAGTGAAAATATTGCAACAACTACATGACAATTTTTTGGTATTATCACATTGTCGTTCACTTAATGAAATAAATAAATACATATTATTCTAACATAAGACAGTAATGTCAATAGAAAAAAAAATATACCAAAAATATTTTATTATATGTAAATATACCTTTTGTATACCTATATAGTTTGCGTGCAATAAATGGAGCTGGAGAAAAAAGACGTAATGTTTCCTTGATGACTCGATCCAAATATTTCATTTTCTTAATATCTTCCATTGTAATAGGAACATCTTTCGGAACGCTTGAGCCGTACAAATCGTACAACTCTTCGTATATTAGATTCTGCAATCGAAAAAGCTGAATACATGATACAAGTTTTGTATGAAAATATAATTGATTTTTAAAAGATAATGAAAAATAAGATACTGCTTAAGTGCAATCTGTGCGTACTTGAATATCTGAAAACGTGGCTAACATTAAAAATAAAAATGAAAATGTATTAGCTTCACTATCGCTTCCCTAAAAAATAATACAAAATGTTTTTTATTTTTAATGGATAAGAAGAAATTTTATGTAATTTTAAATAAATTATTGATAAAAAATAAAAAAAAACAAAAAATTTATATAAAAAAGGGGAATTAAAAGAAAATTTTATAAAGGAAAATCGTTTATAAAGTGCAGTAAATTTGATAAATCTTACCTCAATACTTTCAGGATCATCGAAGATTAGTACTAATTTTGGGCCTAGCCACAATAGCCACGGCGAAAAATAGTTTGCGAATAATTTCATTATGTTATGAGTTGTATCTAATTGTAAGACAAATTCTTTCAATAGAGATTGCATAAATATAGACATTATAAAGTGAAATAAAAATGTACCTTTTAAATCACCAAGGAAAATATTCAGGTTTCCAATCAAAAGGTAAGCTTTAGGTCCTGAAAAATTTTTTGCCATGTTATACTCACGAAATTTATTTATTATATATTTAAGACCATAGAATTACATTATTATTATTGCTGTTGAAGTACTAACTTTATTTATATACACCATGTTATTATAAACATATACAAAACTATAAAACAAAATAAAATAGTTTTAAAATATGGCTGTGTCCTATCTTGTAAGCCAGGAAGTGATATTAAGTTAACACTTCGCAGCTATTTCTTATATCTTTCGTGATTTAACAGAAACTAGGAAAGAATCATCAGACGGGGAACCTATTTAAGCAAGATCGAGATCATACTTTATCCAGTTGTCAAGGGGACTTTCAACCCGTGTAGACAAAATTAAACAAAAACCTGTATGTTATCTATTCATTTATTCCGTGCGTAATATTATTATTTTGCATAGTCTCAATCTATATAGTTTTTTAAATTAGAAGAAGTTAATCGATATTATTAACATAGTTTCTTTTTAAAGAAATCTTGTTTTTATCCCTTTCCACTATTTGACTTTGTTTATGTTAATAAATAATTACTAGATAAACGAGATACATAAATGAAAAGCAAGAAGTTTTTCGATTACAGGTCAGATTGAAATGACTTTATTTTGCATTATTATATAAGCGTTTCGATAAATTTTAATTATTCAAGATAAAATACAATTTTTTCTTATCTTATTGAAATATTAAATTATTGTGCTTGTTCGGTGAAATTAGGGCATTTGACCGATTTCTATTGCGCACCGAATAGGTTAGATAGCGACGGCGTTGAGATATTAGATTGGTTAGAATTACACCCTAAATAGGATCGGTCACGACTGCCTTAGTTGAGCTATGAGATACATGTAGGACCGCCTTAGCATGACAGGTACATGCGAGTGCGTCTTGCGGTATGTTGGAGGGGAGATTTGTGCGTGGAGCCTTGGTCTCGAGGGCGCACCCGGCAGACCAGATCTGGATAGCGAGAGTAAGTTTTCGTTTCTGGAAAAGGAAAGTGACGCCATATTGGCCTTTTATAAGTGAGAGCTGTGTTGTTCTTTGTGGTGTGCTTCCGAGCTACCGACGTGTAAGTTTGAAAGGGTAGTGCATGGTCACAACCGCGCTCTTTACTAAGTTTGAAGGGCTTGTGCAAGGACACAACAGTGCTATTTACTAAGATTCAAGGGGTTATGCACGGACAAAACAATTCTTTTTACCGCGAGTAGTGGTTTCTCTTTACAGTGCTTGCCGGTCTACCAGTGTAGGATAGAGTTGCATTGGTACGGGCTACACGCAAGTTGAGGTTGTTGGCGACGAGGATAACGCGCCTTTGTAAGACTGATAACGTGTCTAAGTAGATAGTGGGGTATCATGAATAGTTTCGGTGGAAACAAAGGTAAGAGAGATCTCTAGCGTAAAGAAAAAAAGAGGTCCTTCGCAACGAAATTAGTGCTTGTATTCTTTCTTTAACTTGTCTACAGGGTACTATTTACATTGTACTATTTGTTTGAATAAAGCCTTTGCTTGCCCTGGCTTTTCTCTCAACTCCGTGAGAGTTTTTATGCCTAGGCAAGTGTTTTATATCGCGTAAAATTGTGTTGATTGATTTATCTATCCTTTCCTATCTCACTCATTCGTACATTAATTTAACCGAACTCACGACGTTAATTTCAAATTGTTTAAGTCTGATATTCTGCAAACAGTGTTAGACAAATTTTATGATCGCACGTGTTTCTCTCGTAGGATTTATATATGTTATATATTTCTGTTGTGGAAATAAAAAGAAAAGTGAGATGGACGCCGAGCACTTTACAATAGGCAGGTTTAATTTTAAATATTTCCGTTACAAACAGGTGGTTGTCACGTGTTACCGTAAGAGAGAAAGCTTAAGAGAAGTTCTGGATCGTATTAATCTCCTGAGTAAGGCTTTGAGAGACTGTATTAATCACCTAAGTGGTCAAACAAATGGTATAAGATCGACAATGAGCAAACTGAGATTCCTTTCAGGTGTGCACGTTGTACGCGTAAAAAAACTTCGATTGCAATGGCTTCCGGAGAAGCCGGCGTTACGGCGAATCTTCAATAGTCGCTGGGGAACGAGGCGTGTCTTCATCGCGCGACAACTGTCGGGTGTCGCCGTCCATTGGGAACGCTTATTCCCAAACAATTTCTATTACTTCTTTTATTACACTATCTTGTCTGATTATGATTCAATAGAAATTCGTTACAAAATTATTGTTAAATAAAATTGTAATAGTCTGAGAGCGAGTGGTCAGCAAATTGCATGTAATTTACAAAAATCCAAATTTCATTGAGTCAATCTCTCATACCTGGTATACATTAGAGGGAAACTAATTAAGTTTGGCGACAGTCCATGTATAGTCACTTAGGTAACATAGGTACAAAATTTAGACCAACGTTATGAGCATTTTACCAAGGCTGTCGTCTGGATATTTTATTATTTACTATTATTATTATAAAAAAAATAATTGTAGACAATTGTGACGGTTTTGAGGTTATGGCATTCACTATAGAAAGTGCCAAGAAAAATAACATTTGGAGAATAGCATTTTCTTATTATTTAAAAAATGCATTCCAGATTAGAGTTGGCGCGAGAGGGAAAGCCACGCCACGACGGTTTTAATTGGTGGTAGGTGCAATCGTCGACAGCAAGAAACTGTCATGAGCTTGGGGTAAGTGACCTTGCCTCGGCTCTGGTAAATGCTACAGGCAATAGATCGTAGGTAGGCGACCTGGCCTGCGATGTAACAAATGCGACAGGAAGAGAAGAACGTCACCTGAAGAAGTGGCAAAGGGTTGCCAGGGCCGCAGAGAGAGTCAAGCTCTGCGGCTCGGCTTCACCAATTTTGGGGAGGTTATTTAAGTGGGCGAGGCCCTTAACCTATTCCTCAGAGAGAGAGGTTGTGGACTTAACGAGCCCGGAGAAACAAGGCTCTGAGAAGACTCCTGCAAGGGCATGGAAACAAGCAGTCTACTCGAACGGGCCAGGGAATATAGGCTGGTTGCCGAGTCCGAAAGAGGGCGATCGGCTAAACTCAAAAGGGAGATCTCAGGACGTATGAAGCGTTATCACCTCGAGGTTCTCGAGGTGATGAAAGTCCTGTACGGGCTCCTAGGGGCTAGAGGTTTCGGGGACGCTAAGAGTGCGGAGGCTATAGCCCAGCTTCGGGCCGAAAATAGAAGCATCGCAGGGGAGAATAAAAGCCTTTTAAAAGAGATTGCACTTCTCAGAAAGGAGATATGAAAGAGAGCGAGAAACTTTCTTCCCCCAATACAACTACTTCTACAACTTTCACGGCTAGGAAGATTTCAGCAAGCCAGGCAAGGACGTGCATTGAGCAGCAACTAGCGCTAGCTACGTGTGACAAAGAGTAGGACCTGAGGCAGCTTGCTGAAATTGTGCGGGTCCTGACAAAAGCGGTGGTGAATCCTGTTAGACATTTAGAAGACAGTTACAAAATCGCGAACAAAACGCCTAAAAAGTTTTTGGTATTTTATCAAAAGATTAATTGCGGTAAACAATCCCAGGACAGGAATTTCAGGGTAGATTGGTTGTCACGCGATGTCGCGATGTTGAAGGCTATGGCTACCGCGGCTTAAAAGCTCTATCTTAGAGCGAGGTTCAGTGGGAAAAAACCAAGGATCGACCTATAACTTGAGGCTCTGTGGGAGGCCAAGAGGACTTTGGTCAAGACCATCGAATCCGTGTTCGTCGTTCGACGGTAAGCGCTTATGTGATAGTGAAGAACTATATACTAGAGTGCGCAGAGAGGCGTCGTGCTGATGTCCTGGTTTCGCTGGACATCAGTAACGCGTTCAATTTGAACAATTTGCTGATTTTAATCTAAGAATAAAGATGAATTACAATCAATCTATTTATCCTGATATTGTAACATTCAATAGTAAGTAAAATAGCAATATGTTTTTTAGTTAAAATACTTTACCAATTAAAATGTATGTAGTATTATTATTAAGTGGTGTTTGGAACTCGAAAGCTCGTTGCCGCATATACTAAATCCCGCCAGTGTTTTCGTTCCTGAGCGCGATCCCTCAATTCACGATTCTTATATCCCATTTCCCTAATATCCCTTCTAGTATTGTCCTCCCATTTTGGCTTGGTCTACCTAATGGTCTTTTTCCATTGGGTATACAAGTAAGTATTTTAATATATGTATTGTATTGTTTTTATTTCAATTTATCACATACTCTTCTTCTCTCTTGATATTTTGTATATTTCATATATAAACTACTTTCTTAAATAGTTTTATCTAAGAATGCAGCTCTACAGTTTGAATTCTATTCAAAGACCGTAGCACATCCAAGGAAAAGTCTTCATTCCAGCATCGGATCTATGCATGTAAATTTAATTTCCCAATGATTACCGATATAATTAACGAAAAATTCCGAATAATCTTATCAACCGAAAAATTCCGAATAATTTTATCAAGACCATAGAGAACATCTATAGAAACAATAAGATCCAAGCAAAGATAAATGGTGCCTTGACTGAACCGATTGATGCAGGTCGTGGTATATGACAAGGGGATTCCTTAAGTCCCCTGCATTTTAAATTCATTATGGACGAAATAATAAGAAACGTAAGACTGCTAAAAGGATATAAAATGGGCAACGAAGAAATCCTATGCTATGCTGATGACGCTGTATTAGTGGCCGAAAATGAGGATGATCTACAACGTCTACTACACCGATTTAACTGCATAGCCAAATCATTCAATAAGAAAATATCGGCCCAGAAAACTAAATGCCTGACAACATCAAAGACACCGTTAAGATGCAAACTGGAAATTGAAGGGAAGGTTATTCAGCTGGACATAAGATCTAAGTACCTAGGAATAGAAATCTCAGGATATGGTGATGTTGAATCAGAGGTAAGAGAACAGACAATGAAGGCATCTAGAATAGCGGGTTGTTTGAATGACACAATATGGCGAAACAAAAGCATGGATTTAGAGACCAAAGCAAGAATCTATAAGGCAACGGTGAGACCTATTATGACATATACCGCAGAAACTCGTCCAGACACAGCGAAAACGAAACAGTTACTAGAGACAACCTAAATGAGAGTTCTTCGCAGAATAGTTGAAAAAACACTACTGGACCGAGAGAGAAGTGAAGATATAAGAAGAACATGCAAAGTAGAGAACATTAACGAATGGATACTAAAAAAAAAAAAAGAATGGAACGAACACATTAACAGAATGGACTACGGAAGAATTGTCAGAATTGCACGGGATAAGTCACCGGTTGGCCGCAGAAGCACGGGGCGCCCACGAAAACGATGGTGCGACAATTTAACAGTGCAATAGGCAGAAAAACGTCGTTACGAAACAGGCAATTTGCCTAAACTAAAGAATGAAGAAGAAGAAGAATGATTACCAATATAAAGATTTCTCTTAACAAATGTATTCTTCGTAGAGTTTCAATTTGAATTATTATGCTAATAGAATCCAACTGTTTTTACAACTAATAAGCAAAACATGAATCTGTAAAAAGGTAAAAATAATAATCTTGCTTCTAAGAGATAAAAATATTATAATTCTTTGAAAAATATTTATTCAAAGCATTAAAAAGCTTGTTCTCTCCGCTTAGGTTATCTATCATTTTATTGGAAGAGGGAGCGCATTATTTTCAATAACGATAAGAAGAAGCTGACGACATTAAATCATGAAAGACTTTAAAAGACATTTTTTTCTTTTTATTCACACATGGAAAGAACCATGTGCATTGATATTCTATCAAAAGAAATAAAAAAAAGAATGCATCTTAGTTATTTATAAATTATTTTCTACAATAATTCTTATTAAATAAATAATAATCTATTGCAACTTTTTGTCCAGTATCAGTATTCATGTAAATTTCTGTTTCAGTTTTGGAGATCTCAAAAACTAATGTAGGGAAGTGTAATGTCTATTACTATCGTTACAAAAATATATCTAAAAAAAAGTATTCATCATAAACAAACGCAGAACGTTCTGAAGCGTATAGGCTGCGAAAAAAAATATTTCGTTACGCAAAAGAAATATAACTTCTTACGTGCGTACATAAGTCTACACACGAATTTTTTTACATTTAATTTGCTCATTTTTAGTCTATTTTTCATTACTCTCTTATTTTCTCTTATCTTTTTTAAATACAAGTCATTGAACATGATGTTACCCTCTTCATTAAAGTATACCTTTTCTGATTCTTTTATTATTGTGATCCAAACTGTTTTTTTTGGAGTCTTTGATTGAATGTTGTTTTTAATTGATTTTAATATCTCTGTTTTCATTAATTCTGCATATTCATTTGCAAACATCATGTGTTGTGGTAGTAATGCTTATTCTTCATTCTTTTCTTTTCTAATTCAGGTTATAGCGATTACGTTCGTTTTTCTACCCTTTGGTGATGCCGAAAATTTTAATGCTTGCTGCAATATTTTCGTCATTGTAAAAATAATTGTCGTTTTTTAAGACAATTATAATTATTATGTTGATGAAACGGCCGAAAAGTTTTTCTCTGTAAATAAAGTTATAAACTTAATTAACTGTACATGTACGGGTTATCTACATATAAATATATGATATTACCCCTGTAAACAAAGAAACGTCAATTGAAGTTATATTGTTCTTGCACACATGTGCCTTTTTAAGTAATAATTCTATTCTCTCTTTCTCTCTCTCTTCCGGTAATCCTAACTACCACGTTGCGCATGCAAAGCGTGGCACATTGGAGCTAAAGAAATTTAAATTTTTTTACATAAATTTTTTAATAAATACGTCAACGCCCATAGCGCGGTGACAGCACTAGTTCCTGCTTCGATCATTAAGTCAAGCAGCGCTGAGTACGATTAGTACTTGGATTGGTGACCCGCTTGAGAAAAAAGAAAAAAGAGGAAAAAGAAGAGAAAAACGACTTCATGCCATAAATTTGAAATCGTTTGCCGCGCATCGTAAATACCGACAAACTTCGTGGTGTCGATTTTTACCATGTCGCTCGTAAAAATCTCACTCTCATCAAATTTTCCCAAACGCTCCAAAAGAAGTATATCTTCGAAAAGCTATTATAACGGGACAAAGTCCTAATAAAAAGAGGAAGCAGAAGAATATAATAAATACATTAGCTAATATTAAAAACAGAAAAAATATATAAATTCATTTAATACCAATACGTGTATACAATATAATACATTTGTACGACTTGCTGTGGGAACATTAAATCTTAGTTATGTGTTTCATAAGAAAACTGTTCAAATTATATTAAAAATAATCTATCTATTTATTCTCTATATTTGCATATACATTTTTGTCTTACTAAAATTTTTAACGACTTTAGCTGTAAAATCATTTTTGGATTAGTCAGTTTTTGCAATCGATCAAGTGACCATAAGAATGTAGATTACTTTCGCCTATCTAATGTACACGTTAACATTTTCTAGACTTTGGAATGTTACGACGGCGGCGAATTATCATTGAACGATAACACGTGATCTCTGTTAGAAGTGCGGACGTGAGATCTCCCTTCACTATTTTCAGCCAGAACGAAGCTTACGTAAGACTCTTAAGGTGACGAACTATGAAGCCACGCGTGGAAATCCGT
This sequence comes from Polistes fuscatus, assembly GCF_010416935.1. NCBI lineage: Eukaryota > Metazoa > Arthropoda > Insecta > Hymenoptera > Vespidae > Polistes > Polistes fuscatus. Next base: position 1,634 of record NW_025113164.1, on the reverse strand, counting down.
ATTGTATAAAAATAATGCAAACAATTTTTTATTGCAGAATGAACTCGCATGTATAAACCGTATTCAATGAGTGTTAAACATATTTACTAGACACATACTTGGTAACGAGCTATGACGCTATTAAAGCTGGATTATTATTGTTCAAATCCTTGGTAAATTTTACTATTTTTCGGGTAAACTCTTTTAGAAAATATATTAAAATATCCAATAAGTGCTTTCGAAAATAAAACAAAGATAAGTTTTCTATAGTCGTTTAGATTTTAAATATTAAAATTAAAAAAATTTTATTTTTTTTTTACAAAGTCCAAAAAAAGTCTTTACTTACAAATATCGGTTTATTAGTCATGAAAAACTGACGCTTTTCATTCGAAACGGAATCTTACTGTATGAATATGTAATGCCGTATAAATAATTGAAAGAAACGTTATTACTCGATCGTATATTCATTTATAATAGCTTTACAAGTGAAGATACTTTCATTATATCAAAATAGACACGCAATAAGCATTTAAAACATTGCAAATATCAAAATGTAAGTTTAATCCAGTGATTTATTTTCAAAAGCTGACATTTTTCACTTACCTGACGTTTTTAAAAGCTTAGAAGCATTATGTTACTAATTACGTCTTACAAGGTGACCTTACACTGGGATACTCACGGGTTTTAACGAGCTTTAGTATATTAGTAGTATACTTAGGGTGTTATCGTTGTAAAGGGTTTTTAAAAATGCCCAGCCAATTTTGAGAATAAATATTTTAAAATTTTGATTTTTGTTGTATACATGTTTATATTATCCTAATTTTGACTGTCTATCAAGTAGCCCGCTAGCGTCAATAGTAGCGTTCTTGCTTCTTGTGCCGCTAGTTAGTGTTCGTTCCTTCATGGGGGAAGTTTTTATTGATAATTTTTTTCTATCTGCTTTCAAATTATTTTTCATATTTCTTAATTTTAAATATATATAGGGAAGAGATAATTATTTATTACAAAAAAATTAGAAATAATACATTTTTTGCATTTCGCGCAATTAATAAAATTATATAAACAACGATTTTTTAAAGATCTGTAGAAAACAAACCTGTATATTGTTTAAAAATAGTTCTCTATCATTTGGTTTTAATAATATCGAAGCGTAATGCAGATCGAATCGGTTTCATGAAAATTTTTGATGACAATTGATGATGGATTATTGAATGCTTTTACGATAACTATCATTTTGGAATCTGCGTTTATAAATATTAAAATGTGAATAAATGTTAAAACCATGGATATAAAATAATTATATATGAAATTGTTAATAATTAGAAATATACGATTGTTATATGTTGTTAGTATATTGAAGATTTATCTATTTTTATATACCTGTTAAAAAATAAAATGTTAACTGTAATTCAAGTAATCAATTTTTTCTTTATTATTTGCGCAAGAATGATAAAAAATTATTATTCTAATTTTTTTGTAATAATAATTTTTTCTTTCCTGTATATATTTAAAAATTAAGAAACTGGTGTGGTACTTAGGTACGCACGTAAGAGGTTATACTTCTTTGGCGTAGCAAACGAGTATAACCTCAATAACCTTAAAAAAAACTTCAAAAAAAAACTTCAGAAGTAAAAAATTAATTAAAGAAAAAAATA